>NC_083328.1:31506284-31822784 GCF_963455315.2 Globicephala melas | reverse complement strand
CTGGGTCCTCACCCGTGTTTCTCCAAGCATCATAAGTAAACGCTTTCCTATGGTGGATCCCACTGGTACTCAAGCCACTATCAAGGGTCGGGATGTTGCTGGAACCATAGAGTCCCAACCCAACGAATGACCTGATTTGTGAATCTTAGGCTTTGGAAGCACGGTCCCAGCCAGACTGGGTAATTTTCAGTTCCTGAACCTAACAAGCTGTTCATCTCACTCCTGGACCATTGCGTGTGAGGTTCTTTTGTCTGAAACGATCTTACCATTCACCATTCCCTTGGGCAACCTCAGTTCATCCTTCATACCTAGGCTTAGAATTACCTTCCTTCATGAAGCCTTTTTTTTTTTTAAATAAACATTTTGTTTTGGAATAGTTTTAGATTTACAGAAAAGTTGCAAACATGGTACAGATCTCCTATACTACTCTCAACCCAGTTTCTTCTGTTAATATCTTACATTATTGTGGAACATTTCTCACAACTAATGAACCAGTATTGAACATAAAATTTACCATCATAACTATTTTTAAGTGTACGGGTCAGTGGCATTAAGTATATTTGCATTGTTGGGTAATCACTACCAGCAGCCATCTCCAGAAACTTTTCATCTTCCCAAACTGAAACTCTGTGTCCATTAAACACTAACTCCCTGGCTCCCTCTCTCCCAGCCCCTGGCAGCCACCATTTCTGTCTCTGTGAATCTGACTACTCTAAGGACCTTGTATAACTGGACTCATGCATGATTTGTCCTTTTGTGATTGGCTTATTCTGCTCAGCATAGTGTCCTCGAGATTCATCTATATGGTAGCATGTGCCAGAATTTCCTTCTTTCCATTTTTTTTAACTTATTGTGTTTTTTGGTTTTTTTCAATTTATTTATTTTTGGCTGTGTTGGGTCTTCGTTTCTGTGCGAGGGCTTTCTCCAGTTACGGCGAGCAGGGGCCACTCTTCATCGCGGTGCGCGGGCCTCTCACTGTCGCAGCCTCTCTTGTTGCGGAGCACAGGCTCCAGACGCGCAGGCTCAGTAGTTGTGGCTCATGGGCCCAGTTGCTCCGCGGCATGTGGGATCTTCCCAGACCAGGGCTCGAACCCGTGTCCCCTGCATCGGCAGGCAGATTCTCAACCACTGCGCCACCAGGGAAGCCCCAGAATTCCCTTCTTTCTAAAGGCTGAGTGATACTTCATCGTGCATTCAGTCGGCCCTTCCTATCCGTGGATGCAGGACCCATGGATACTGAGGCCAACTATAAGGGATTTGAACATCCTTGGATTTTGATATCTGTGGTGGGTCCTGGAAGCAATCCTCTCCAGATACTGAGGAGCGACTTGTTTATACCACATTTTGTTTATCTATTTATCTGGCCATGGACACTTGGGTTGCTTCCTCCTTTGGCTTCACAAGGTCTTTCTTGACCTGACCTTATTACCCAGCTGCATCCTATGGTCCCCTCTGTCATGGTGCTTATCTCACGGAAGTGTGGGAGCTTAATTCCCCATCTCCCTTTCACACTAGACTCTCAACTTCTTAAGTATAGGTGCCATGCCAGCAAGTTGTTCACCCTTATTTCTCCATGACCTAGGAAAATGCCCGGCTCACATGAGGCACTCAGCAAATATTTGAAATGAATGACTCATAGGAGGGGTGGATGAATGGATGGATGGATGGATAAAAAGATGAGGGTGGGCCTAAGCATATATCTCAGGGAATGCAATTTGATTCCTGCTATCAAGTCCAATGGGTGAACATGTGATTAGAAAACAGGAGTTCAGAGCCAAGGGAAAACACAAGGTTAAACTGACATAGAGCAGAAAGCAAGGGTGGAGCTCAGGGTGGGGGGTAGGGGAGTATAGTTTGCTTTACATTTTTTGTACTTTAAAAAGTTGGGCTTAGTATTTTAATAAAACAAATCAATGAAAAACTTTCCTGTGGTCTTACTGCCAAAATGAATCCTATTGACCTTGTAAATATAAAAATAATATACAAAAAGTAGTTCACAGGGGGAAGGAAGGAATAAAATAAAAATTAAAAATTCCTCTTTGCAGAGGTAACCACGTGAACTCCATCTTAGGTGCTTACAACCACTCTTGGGGGAACTTTTCATAATCGATGAATATACATAGCCACGCTGTTTTTCATGGTGCCCACTCACCTGCAGCACGAAGATATCATTATTTAACTGTTCCTTATCGGGGAGGACGTTTAGCTTTTGACTGTTGGTAACAGAACTGCAGCGTCTTGGAGTACTTTTGTGACCATATCCATGAGGTAAGTTCTTTGAAGGAGAACTTCTGGGCTCAATTTTTTTAAGTACATACACTGCATTTTGGTAAATGTTACATACACTTTGCATTTTGATAGATGTTACATACACTTTGCATTTTGGTATATGTTGCCGGGTGCCTCTCCCCAAAGTTGGAACTGGCTTATGTACTGTGACTTGTTTTATTGCTGTCAATCATATTAACATGAGTGAACCATGCTAGTTAAAACACATAAGGTTGGAGTATTTGGTCCAGTTTACATCTGAACCTTACTAGGATTCTTCAAAGGATGAGTCATGATATTCTCTAATTTATAATAAATTCTGAAAGGGGGCAGAGGTGGCTCCTTTACATGTAAAGCTGTGCATATCAGATCAAGAAAGGGGAAAATTCAGAGATGTTGAACTCAAACAAGATTTGAAGTTCAGTCCCTTTTCTTGTCCTCCGTGGATGTATCTCAAATGGAAGAGACAGAAGAGGTTAAGACCTTCAGTCGCCTTCCCTTAAGAGTGATGGGTGATTCTCTTCTGTCTGGGAGCTCCAGGATCTAACCCACAGCTCGGCTGTCACTACTGCTGGGAAGAGGTGTCACTGGTTTGGCATGCCCTATATTCTGTGTTATTTCCTGCTTCCACAGGTCAAATGTCAGCCCCGTTCAGTATGGGCTGAAGAAGTTGATGAAAAGGAGTTTGGGGCTGGCTGTTTCCCAGAGTACAGAGGAGGCAGTAGGTGAAAGAGTGGCAAAAACAGTTTAGCGTATGTCTGACACAACTGAACTGCTGTGTCCAGCATCTCAGCTTCAACACACCTGCCTGATATTTGACACTGGAAAAAAAGAAAAAACAAAGAGCATGGAGCATGTTTCTGATATCTTCTTTTTCTCCGTCATGCAGTGGGAAAAAAGTAGCTTCTCTTTTAATTCGGAGATAAAAAGATATAGAAACACTTGCAGACATAGAAAACAAACTTAGGGTTACCAAAGGGGAAAAAGGGTGGGATAAATTAGGGGTTTGGGATTAGCAGATACAAACTGCTATATGTAAAACAGATAAACAACAAGGTCCTACTGTATAGCACAGGGAACTATATTCAATATCCTGTAATAAACCATCATGGAAAAGAATATGAGAAAGGTTTTATATATATATATATAAAATATATATATATAAAATATATATATATACTCATTTATATATGTATAATATATGTATATTATATATATATAACTGAGTCACTTTGCTATACACCAAAAACACACTGTAAATCAACTATACTTCAATTAAAAAAAAAAAAAGAGATAGATACAGACATAGGACATTTTTCTCCTTTAGGACAAGATGTAGCTAGTCTTATACAAAATTTCAACCTAAACCCATGGTGCTATGAGGGGAAAATCTATGTAAGCAACATAAACGTTCCATTAACATAGCACCTTCTTGCATCTGCCACACTTGATTCTTTACGGGTTAACTCATTTGGAAGTCAGTTTTCTCCACCGCTGCTGCATTGTAAAGTCTAGAAAGCAGTGTTATGAAACTTGCAAAGAAAATATTACATTAGTTTGATATAAAATACTTTATTTTTAGAATATTACATTTGTGCAGTACACAATGCAAACATACAATATCAGGTTTACTGTGAAAGACCTCCTTGCACCCCACTCCCCCGGGTCAATTCTATTCCCCGGAGGTTCCACTGTTACCATTTTTGTGCATCTTTCCAGAGATAGTCAATTAAGCATATTCACATAAATAATAGCATGTGGTCACATTACATTAGATCCAAGTCAAGGGTGATGGCTCAATTATTTCATTAAAAACAAAAGACACAGAGAGGGATACTTGTTCTACAGAGTTTATTAGCTATAAATATTATTAGATAAAAATATTGGAACAATAGTGTGAACCATGAATATTCATGAATACCATGAACGGTACTTCTTTTAAGTGTACATTGTTTTGTTTACAGCAAACACAGTCTTAAAAGGACCTGAAATGTAGTAAGTAATCAGTAATAGGGATTTACTTATTTTCCTCTTTGCCTGCCTATATTGCAATTTACTGGGATAATTCCTCAAACAATAATATTTTTTTAATGCTCTATTTGGCTAGATTTAGTTGCTAGAGTGAGAGAGAGAGAGAGAGGAGACAGTGTGTAACCCAAGAGTGGTTTCTTATTTATCAGTATCCTGCACCCCTACTTCTTTGCTGCCTTCATACATGAATGGAGCATGTGGATAGTCATTCTTTTTTTTTTTTTTAACATCTTTATTGGAGTATAATTGCTTTACGATGGTGTGTTAGTTTCTGCTTTATAACAAAGTGAATCAGTTATACGTATCCATATGTTCCCATATCTCTTCCCTCTTGCGTCTCCCTCCCTCCCACCCTCCCTATCGCACCCCACTAGGTGGTCACAAACCACCTAGCTGATCTCCCTGTGCTATGCGGCTGCTTCCCACTAGCTATCTGTTTTATATTTGGTAGTGTATATATGTCCATGCCACTCTCTCACTTTGTCACAGCTTACCCTTCCCTCTCCCCATATCCTCAAGTCCATGCTCTAGTAGGTCTGTGTCTTTATTCCCGTCTTACCCCTAGGTTCTTCATGACCTTTTTTATTTTCTTAGATTCCATATATATGTGTTAGCATATGGTATTTGTTTTTCTCTTTCTGACTTACTTCACTCTGTATGACAGACTCTAGGTCCATCCACCTCACTACAAATAACTCAATTTCGTTTCTTTTTATGGCTGAGTAATATTCCATTGTATATATGTGCCACATCTTCTTTACATTCTTTTTTTTTTAATTAAAGTATAGTGAGTTTACAATGTTGTGTTACTTTCGAGTGTACAGCAAAGTGATTCAGTTATATATATATATATTTTTTTTTCAGATTCTTTTCCATTGTAGGTTATTACAAGAGATTGAGTATAGTTCCCTGTGCTATACAGTAGTTCCTTATTTTTTATCTATTTTATACATAGTAGTGTGTATCTGTTACATTTGGGCATTCATTCCTGTCTCACAGTTGCTTTCTTCCTAGGCAACTCCAGTGATTAAAACAATGATTTTAGCGGATGTGTCAAACGCGCAAGCACCCTGTAGCTCTCAAACTTTTTTTAAACCCCCTTAAGCACTGGTTGAACCATCTATTACCTGGCAAACAGTTGGGATGTTAATTAGAAATCAATGTTATCTTTTCATTGAAACCACCTCCCACCTCCATCTTCCCGGCTATTATGCTTTTGAACAAATGCCCTCTGCTTACCATTTAGGGTTTCCTTGTGCACTTCAACTTCACCACGAAGAAGATAATCTATCCATGCCTCTAATTCTTAACAATTAAGGGGGGATTCTCCCTTTAGGCTATTTGAATGCAATTTGACAGTGCCTCAGTTAGCTGGTGCACAGCCAACTCTAAGCAGCCTGGCTCTTGAGTCAGACTGGCTTCACTCCTTATTATTTGTGTGCCTTTGGAGGGGTAATAGTGCTTTGCCTTTCCAAACCTTAATTTTCACTTCTGTGAAATAGACATGATAGCAGAGATGAAATCCTAAGATTTCGGGGGGGAATGAGATGTGATGATGAATCTAAAGCCGTGAGCAAGGGGGCCCTAATCATTGAGCCCAGTAAGCATTCTCTGTGTGTCAGCTCTTACTGTGAATGCTGTTTAGTTAGCCAAATGCATTCATTCGTTTCTCGCTCATTCATTCACCTGTTATTTATGGCGCGCCTGGGCTGTTCTGGGTACCACTGCCGAGCCACCATCTTCCCCTGTGATTCTTGCGTTTCTTACGATTGTGCTCCAAATGATTGCCACCCTATCCAGGTGTTTGCAGCATTGAGTGATCGTTCACTAAGCCAGGGAGTCCTCTGAGAGTTCATAAGAGCTTAGAAAAGACAGATGGGTGCCTTTTTAATGACCATAGGCCCCTCCCAATAGGTTGTGTTTCATGCAGAGACCCAGGAGGGGGATCTGTGTTCCTCTCTGTCATTTTCTGTTGGCTCACAGGAGCTGGGGAGGGGGATTACTCAAGAGAACAAGGGAAAACGTATGTGATTCCACTTTCTATACTGGGTGGGACTACTAATTAATAGATTTTGAAGATGCCTCACGGGTGGGCATCCTGGTATAGAGATGTAGCTAAGATCCTACTTCTGGAGTCTGAACCCTTGATTATAATCCTGGCTTGACTGCTTACTTGCCTGAGTGACCTTGGGCAGCTATTAAACCTGCTTGAGTCTCAGTTTCCCTGTAAGAAAATAAGAATTGGATTGTCCTAAGGCATTAATGTGGCTAATACAGCACCTGAGACTTTTTGTTTGTTTTTTTTAATAAATTTATTTACTTTTGGCTGCCTTGGGTCTTTGTTGCTGCACGCAGCCCTTCTCTAGTTGCAGAGAGCAGGACCTACTCTTCGTTGTGGTGCACGGGCTTCTCATTGCGGTGGCTTCTCTTGTTGCAGAGCACGGGCTCTAGGCGCACGGGCTTCAGTAGTTGTGGCTCTCAGGCTCTAGAGGGCAGGCTTAGTAGCTGTGGCGCACGGGCTTAGTTGCTCCGTGGCATGTGGGATCTTCCAGGACCAGGGCTCGAACCCGTGTCCCCTGCATTGGCAGGCAGATTCTTAACCATTGTACCACCAGGGAAGCCCAGCACCTGAGACATTTTAATGTCTATGAATTCTGTACAGGTAGGTGTAGCATTTATTGAGCACGTACTGTATGCCAGGAACGGAGTGGAGAACTTCTCTCCAGAGAGCCAGCCGCCATGCAGTAGCTCATAAAAAAGGCTCTGGGGTCAGAATATTTGAGTTTAAATCCTCACCGCAACAATTATAAGCTGTGATCTTAGTCTCCTTAACCCTTTCTTTTCTTCAGAGCCTTCACGTGTAATATGTGAGAATTCATTGAGATTATGTATGTAAAACACTTTGAAAAATGTCTGACAGGTATGGGGCACTGAATAAATGCTGGTTATTCTTTACCATATGGAAGCATCACAACTGTTAGATGGTGTTACCCATAGTGAGTCAGCCCAGAGCAGGTAAGAACCTGCCTGGGTTCACACGACTCATAAGATGCAAGAAGCAAGCCTGAGTTGGTTTTGTCAGTTCCTCAGCAGGAGTAAAGGCCTAATGAGCAGCATTCTGAAAATGGTCTTCCTCATCTCCAAGGGACAATAGTGCCCAGTTGTCCCTGGAAATGTCACCACTGGGGCACATTCTATTAACTGTACAAAATTAAATCCCTCACTTCGTTCCCCCAGAAAGACCCCTCTGAAGCGTCACTCTGTACCCCAGCAAATCTGTACCGCAGAAGCGAGGGGATGTCAATAGGATTTGGTCTCCCTACAAAATCCCTGCAAAGATGTATGAGGCTGCATATGAATTGCATTGAATTTGGCTGGCCATGGGCTAGCATTGCTTTTATGCTGAATATCAGTGAAAAGTATGAAATGGAGATTATATTTTCAACTCAGGCTTTTTTCCCCAAAGCTCTGCAGAGATGCCCTCATTCCCATCCATCAGAGCAGAATTGCACTGGTGTGGAGTCCTAGACTCTCCTTCCCTTCCTGGGAAGTATATCCAGCCCTTGCTATCAGACTGCAGCAGTGAGTAACACTCTTCTTAACAGCTAGTTACTTCCTTCCTCTTCCCCCTCAAATCCCTGCCTTCTTCTCACTACTTTCGGTTCTTCAGATCTCTCACACTTGAGGATCACAAAACCATCCACAAAAAAACGGCACTCGCGTGGATGCTGAAATTGGTGTATCTATCTCTTGGGTTTTTCAGGGCAGAAATAAGACATTGATGCAAATGTGGTTCATCTACCGACAGTGAGAAACATGCTTATTAACTTCTTTCTGAAATACATATATTCATACCAGCTATTTCAGTTCCTTTCCCCAAACAGCCCTAAATCATTGTCAGTGCTCAGCTCCAGCCTGGGTCTATGAGAAGAGTGCTTCCCGGTGGGGGTGGGAGCGTGATTACGCATCTGGCTTTACATCAGCAGTAGCTTCAAGGTTTCAACAGCCCTTTCTCCCCATGTTCTTGCCTCTCCCTCCTGCCCCCAAATGCGATTGCCTGGCTGACTCCCCAAAGAGAAAATGTGCTAAGTGAACTTGACAGCTTCCAGGCTGGCTCCATATGGCAAGGCCTGAGTTACATGTTCCTGGGATCCCCAAGCTGCTCTCACCTTATTAAGATGGCAGTAACTACATGCAAGTCAAGTTCACTGCATCGGTTTTAATTCTTTGGGCCCTGGAGACTAGCCTCAGACTTCAAGGTAGATTTCGAGGCAGCATCACCCACTGCAAATTTGACTTTTACTTTCTCTTCCCGAACCCATGGCTGGGAGGCAGGTAGATGAAAAATGGACCCAGAACTCAGAAAGATGTTAGGAAAATGTGAAGGTGAGGTTAAAGGGCTTTCCTAGGGCTGCCAGCACAGTCTAACAAAGACATTTTGGTATTGTGTTGCTGTTGTCTATTGCTAGATCTGTACTCTCTGAACCTTTGGACTCCTACACATAATTGAGACATTGACTTCGATTCCTAAGTCTATAATTTGCATCCGTCTCTCTCCCCAGCCTGGTTTTAAAGACATGGAAAAAATTAACTCAAAATCAAATAAGTTGTATTTCAAATGTACGGGTGCTTGTAACTCAATGATTAAGGGCTGGAGTTGAACCCCAGATTTTTTTTTTAAATAATAGGAATTTGTTATAATGAGTCTGTAAAAGAGAATTCTTTGATGGCTTTTCACTTTACCTGGGATATATAGAAAGTACTACCTTTATATAACATAGTTTTCCACATTCTGAGAGCATGATCGTTATGTTGAATGAAGAATACTAACGGCAGAGAATCATCTTATTCAAGTAGATAAAAGGGATAGCAATAGGAAAAGAAATGGAATGCATTCCCAACGGAGGTCAAAGGGAAAAGTATATCCAAAGGGAAGGGTCTTTTGGGGGGAGGGGATGGGGGGGAATGTTAGATTCAGAAATGGTCTAGCGATTAGAGCTGTCCGGTTGGAGAAGATCCTGAAATGTTCCTGATGGGGTTGGGACTTGCAGTGGATGGAGAGACGACATCTCTTGTATGACGTCTGAAGTTCCTTCCTGATCTGAGGTCCCCAGATTCTGGGCATTGGCACACCCAATGGCACACAGTGAGATGCAATGAGATGATTTCCAATGCAAGCTGAATTGATTGTAGTTATAAATGATTCAGGTGATTTCAGAAACCATTTTTGCCAGCTTTTCACTAAATGCAAAAAAAACCCTTCAAGCTCTGAATTGGGGGAGTTGAATCAGTTTGCATTTCTTTTAGTTAAAAGTAACCAGAAACTGACTATCAGTGAGTGGATTAACTCAAAAAGACTTTAAAAAAAATTTAACAAGAAGCCTTAAAGCAAGTGGTCTTAGAGTTGGGTAATTGGCTCAGTGCTATCACTAAAAACTCTGGTTGCATCTAGCCGTTACTTCTCCTCATGACGGCAAGATGGCTGCGAAAGGTCCAAGTGTCATGTCCTCACACCAGTGCCTCAAGTTTAAAAGGACAGGGATAAAGCACTTTTTGCGAGGTTTTGCCTTTTTTCTGAGAAGGAAAACCATCAAGAATATGTGAAATTACATCTTATTTGCCAGAACTGGATAGCATACATGCAAAAGGTAATTGGATGACCCTGACCAGATTAGATTGATCATTATTCATTCCCTAGATCTGGGTAAGTGGACCCACTTCCTGAGATCAAATGGTATTATCCCTTTACCTGAATAAACTGGAATTCTATTAATAAGTTAACAGTGAGTGGATGCTGGGTAGTTGGCAAACAGTACCTGCCATATAAATCCACCTAATCTATATGGTATGGAGCTCTTCTTAAATTTCAGCAGAAGAGCTTTCTTCCCAATCAATACTCTCCTAGGATTCACAGACTCAGACCTTAACTTATGTACCCAGGGGACAATATTTAGCCTCTTCCTTCATGTGAATGTAGAAGAGACATCCATTCATGCTTGCAACTTCTTGGTAGTACCTTTTTCAAAATGTCAGTGACTGTCTCCTAGGGCTTGGAGTTGTTGATGGATCAAGGTAATGAGGATAATGAAGATATCATTTTAATTTCACCAGTGCTTGTTACGAGCCAAATATTGTGCAAAATATTTTATGTATAGTCATTCGTCTCATCATTGCAATGGTCTGACTTCTTCAAAGGACAGAGGGTTAGGGATTAATGTTACCCTAATGTCTCAGAGAGGTAAAACCTGAGCTGTTAGTTGGTCTGACTCAAATCCAGTACGTTTGACCACTCTGAATACTACCCTAGCGATTATCCTCTTGATTATATAGGCATTCAGAAATGTGGATGGAGGGGAAGACAGGCTGGCCTTGCGATGGTTTCCTGTTGGTAGGAAGTGTGAGAGCCCTGAATCTCATCTTTGGAATTTGGAGGTGATCTCTTTGCTCATCTGTGCATTCGTCCCAGGCTCATCTGTGAAGAGAGGGAAGTGACGTGACCTGCATGACCCCTCTCAGGCAGGGGTGGGGAAAGCTGACTGAAGCCTAGATACTTGACTCTACAATGTTTGCCCTTTGACCTGCCCCTGCCCCAGGACACTTTAGCAGGCTTTGCAACATTGTCTATAGGGAAGGACGTGGGCCCCTTCTTACTCCTGGAGTCTAGAATATGGAATTGACCTTGTGCTTCTGATCACAGTTGATTGATGAGCAGATGTGACTCTTGGCTTTTGTTCCAACTCAGGTGTAGACTTTGGAATCAACTGTAGCCAGAGGTTCTGTGTTTTCATGTTATAATGGCTTCAACTTCCCCTTTCCCCTGTGTGCCCCATTTTTAGCAGAGCTCTAGGTGAAAAGTATTCACCAGTAGAGCCTTCAATACTTCACTTTCATAATAGGCATTTTCAGCTTAATTTGGGGGTTTTATCTGAGACTCTACCCTCCCCAATTTGTGCCAGCAAAGGTTAATGCAATCTACACGGAAAATGCAGATGCCAGGGCGTGCTCAGAAGTGAGCCTCAAGCATAGACACTAGTTACAGCCTGGGATTAGTCCCTCGAAGGCTGCGCTCAGAAAGCACATGCCTTTTGCTCAAACTGTCTGTTAAAGCTATTCATTAACATCTTTTTGAGCAAAGGTAGAATCTCTTGGGTCTTTGACTAATGGTTAAGGCTGTGTCTCTTGGGAGAGCTACGTAAACTCTCTTGAGTTTCAGTTTTCTGTGCTTCAAGTGGGAACATTTGTCTCGGCCTGTCTACCCCACTGGGTCTTTGTGAAGCAACATGGGGTCATGGCCAGAGCAAGAAGTGTGGGGCATGATAGATCTGAAATCCAGTCCTTCTACTGGGTTTTCTCTGGTCCTCAGTTTCCCTACCTGGAAACTAGCGCTAGCGATACTAACCGTGTTGTACTGTTTAGAGGATTAAGGGAGATACTGCCTAGAACATAGTAGGTGCTCAGCAAATATTTATCCTAATCCCGCAAATGAGAAAGTGGATACAGTGGTCCTTTGGGGAAAATGAACGTGATACAAACATTAGTTTTTTGTGTTCTAATTCTCACCAGCTCTTTTTTTTTTTTTTTTTCCTCTCCTATGCTATTTACTTCTTGAAAGCTGCAAGCCCTGTTTTCATCATCCTCCTTCTTTCCAGCACAGACTCATTTTCAGCTGTGGATTCCCTCTTGCCTGAAGGCCTTGGGGCCACATGAGTAGATTCAGGTCTGAGAGCCGTGTGTAGAAGCACAGGCCACTTTCTGCTACTGAGAAATCTTCTTCCCTCCAAGGGCACACACATGCCTGCAAGAGAATGTGGGAAACCATTTGGGAGAAGTCGTAATTAATGATCTGCTGGGTCTTGGCACTTATTCGAGGAAACACAAAGTCACTGGGAACTGGGGCAGCCTCTTGGATAAAAGTCATCCTCCTGGGGCTTTATTTCTCCACACAGAAGTAGTAGATCTTGGGAGGGGCAGGTGGAGACTTGGGGGTCCCTGTCCTCTGTGTAGCTTTCAGGGCTGGCACGTGTTTCCTTGCCATGCATGATAACAGAGTGATGTGGGCAATGAACCCTGGCTCTTAAGACAAAAGGTCCTGGGCTTGAATTCTAGCTCTGCCTCTTACTCCTCGTGACATCTGGACATGTTACTTTACTCTCTGAGCCTCAGTTTTGCCCACCTGTAAAATGGGGAAAGTGCCACATAGTCTGAAAGGCTGTTTGGATTAGAAATTGAATAATAATGTACAGGGAACACAGTCGGGTCTCAAAACTGCTAGGGATAAGATATTAAACAAGGCAGACATGGCCCCCATCTTCAGGGTGCTTACAGTTTTGCAGACAATGAAAGTTATATTATCTATGTAACATAACATGTAGAGTTGTGGATATTTCTGTAGAACTTATGCACATATTTCTAGTGATATTAGCTATAAATTGCTGCTGAATTTTCCATATATAATAGAAAAATTATATTTATATAATATAAGTGGCTCTTTGGTGACATTGAGATGCCTATTTAGTGTAAGTTACTCTCCTTTGGTGAGTCAACAAGAATCTATCATACCTCAATCTGATCCTGCTTGTTGCTGGGCTATTTTGGAAGTTAACCTCCCCATTCAAATGACTACGGGCTGTTCAATCCCTGGATAAAATCCTGCATACAGCAACAAGAGCAAATATCTCCTACTGAAAAGTGATTTGGTATTCCTCGTACCAAACTTACAAGACTGCTTTGAATATTACATGATATAGTACTTGTAAGTCATTTGGCTGTCTTCACACAGCAAGGACTAGTAACGGTCATGATAGCAACAAGCCTTCCTGCTTTATGGTAATAACAATAATATTTTAGCATCTACGCCATAGTGTAGCAGAGAGAATTATATGATCTAATACATGCAAAGCACTTGGTACAGTGCTGGCACATTCTAAGAGCCCAAAAGATGTCAGCTATGATCATTGTTAATTCCGTCTCCAAAGATGGAATCTCTAAAGCAACCTTTCCAGGTGTGTTAGGTAAGAGTTCCAGCCTCACCTTACAGGTGAGGAATACAGGGCTCAGAGGGACTTGTCCAGTCCACACAGCTTATACTGATAATAATCACTATTATGTAATAAGCAGTAGCCTTATTCCTGACCTTCCCTTTGTACCTCTTCAGTTTCTCCCTCAACTTCACTCTGGTTCTTTTTTTTTTTTTTTTTTTTTTTTTTGCGGTACGCGGGCCTCTCCCATTGCAGAGCAACAGGCTCCGGACGCGCAGGCTCAGCGGCCATGGCTCACGGGCCCAGCCGCTCCTCCGCATGTGGGATCTTCCCGGACTGGGGCATGAACCCGTGTCCCCTGCATCGGCAGGCGGACTCTCAACCACTGCGCCACCAGGGAAGCCCTTTTTTTTTTTTTTTTTTTTTTTTTTTTTAAATCAAGAGTCAGCTACTAGCTTTGCTCGTCTCTTCCCTCTTATTGCCTGGGGTTTGTTTGGGGAGAGAAATCATGAAAGACGATGCTGAGCCCCAGAGACACAAATTCTGGATCTGCTTCACTAGAGAACCCAGTGAGGAGAGGATGCTGGGACAGGCAACCTTGGTCTATCCCTAGAGGTGTCCCTGCTGGGGGTTACAGCCCACGGCAATGAAGGAATTTTCCTTCCTGGGTGTGTTTGCTTGTGTTCTTGGATGTGCTGGTAAGCCCCTGCCTACCCACCTCTATGCAAATACGTCCTCCCACATGCTCAGGATGTTCTGTCCCCAAATTCCGAACACCACGTACAGGGGGTGGGCTTGGCTGTTGCAGAAACAAGATCTGAGAGGAGGACAGCTTTGCCTGCCATGATCGCTTTGTAAACTTTACCCTGCGTTGGAAAAGCCCTGCACCTGGAGATGAGCTCTGTAAGGTGTTTAGCCCTACATTGATTTTCCCAGGTCATGAACCTGGGCCCCTCAGCCTGGACCACGGTGGGAGGAGAAGGAAGCCACCCCGTACCTGAGTTCCTCCAAGTATAACAGGGCTTGTTGTAATTCCAGAAGCAACGCATAGCCCTTATTCATCAGCTGCTATGTGTCTGTGGGCCTAGACTTGCCAAACTATTTCGAGTCCCTACTGGGCTCTGCAGGAGACTTGAAGTCAAACAGGGCAACACTTAGATCGTTAACTAAAAGTGTTGACTTTAGAATCTGGCAGACCTAACTCTATCCCAGCTCAACCTTACTGGACACGTGAACTTGAATGGGTTATGTATATTCTGTGAGCTTCATTTCCTTCATCTGTAAGAGGACAGTGATGTGTATCTCACAGAGTTCTTGTAAAAATAGAAGTGTGTGATACTAAATAAGCACTTAGCACAGTGCCTAGCACCTAGTAAGCACTCGGTAGACAATAGACATTGTGTCCATACCATTTCTACCCTGGCCCTGCCTACAATGCCAGCTTTGTCACCTACTTATGTACTCCCTGGGTTAGGCATGTAGAAGGACAGTGGTCTTATGGGGATAACTGATATTAGAATATTAGTTTAGTGTCATACATTCTGGGAAATTCTAATATTTCAAAGATGGTTTTTCTGGAGTTGGATTTAAGTCCAACCACTCAGGAAAGCAGGTTACTGGGGTCATATGGTTGTGTAGCCAGGGTTGAGAAACAGGCCTGGGAATAATAAAACCAATTGCTTTTCATTCTGAGTTCTGTTTGAACTGGTTTGTAGTGGAGACCACACAAACAGGGTTTTGTTTTGTTTTGTTTTGTAAGATAGTATTTACATGCAATAAGATTTCTCTGTTTATATGTACAGTTTGAGGACTCTTGGTAATCGTATACAATCTTACAGCCTCCACCATAATCAAGATATAGAACAGCCTTTCATTTCAAAAAGTTTCCTTATGCCCATTTTCAGTCTATTTTACCCCAGAGTTCCCAGCCCCTGGCAACCACTGATCTATTTTTCTCTCCCTATCATTTTGAGTTTCATCTAATGGAATCATACTGTACAAAGATTTTTGTGTTTGACTCTCTTCATTTAGCATACTATTTTTGAGATTCATCCATGATATGCATATTAACAGTGCTTTTCACTGCTGAGTGGTATTCCATGGCATGGATATACTACAATCTGTTTATCCATTCACAAGTTAATAGACATTCCAGTTCTTGGCAAGTATGAATGCAATGAAATTTTAGCATGTACCTCTGTGTGGACACAAGTTTTCATTTTTCTTGGGTAAATCCTTGGAAGTGGCACTACTGGGTGACATGGCAAGTATAGGTTTAACCTTATGAGATATGGCAATACTGTATTCCAGAGTGGCTGGGGCTGTACTGTGTTTCCTGCCCACCACCCATGGGGCATCAGATGTTTTGCTTTGTTTTGCTTTGTTTTTAATAGCTACCAGTGTCTCTAATATAGATCCAGCATAAGACCCTCTGGCCTTTGCTTTCTCTTGTTTAATGGCCACTTTTGGATACTCAGATGAGTGACGATGATGTTAGTATTAGGACAATAAAGAAGACATTTGGGGCTTCCCTGGTGGCACAGCGGTTGAGAGTCCGCCTGCCGATGCAGGGGACGCGGGTTCGTGCCCCAGTCCAGGAAGATCCCACATGCCGCGGAGCGGCTGGGCCCGTGAGCCATGGCCACTGAGCCTGCGCGTCCGGAGCCTGTGCTCTGCAATGGGATAGGCCACAACAGTGAGAGGCCCGCGTACCGCAAAAAAAAAAAAAAGAGACATTTGTCCCAACTGATATGTTTTGACTTGCTCAAAACTGCTGAGGAGTGAGACACTGTCTGTATTTCCACAACTGAGGTGCATTTTTATGTGTCTTGCACATCAAAATTTGTATGCAGGTTTTGGTTTCTTAGCATTAAATCATCATATTTGTTAAATATCAGAGGATTCACCTTAGATATATAAAGAGAAGTCACACTCACTCCTGTAGGAAAGTGTTCCCACCCCCTATACTCAGGTTGTTTAATGAACCTTTGTTCAGTACATGTTCATTACATGTCCTTTGACATGTATGTGCACTGTTACACGTGACGTCCACTGTGATCTGTTTGCAGCTGCAGTGACTAATTCTGTTTACACATGCACACAGAACTGCACACCCACGTGTCTCCCCCTCACCATTTTTCAAGGCAGACCGAGTGCGGACTCTTTAATGGTTTGCCTTGCCACGCACTGTTGCTTGCACATTTCTGGAAGACGTTTTCCCGTCTCCTGCACTTTGCCTTGTACTTTCGTTTTCTTCTTGTTGAATCACAAATGGATTAACATACTTGATTGGTTTTCCCCAAATCCAACTGGATGCTTCAACCTCCCCCCACGTGTGCTTTTTCAGTTTTAAAACATGACAGGGAATGAGGTGAATGAACTGAGGATGTGGCCTTTATCTTGGGGTCAAGAAGCTCTCAGCTCCCAAATGGGGTGTCCCCACTCCCCCAGGCAAGGGATTCTAAGGAGAGGTTTGAAATAGATAGAAGACTGCATTTGCATGTGTCTAAAGAATGTCTACTTTTTAATTATGTGAACATTAAATCCCTTGACAATCATTTGTTGTTCCCCAAATCAGTTTGGTTCTCAGTTTACAGATAGTCAATAACAAATGTCAGCAAACAGTAGCCTGTGGGCCAAATTTGGCCTGCTGCCTACTTTTGCAAATAAAGTTTTATTGATACACAACCACACTCATTCACTAACACATCGTCCATGGTACTTTCTGGCTACAGTGGCCAACTTGAGTGGTTGCAACAGCGATGCTATAAGCATGGCAAAGCTGAAGTTTATAGGTGTCCAGTTACCTTGGGCTCTTCACAGAAAAAGTTTTCCAGCTTCTGCTCTATATTATGCTTGGCATGTCTGTACCTTCATTGTACTGTCTGTGCATCCTTGTGTGTGTCTCTTTTTTGTATGTGGGCAGTTTATAGGTGTCCAGTTACCTTGGGCCAGCCACCTAAGTTCTCTGAGTTTCATGCCCAGATCTATAAATTGAACATGATAACAGCATCTTTCCTGTAGAGTCGTTTGAAGATTTGGGGGAAAGACAGGTGACGTGCCTGGCACGCGTCGTGTCCAGTTCACATAAGATGAGCTCGTTGCATGGAAGCTGGCCGGATATTAGTGTAGAAGGTGTCCGCCTTGTTCTGGGTGCTATTCCCTGCTATTACGGGGCCAAGGCTAAGAAGTAGACCTTCAAGCTGAGGCCTCGGGGACTGCACAGATGCCCAGGCCTGTTTCTAAGAGACAAGCCAGGCAAGAGTCAGAATTCCAACACCGAGGTCCTTAGCTATCCCTTCAGCCTCGTTCTGCCTTCTTTTTTTTTTTTTTCTGCGGTACGCGGGCCTCTCACTGTTGTGGCATCTCCCGTTGCGGAGCACAGGCTCCAGACGCGCAGGCTCAGCGGCCATGGCTCACGGGCCCAGCCGCTCCACGGCATGTGGGATCCTCCCGGACCGGGGCACGAACCCATGTCCCCTGCATCGGCAGGCGGACTCTCAACCACTGCGCCACCAGGGAAGCCCTCGTTCTGCCTTCTTACTGCTGCCCCTAAGTCCTGCCAAACACACGCTCCACTTCAACAAGGCATTGAACTTGCAGTTCCTTGAGCCTCATTTTCCCCAGATTTGCACCTGGCTGATTCCTCCCCCGTCTCCCTTATCTCAGAGCAGCTCCGGCACTCTCGCTTGGTGCCTTGTGCTCATCCCCCTTCGAGGCCATTGTATTCTCTGTCTGCGTGTCTATGGGTCAGTCTCCTCTTCCTTTACTCACAGGCATTCCGCAGGCAGTTGAGGAAGTTTTCTTGTTCTATGCCCAGCACAGAGCCCTTGGCCTGGCATGAGATAGGAGATCGGTAAATACTAGTTGAATAAATGAATGAATGGATGAACGTCCCGAAAGCGAGCATTTCCTTCAGTGCTGTAGGGGTCTCACCTGCCATCTCTCCCTCCCTCCCTCTTCCCCTGCACAAAGACAAGCTGTCCAGGAGAATCCACTCCCAGCCCTATTCACATATGTGGGAACACACACCCAGACCGCACACCACGCACACTCACCTGCCCTCAGCCCTCTCCGGGCAGACACAGACTTCTCCTGGGAGATCCAGACACAGCCTTTCTAAGTGCCCCGCCCCCCTTCATTCCCCACTCAGAGAAGCTAACAGCCTCTTCAGTAAGATCTCAAATAGCTCTACTGGAGAGGTCCTGGGTAGAAAAAAGCTGCAGCTTAATGAAGGCCATTTAACAGTCAGTTCCAAGGAAAAGCACATCTTTATTACCAGCATCTGATCATTTCCGTTTGGGGATTCCCACTCTTTGGAATGGATATGTGTTTTCTTTTTCAGAACCTCTTTTCTAATTAACTCTGGAACGTAGATTACAGGAGGCCGGCCTTGGGAATGGAGGGGGCATCTCAGCCGGAAGTAAGCACTGCAGGTGATGTTTAATTAAAGGGAAGCTGTGAGAGGGAAGGGGCCTGAGCGGGCTGCAGTGCTAATCCTCTTGCCTGGCTCCCGCGTCCCCGCGTGGTTGTGATTGATGAGTTAGTCCCCCTTACATCTTTATGTGTGACGCTAATACCCACAGGCAGAAGGGGCTCCAGCTCTCAGCATGTGGACTTAGCCCAATGGAGTTCTGAGCTAGCTGAAGAGCTGGCTGTGCAATTCCTTTTCCATCTCTGCTTTTCTCACCTTTTCCTTTCTCTCCAGTATTTTATAGACTGATAGAAAGAGTGGTAGATAGATAGATAGATAGATAGATAGATAGATAGATAGATAGATAGATAGATGGATGGATAAAGGGACAGATGGATGGATGGATAGACAGATGATAGATGGATAAAGGGACAAATGGTTGGATGGATGTATAGATAGATGAATAGATAATAGATAGACGGATGGATGGATGGATAGATGGATAAGGGCACAAATGGATGGATGGATAGGTAGATGATAGATAGGAACATATATCTATATACAGATATATATATCTGTATATATACAGATATATATAAAGATATATATGTATATATATATGTATGTATGTGTGTGTACCTATCTACCCATCCATCTATGTGTCCCTCTATCTATCTATCTATCTATCTATAGCTATGTAGCTGTATCTATATCTGTGCCTGTCTGTCTATCTGAAATCTTGCTGTGAATCTCAGTTCCATGTTTGTGTCGGTCTTTTCCTGGGTCTGCTTTTCTCGCTCTGTCCAGACCTCTCTGTTGACCTGCCTCTGTCTGTCTCTGTCTTACTTTGTGCTCTTTTGTCTCTCTGAAGGCTACCCTACAAGGGAATATTAGGGAACCTCCGGCTGAAATCTTTTTTTTATTCTGCAGTGTTAACGTTTGAGTAATTTAGAAGCTACCTTTGGTTAAGCATCTACCAAATGCCAAAAGCTGCCTGAGGTACCTTTGGACAATTACTTAATATTTGTTCTTATAATTGCTGACATTGGTTAATCTCTTAATATGTGCCAGGTCCCAATGCTAAGCACTTTTTGTACCTAATCCCATTTAATCTTCAAAATAATCCATTGGAGCAGCTACCCTCACATTCCCATTTTGGAGATGAAAAAACTGAGGCTCAGAGAGAGAATTATGCATATTTCCTTAATCCACACTTTATCACATCAAAATAAGACTTTATTTCCATCTTTTAATGATACACATATGTACAGTGATTTGAAAGGGGGAAATGGATTGTCCAAGGTTAGAGAGCTTGAACAGTGAAATTCTTGGGATCTTACCCCAGATGTGTCTCTCCATCAGATGCTCCTTTGAATAGACCAGAAGGTGGGTTTGTGCCTTCCAGTGTTTCTCTGTTTTTCTCTCCCCTTTTAAATCTGTGTCTCGGCTGTATTTACTGAACATCGCTGCCATGTGGCCAAGGGGCTAGCTTCCGAATACAGGAGGCTGCAGAACTTCTGTCAGTCATTTGAGCGAGAATAAATTGGCAGAAACGTCTGATTTGACTTTTTCTCCTTCTTCAAGGCAGATGCTCTTCTCATTACTGAGAAAAGGATGACACTTTGTCTCTCCAAGAGCTCAGACATTCGAAATAATAGCCGTGCAGTTTCTGATCTTGGATCCGCTAGCCTGGATGGGCTGGGGAGGCTGCAGTGCTCTGCTGAGCGCTATCCCAGGCAAGATTAGATTTGCAGAGTGTCTGTTAGAACTCATGGCCACTCCCCGGAATGGATCGTCTAGGACTCTGGTTTCACTGTGTGCAGTTAAAATTCTTTTAGCTAGACAGGCTGCCTTCTTAATTGCAAGGGTTGAGTCCAATGGGGAAGGGATGGATAATGGACCCACACTCTCCATTTTTATCTGTTTTCAGTGGGGAGGTATTAAAATCAACTATGATTTTTTCAACTCCCAGATTAACTCGGGTTAGCAACTTCAACTTTGGGGAAGGAACCATGAGCTAAAAACCTGTTTGAAACCATGGACTGTACTGATTCACAAGTTTAAATCCGAATCTGGTTGAAGATAGAGTTTGACACCAGTTGGTCATGATCTTATAGCCTTGGTAAAATGAGCTTTCCCATGGTCTCAAAGAAAGGAAACCACGGTAAATAAAATCCCACCTTTATGCCAAAGCAGCTCTGCCTTTTATTCTTGGATTGTTTGGCTCTGACAACAAGGCATCTTTGCTCTCCTGAACCCATGGAAACTTAGACCATTTCAGTACCCTTTTTTCTTGCGGTGGCCTGAAAAAACCTACTCCCAATCTCTTCATCATCACATTTTGAAAAGTCTAAAAATATACTGCTGAACTGCTTTCATAGACAGTGAAAATAAAATGTATTTGAGGGTTTAAGGATTCAATAAAATGAGTGGAATTACTTTCTACCCCTAGTTTAGAGATCCGTCAGCTGGGGATTCTGAGGACACCAAGGAGTGACCCACACTTCCCATCTCCTCTGCTCCTCATCTGGCTCTTAAATAAAGTGATCAGGGCTTCCCTGGTGGCACAGTGGTTGAGAGTCCGCCTGCCGATGCAGGGGACGCAGGTTCGTGCCCCGGTCCGGGAAGATCCCACATGCCGCGGAGCGGCTGGGCCCGTGAGCCATGGCCACTGAGCCTGCGCGTCGGAGCCTGTGCTCCGCAACGGGAGAGGCCACAACAGTGAGAGGCCTGTGTACTGAAAAAAAAAAAAAGTGATCAGCCCTCTAACGGTAGCAAGATATTCAGACCATTAGATTTTCTCTGAAACCAGTTCCTAAATCATCTACCACCCCATCGTTGCTTGCCTGGTAATACCACATCCTCTACCACTCTCTGTGACCATTTGGTTGACTCCAAATCCTTCACTTCTCTTTTGCTACAACTTGTCATCCTGTGTATGGCCTTGATTTGACTTGATATCCTAGTAAGGAATCCTCATTGGGTTTTACCTTAAGATTCAGTCTGCTCATGGGATATGCCTCCATCATAAGTAGATGCAGCCCTCGAGGGCTGGACCAGACACACTGAACATCAGACAGACTGATGGTGTGGTCTCTCTGATTTTCAGAATTCCTTTGAGAGATTGCATTAGTCTTCCTTCTTGATCACCGGGCTGGGGTCAAGGTAAGCTTTTATTTACTTTTTTTTTTTTTTTTTTTTTTGCGGTACGCGGGCCTCTCACTGTTGTGGCCTCTCCTGTTGCGGAGCACAGGCTCCTGACGCGCAGGCTCAGCGGCCATGGCTTCACGGGCCCAGCCGCTCCGCGGCATGTGGGATCTTCCCGGACTGGGGCATGAACCCGCATCCCCTGCAAAGGCAGGCGGACTCTCAATCACTGTGCCACCAGGGAAGCCCCGAGGTAAGCTTTTAAATGGTCTCTTTCTCTCTAAGTTTTTTGCTTATGTAGTATTAAAATGTTTTTGTTGGACTCTTTATTCTTAACAAGTAATTTCATTATTACTATATTTGAGTCTGTGGTCCACTAAGTCCTTGGGCTTTTTTCCCCCCCAAACTGACACATCCTAATAGGTAACAATCTTATAGCCATAGTGTTTATTCCCATTTAAATTTTTATAAGAAATTGGATCTTATTGACTCTTACTTAACAAATATTTCAAGAAGAATTTGAATTTCAGTGATTCAAGTTCAATAATTTTCTGTCTCATCTTCTATATCTAGTTAATTTTTATTCCATCACTCTTGTGTCTCTCTTTTTTATCATCCTGAATATTGATGAATATAGTCTGTGCTACTAATTCCTAGGCTAAAAACTCTACTCAGTACACTTATTGTACTTTTCTAGCATTGGAACCCTGTGTTTCATGCTTCTGTATCATGGAACCAGCTCAATTTTCAGCCTTAAACTTACCATGCCGAAAGGTGGATAAAAGCTCTACAATAAACTGACTACTTAGCATGATTTTGTCTGCAATCTGCATTTGGCACTGATTCCCAACATAATCTAAACAGGCATAAAATTCAGTTCTTTGGGATTCATTCACCAATCAGAATACTGTAAAAGTCATCTGTAAAAAATTCAAGAGGGATGTAGGTTATCAGAGGAGCCAACGAGAAGTCTTTGTATTTCTGTCCTTGGTGCTGAAAAATGAAAAAAAGAAAAATCTTCAGTCAACTTCTCTGCTTTAGTAAATGTAATGATGTGACTGTTCATAAATGACTGTATAAGAGATCATGCATTTTTCTATAATCATTATTTAGTCTTATTTTCCTAGGACAATAGATAACTGTTGATGCTATGGGAGCTGACTAATGCCTACTCCAGAACTGCTCTGTCCCGTACAACGGTCCCTAGCCACGTGTGGCTCTTTAAATTGATTAAAATTAAATAAAATTAAAATTCGGTTTTTTAACCACACTATCCACCTTTCTGGTGCTCCACAGCCACATGTGACCGGTGGTTACCGTATTAGACAGCACAGATACGGAATATTCCCATCATCTTAGAGAGTTTTATTGGACAGTGTTTCCCTAGAATATCATCCTTGTGGTAGACTTGATAACATCCCCCCAATATATCTACATCCTAATCCTTGGAACCTGTCAGTGCTGTCAGTGTTACTTAGTATGGCAAAAGGGACTTTACAGATGTGATTAGGTGATGGATGGATATCGACCAGGAGGGATTATCCAGCATTATCCCAGTGGGCCCAATGTAGTCACAAGGGTCCTTTTCATAAGAAGGAAGCAGAAGTATCAGAGTCAGAGTTAGAGGAAAAGGCAGTGAGATGGCAGAAGCAGAAATTGGAGTGATGCATTTTGAAGGTGGGGAAAGGGACCACAAGGCAACAGATTTAAGTGGCCACTGGGTGCTGAAAAGGATAAGGTGATGGATTTTCCCCCAGAGCCTGCAGAAAGAACTTGCTGACACCCTGACTTTATGTCAGTGAAACTGATTTCAGACTTCTGACCTCCAGGACTGTAAGAGAGTACAATTGTGTTGTTTTAAGTCACCAAGTTGGTAGTGAGTTGTTACAGAGCAATAGGAAACAAATACAATCATCATCATCATCATCTCACTAGATTCTTGCATTTCATTCGGATTCTTATAGTTTTGCAGTCTCCTCAAGCAGAGTCCAGTCAACCCCTTGGGTGTTCAAAGAACCAAACTCATAAGCAATGGCTCCTTTTTCATTTGAGATATTCGTGGCGGCTCGGGCATGATTTCTGCTCTGAGAGACAGTGCGTCATGAGTCAGCAATGTCAGCAAGGATTGGAGGGGGCTGTAATACTTGAAAGTGAGAAAAGATGATCTCTATAGCCTCGCTTTCCATTTTTTGGACTGGGGCGTTTGTCAGTTCCAATTCTGGTTTTGAGCACTATGTCCGTATGGGATTGGCAGAGCTGAAAACATAGGTGACAATCCTACTAAAGGATTTTAGATGAATCAGAATCAAAGCTCAGTCCAAGACTTAGAAGGTACAGTGCAGGGAGAGATCTTTTCTGCCCTTCCTGCCACCAGGGGCTAGTGTGTTATTTCCAAGCCTACTGTGGGACTGGGTGTGATGAGTCAAGCTTGTTCTCTGCTCCCTCAACCTGCTCCTTTCCTCCCAGACTGGGTTTTGATGGATTCTTTTTTTCTGGAAAAATTTCCTTCACTCACTGTACACTGTCGTCCAAGTTATGTCTCTTTCAAATAACAATAATAATAGCACATATACCGTAACTATTATAACAAATACAATTGAACACTTATTTTCAGGATGGTGATAGGAAATTTATATGCATTGCCTAATTTATTCCATAAATAGCTCCATAAGGATACACTATTAGTATTCCCACTGTAATAGGGAGAAACAAAGCACAGAGAGTTAATGCTACTTACTCAAGATCAGGTACCTAGTTGAGAGGGAGAAACATGATTTAATGAACTTGGAGGGCATTATGCTATGTGAAATAAGCCAGAAAGAGAAAGACAAATCCTGTATGTTATCACTTACATGTGAATTCTGAAGAATACAACAAACTAGTGAATATAACAAAAAAGAAGCAGACTCACAGATAGAACAAACTAGTGGTTACCAGTTGGGAGGGGGTGAGGGGAAATATAAGGGTGAAAGAGTGGAGGTACAAACTATTGGGTATAAGATAGGCTCAAGGATATATTGCACAACATGGGGAATATAGCCAATATTTTGTAATAACTATAAATGGAATGTAACATTTAACACAGCATAAACATTTTTTAAAAAAATTTTTTTTAAAAAGAGGAAAAACCAGAATTTAGACAGCAGGCCTTCTGGCTCCAGAGATGGCTTGCATTTTAGAACTCAGCAAATGGTCCCCCTTCCCAGACTTTAAGCTCCTTAACGTCAGGACCCATACTATCTTTTTTACTCTTTTTCCCTGTCCTCTCAAAGAGCCTAGATAATTTCTTGGAAAACCAGCAGAATCTCATTGAAATTGCTCATTTAAATTTATTTTTGAATTCTCTAGATTATTAATAAGGGCTCCCATACAGAGGGGAGACCAATAAGGAAGACATCCCAGAGAAATCCTATAGAACATGGTGTAGTGGGAAGACACCAGGCTGGATTCAATTCTGGCTCTAGCTCTTATGAGCAGTGTGACTGTGAACAAGTCATTCCTTGACTTGAACCTCAGTTTTCTCATCTATTAAATGGGTATAATAATATATAACTCAAGGTCCTTATGAGGATTTAATGAGCTAATGGGTATAAGTCACTTAGGGTATATAAAGGGCTTTATAAATGGCCATGATTATTATCATCAACATTATTTCTCTACCACCCATAGCCTGTATTCAAGAGCTTGTCACATTTCAAGTTCACAGTAGGCCTTAGGTTGCTTGAATGTATTTATATTACAACAGTGTAATCCTCAGTAGAGGTTTTCTTTTTCTAATGTGACCACTTTAACATTCTCATGAAAAAGACAACAGAACACAAAAAGAGTTTCCTTATTTCACGTAATTGCTCCACATTTCTTTCCTGTGGTGGAGAGGGGGTGTGCTCATTAGAATCCCATTAAAATAAAATTTTTTTAAATCAGTTATTTTGCACTGGACACACGAAAGCTTTCAGACATTAAGATTAGAGTCGTTGGTATCCTTATTGATGCAAAGAAATAGCCTTGGCAGTGGGTCCCTGATTCCGCCCGCCCTTCTCCATCTCTGCCTCTGCTTTGTCATTTTGCTTGTGGATGACTGCTGTCTCCACCATTTTCTCTCTCCAGTGCATCAGCTGTTTAGTGGCCAATGCACTTTCTATAACACGGATCTGACCATGCCATTCTCATTCCTGGAACTCTTCAATGGCCTCCCATTACTTAAAGGATCAAATCCAAGCTACTTTACATGGCATTCCCTGTTCTTTTCTGTATGCCTTCAACCTTATTTCTGGTTCCAATTCCTGCCAAATCCCCACCACACACATATGTCACCTATATAACCTGTTCTCTGTGTTCCTTTATTCCCTGAAACTTGTCTCCCTGCTTTTCCTCTGTCTAGCATTTCCACCTAACTCGCTCCAACTTCTCCTTTAAGACTCATCTCGACCATCACATCCTTCAAGAAGCATTTGCTACACCTTCCATCTCTGAATTGGGACGCTTCCTCTCTGGCTCCCATAATAATTTGCACTTAGACTTATAAAATCCATGAAACTTGCTTTGATCATTGATTTTCCTGCATCTATCTTTATCCATATTTAAAATCTCCATTTGAGTGGAGACTGTTTTCTCATGCCTGAATGTATTTTACATTCATGCAAAAACAAATGCGATTCGGAGGAGACCCAGGGGCAAGGCACACTGAATGAAAGTGTCCTTACGCATCTCTCTGTACCTAAAGCATAGACAAGAAATACATCCTGAGTGATTGAATGAATGAATGAAAACAAGACATCCTACCACATGTCTGTGAGGTTTAAAACAGAACTAGGTCCCTTCTGGTCAAATCCAGTGGATAACCTTGCAGAACAAGATCTAACTCAGAATGTCTGCTGATGCTTTAAGCATCCTGCATACTGGAGCGTGTTCAAGGTTCTTCCCTGACCTCACACACAGCGAATGCCTGAGCTCTGTAGGCTATTTGTAGAAAGTTTATTTCATCTTTGCAGAAAGCTGCCCAGTATAAATATTAGTCAGTTGATTTCACACAGAGTTAAAACAAGCTTTTAAAAGCCTTTTACCTCTCCTGTCCCCAAATAGGTACTTTAGACAGATTCTCAAGGGCCTTGGAAGCTTTGTCAGATTCGGTAAAGTGAAAGTTATGTTCTGTTCAGAAGCGGCCTTCTGTGAAGGCTGTCTTGGGGTTGATGCTGAAATTGTGCAGAAAGGGTCAGGGAAAGTGAAGGATTGTAACATGACATAGATTGGGTGAGGGTTGGTGTGGGAATCGCGATTCTGTCTTCTGGAGTCATATCTCAACGAGGCCACTTGTGAAGCTGTTTCCCTTTGGTGCCAAGATGGTAACTTGATATTGTGAAGCAGCAAGGGCTTCACATTTCAATGGTCTGAGGTCAGTCCCAGATCTGCCCATCAGTTAGTCAGTGATAAACATGAATCCAACCCAGTTCTATGAGCCTTGAAACAATGGTATCACCAGCACGGTCCAGCAGAAATATAATGAGGACCACAGATACGAGCTACATATGAACTTTTTTTTTTTTTTTTTTTGTAATTCTGGTAGCCACATTAAACAAAGTAAAAAGAAACAGGTAAATTTAATTTCAACATTTTATTCAACCCAGTATGTCTCAACCCATAACCAAAAATGTTTTATTTAATCCGATATCTCCAAAGTGTTATCATTTTCAACCTGGACTCAAAATAAAACTATTAAATAGATATTTTGCATACGTTTCCTTGTACCGTGTCTCTGAAATCCAGTGTGCATTTTGCACCTACGGCACACCTCATGTCAGACTAACCACATTTCAGCTGCTCAGTGACCACACATGGCTAACGGCTACCACATTAGGACAGCTCGGGGTTGCGGGGAACCACAGTGCCTGGACAAATCTCTCAAGTTCTTAAACTTCTCCAACTCGGATTCCAAGATCTGCTTCCCAGAGATCAGATGAGACTGCATGAAAATCATTATGTGCCCCAACTTCCTTCTCCTGAGTATAAAGAATGGAATAAGAGGACAAGATATTACATCATTTTTAGCTGGTTTACTTGGTCGTTGTATTTCTCTCACTGAACCTCAAGCTGCATGAGGTAGGCAGTGACATCATTTAACACTGGGTCTCCAGGGACTAGTGTTAGTATACTAGTATTAGTACACTAGGACGTGACTAGGTGTATTCATTTCCTAGGGCTCCCGTAACAAAGTACCACAAACCGAAAGGCTTCAGCAACAGAAATGTATTGTCTCAGAGTTCTGGAGACCAGAAGTCCAAGACCAAGGTGTCAGCAGGGTTGGCTCCTTCTGAAGGCTGTGAGGATGGATCTGTCCCATGCCTCTCTCCTAGCCTCTGGTGGTTTTCTGGCTGTCTTTGGTGTTCCTCGGCTGTAGAAGCATCACCTTAATGTCTACCTTCATCTTCACGTGGTGTTCTCCTTGTGTGCCTATGTTCAAATTTCCCCTTTTATAAGAACAGTTATATCAGATTAGGGGCCAACCCTACTCCGGTATGACCTCGTGTTAACTAATTACATCTGCAGTGACTCCATTCCCAAGTAAGGTCACATTCTGAGATAGTGGGAGCTAGAACTTCGAAAATTTGATTGGGTGGGGAGGGACACAGTTCCACCTATAACAGAATGTGTTCAATAAACCTAAGTCAGATACATGAGTCAATAATACTTGAATGTAAGGACAACTTTTTATCTACTTCGGGTGGGTTCCAAAAATATTCTACCCTGTCTGAAGAAGACAGGCAGGTTAAAAATCAAACAAGGAAAACCGGATGTGAAGAGGATGAATGTTGCCGATGGGCAGTTCCATTCTGCAAAAGCACATGCTTTGCAGTTACTGTATTTGAAAATATTTAAAGCCGCTCCCCAAAGGTCTTTTCAATGAAACTTACTTAACTTCCATCAGCCTCAGTTTTCCTAGCTAAAGCTGCCTGAGAATTGTTTAGATAAATTAACATCAATGTCTTAAGTTGTACACAGAGGATCACACAATTTATTTGGCCAGACTTACATGCTATTGGTATCTGAAATAAAATGTCGCGCCATTAGGCAAATTCTCTCTTATATACAAATAAGGCAAACTTCTTCCATATTTCTGAAACCCCACTCTCCTCCTTGGATCCACCTTGACATTTTGCAAAAACTCTTCTTTAAGTCAGTCTAGCCCTGCTTTACTCCAAATTGTGTGATCTTCTCAGCGCAGCTTTCATGCAGGCAGATATCCTTAAAATATCACACATCCTTAGCTCCAGAAAAATAATACTTGTGCACTGATCAAACATATGTGAAAAATTCAAGGTTTTCCAGTCTCCAGTGGTGCTTTGGTTGAGGGCCTTGGGCTCAGAGACCTTGTGTTGGGGCAGGGCCAGTTACTGAACTTGGTTCTTCACTTAGGAAGATGGAGCTCTTTGATTTCAATCTCTCTTGACTTATCTTTTAAAAATAGTAATAACTTCAATACTGGCATTAAGCAATACTGGCTTATGCTAAGTTAGGTTGTATTGAATTTGTAAGGCCAGTAAAGTTTTATCTCCTTTTTGTTCTGATGAGAAGCTCAATTGTCATACTGTCCATGTTTATTTCTCTTTTTCTCCACATAAAAGTTTTTGAAATGAGGATGGAGGAAACCTAGAGATGCGTCATGCAGTCAAGTCTATTGATAGAAATGCGTCATGCAGTCAAGTCTATAGACTTGTTGGGTCATATGGGTGGAAAACTTAGGAAGCAGTTTGGTGCAATGGAAATATATGTAGAGTTCAAATCCCAGCTAGAACGTTTATTCACTGTCTGAACTTGAGCATATCACTGAGTTACCTGACCTCAGCTTTCTCTTCTGTTAAATGGGTATAAATGGTACCCATCCTACCTACCTTCCAATGTGGTATGGAGGCTCAAACAGACCATGTTTAAAATACTCCCAGAAACCTTTACATCCTGTCATTGGCTAAGCTATTGTGATGATGGTGATGGAAAGAGTGATGAGCCTCTGTCCTATTTATTTACCTAAACTGACCACCTAACTCATCTGTTTATTTCTTCTATTTCAAGCATTTGGGTTGCTTCAAGGGAAAATGTAATGTCAAAGGGTGTAGTTTAAATGATCAGATCCCTTTCTTTTCTTTTTCCTCTTTCTTCCCTTGACTAGCTTCATCCTGGCATATACCATCACTGCATTCACTCTTTGATTTACCCAAAACGTTTTTGAGCATCTATTCTGTGCATGCCGTTCAAATGCTCCTGAGAATGTGGTACCCAATCACACAGACTTGGGTTTCTTCCCTCAGGGGCCTTACAATCCAGTAGCCTCTAGGTCTCTATCTCAACCCACCCTGTGGCTCTGAAAATAACCTCACCACTTTCTTTTAGTTCTTTTTCATTGATTCTGCCACCCTGGGTATGAGCTATTTCCTCCTTCTGCAACATTAAGCTGGCCTTTCCACATATTATTTTGTCAACCTGTTTCATACCATCTGGCTATTTTCTGCTCACCTTTCAACTCTAGGTTTAGACATCAATTCTTCTGGAAAGCCCTCCTTGATAAACCATAGGGGATAGGCGAGCCCCTCATATTTCACTTCTCATGGCACATACCCCTTCAACTGTACATTCCTGGTCTATTATGTAACTTCTACCAACCTATAGCTACAGAGGTTCCTGGGCTACGTGAATCCTCGTCACCACTGTAGCCCCTGAGTCTAGCACAGGACCTGCCATCCAGAAGATGCCCAATGTTTTACTGCTGGAACAATGGCATGAATATCAAGTTCTTGCCTATTTGAGTAGTTCATTGCCCTTGCTTTCTGGCAGTCTCTCCTAATTTCATTTCTTCCAAGTCCAAGTATAATTCATTTTGTGACAACCTTTTTTTTTCTAGTTGGCAAACTATTAGAGGCTAAAACTTATGCAACGCACCATGAAAGACAAGGTCATATTTTATCATCTTTGCCTGTTGCCGTAACCAGATTAGACATCTTTCTCCAAGTGAGGTGAATGCAAGCCAACAGATATTTACCAGCAGATATTCATCATGTCAAACACCTGATTACAAAAAAGAGGGAAATGTTAAAGATGAATACGGCAAGTCCCTGCCTTTAAGGAGTTTACAATCTTGTGAGAGGCTGATATTGGATATACGGAAATTGGATAATTGAAAACCCAGTCAAAGGTTTGGTTCTGGAAATTCATCATAAACTATGTGGCGGTGGTACCTAGTTTCTGTATATTAACAGTGTCATGTGTCATGTCTCCTCAAGGTCATGGGTTATCTCAGCTATGTTTAGGGTCCACCTTTGAGAAGGGACCAGAGAAGGAGAAGAAATGTTGATTCACGTCCCTGGGATATAAACAGGAAATTCAGTTTTCATAACGGGATGTGAGTGCAAATGATTCTGAATCCATTCATATACAAGACGATGGTATCTACTTCTTGCATTGATTTTGCATCTAGAATGTTTACTTTTCCCTTCACTAGAGCATTTCATTTTCTGTGACAACATTCCAGTGAAGAGAGTGTATGATTCTCTTTCTAGGAGTGTGACTTAATGCTCCCCATTTCCCCAATCTAGAGGCAGACCCTTGGTGATGCTCTTGGTGGGATGCTGTACTTAAGCAACATCCACAGTGGAGCTGGTACCTCTCTGAGCTACTTGGTGCTGGCCGTATGTACAGCGACCTCCTCTCTTACAAAAAAAAGTTGCTTTACACCAGATCTATTAATTTCCTATTTTAGAAGCAGACAGACAGAGAATCCCCTGGATAACTATGATGGAGTAAGTAACCCAGTGATATTATCCCAAGTCATATCTGCAGGGTAACTGTAAGCAAGCTATTTAAGGGAACACAAGCCATTCTTTTCCTTTTGTGGATTTGGCTAAATGCAGTAATATCAGCAGTGGTGTAGGTCTTTGAAATTCATCTTGAATATAAATTTGATACTAATATTACCCTGGTGGTAGTGGTAAGAACTTTTTGTCCCCTTCTTTAGAAAATAGCTGGCTGTGAAAGGAGATAGATTGTGAGGGTGAAAGGCCTGCTCAGGATTGAAGGTTTCCTCCATACCCAGGAGACGAAGGATCTTTACTGAATGATGATTTACAATGCGTTATCTGTTCCTTCCCTTATGAAAAGGGTTTTTGCTAATATATATTTGCTTGGTTCAATTGTCAATTAGTTTATCTGCCCTTCTGTCTCCACCGCCATATTTGGGACAGTGGTGGGCAGCTCCAGCTGTCACTCAGGGATAGATGGCAATGGCAATGAGGTGATGGTATTGATGCAAAAAATGACAGCTGAACTTTTGCTGCCCTAACTTCCCCTTGTGCTTGCAGCCATGTAGAGTACTGGTCCGACAATGTCAGTTTCCTGGTTTTGACAGTTTCCTATAGTTATGTGAGAGGTTACCATTGGGCGAAACTGGATGAAGGAGACAGCAACTTTCTTGAATTTGTTTTCCAACTTCTTACTTTGGAGTCAGAATTGGATTGGTCCAAATATGAGTGTCAGCATGCACTATTGGGGTGGACTCAGATTGTTTGCTTAGTGTTTCAAAGCTGCCCATTTATAAAATGAAGGTAATGATTGTGTCCCCATCCTGAGGCTGCAGGGTGCATTGAAGGAGTTACATTTATACAAAATTTAGGGCAATGGAAAGCATATGTTGAGAGCCGTTCTAATTATATTCTTGTTGTTATTAATAATGTTATAATCACCATCATCATCATTAGCACTGTTAACCTACTTAGGTTCTGCATCTTGGGATGGCAAGAACAAGATCTCATGCCTTTTTGGTAACCTCCAACTTTGGCTGGGATACTTCAGAAAATATTTTGTGATTGAATTGTTCTACCATAACCCTTACAGATATCACCCCTCATCTTAGCCAACAAAGAGGTCAGTCGTAGCATCTTTGAAAGGACTTGAGCTTTGGAGAAAGACGTGGATTTGAGGGCTGCATCTGCCACTTACTAGCTTCCAGACTTTTTGCTTCTCTATCTGTGAAATGGGTGTGATAAAAATAAGGTTAGTAAAAACATAGTTCCTGTAGAGATGAAGTTAGATAATGTATTTAAAGTGACTACCATTGTCTAATGCTTAGAATGAACTCAATGAATAACAGCTGCTCTGGCTGCTACTTTTTATTAATAATGGACAATAATAGGGCATTTACAGCTATTTCACAGACAGAGAGGTGAAGCCCTATGCTGCTTGGCTTTCCAACAAGAAATCGTTCAGTACGATGTTGGGGTGTTTCAACGGGGAAATTTTTTTCAACGGTGCAGAGCAACATTTGATGGTTTGACCTTGTTTCTCAGGGCCCTGAGGTGCTGGGTGAGTCAGAGCATGTCTTGGTCCTAGGAGGGACAAAGGGACTAGCTTGGGAATTTTTCATGCCACAAAACATTTTGAATATGTACATGTGCGTGTTATCCTTTGAAATGTTCAAAGCAACATCTGTGAGAAAAACAGCAGAGGTTCCTGCCCTCATGAAGTTTACAGTCTAGTTGGAGACAGACCTCAAAATATATGCAATATAAAAATATACGTAATGTCAAAATCAAAATGTATATCATGTCAGACTTTGACAAGGATTTTTAAAGGACAAGTCAGGGCCCTCTGAGACCCTGGGGCTGCAGTGAGCAAGCTAAGAAAACCCATGTTCTTAAGTGCCTGGTGTTGTTGGCTGGGAACTTCACTTGCTCCAGAGGCTGCAGATTTTTCTGAGATAAGCACGTTTCTTTGGAAATATCACCTCATAAGAAACCATATCAAGGCTACTGACTAGCACAGTGCCATAAATATTTGATTGTCACTAAGTTTTAAGGAGTTGAGGAAAACAATCTCTACTGTCTTCTGTGGCTCCAAATGGAAAGTCAGGATGGAACATTTTGCAAACATGACACCTCATCATTGCAAGCCTGCCGCCTACTCGGCTGGTTTGTATATCTGGGGCTGGTGTTTGCCAGCCGCAGCAAGATGGCTCCTGGCCTCTCTCTCTCTGCTTCCCGGTTGAGGCCGGGAAAGTGAAATGAAACAAATTGCTTTCACTTGAATCTGTGAAACGGATTCCTATTATCTTTGTTGTCTGTTTGTTTTTTGTGAATTATGGCCTCAGAGCAATTTCAGAGTTCTTTGTCCAAGAGATGCTTTTTTTTGTAAGCCAGTGTAGTTAGGAAACCAAGGTTTGTATGTTGACCTAATTGAGGTCAGATTTGAACCCATCTCTAACTGTTTAAGGATGTCTAGTGGATTTGGGTAACTTACTGGTTGTGTGAGTGGGAGGAAGTAACCCCACCTCCCTTTTCGTGACAGTATGTACCACACTGGGTTCTTACTAACTAAAATAATTATAAACAAACAAGCAATGCTGCTTTGGTGAATTTTGTATTCTCGGTGCTGAGAGCAATGACTAGTACATAGTGTGCTCAAGAAAAGTGTTCTTATCATCATCACCATCATCTTCACCATCATCTCCATCCTCCACCTCATCATCATCATCATCTCCATCTTCATCTTAGTACGGATTCAGTGGCAGGAATTCTTCAATAAGACTAAATCAGGTTCAAGTTCTGGTTCTGCCACTTACCTAATTTACTAACTCCCATACTGGGAAATATTTCTTCACCTGTTTGGAGCCTCAATTTTCTTACCTTTAAAAGAGACCATAATATCTATCTCTTGGGGGTGGTTGTAGGGATTAAAGTGCCTGGCACACAGTAGAATCCAACACACCTCCCCATGTGTTCTCCAGAGGAAGCACTTTGCTGGACCAGAAGGGGGACCAATTTCATCCCCACAATGGGGCATATATGCTCACAGGGCTTTCTAGATTATAAAACACATTCCTGTAGATTTTATCCCTAGACAATCACAAGACCCTCATCAGGAAGAAGAATATATATTATGGTTTATGTTAATCAATGAGGAAACGGGGTACATGGAGGTTGAATGACTTGCCAATAGTTCCACCATTATGCTCCTGGCTTTTCAACACTTGTCTCTGATTCCATAGTCACAGCACCAATAAAAGGTTAGAAGGTAACAAACAGGGAAATTACCCAGCATAGTGTTTTTTATTTTATTTATTTTACTGCAATCCATAAAAGATTTTATGTCACAACCCAATTCACCCACATAAAAGTTTCATGAAACAGTTCCTTACTCTTTTCTATTCTTTTCCGGTGTGGTATAGTTTATTTCATTTAAAGAATGTTGGTGTGATAACCCCTACATGGGTTCTACATCCCAAGGGTTCACACCTACAGTTTGAAAAACCCATAACATTTCCCCCCGAGATGGTGTATCGGGATAATCTGGGGCACTTTTACACAGTGCCCAAGCCTGGATCCCGCCCTTGGAGATTTTAAGCCAGTGGGTCTGGGGTGGAGTCCTAGCATCTGGCTCTATAAGAAAACCCCAAATGACCTGATGGTCCACAGGCTAAGGAACAATGTCCTGTTACATCACTCTGATTGTTTCCACCTGAAACACTCTTCGCTATTGGGTGTTTTGACTTTTTTTTTTTTTTTTTTTTTTGCATTTTCTCTATCACTTCCCAGAACATCCTTCACCAGGGAATTTGTCTATCTTGGTCTCATCCCTTTTGCTTTCTAGGAGAAAGTAAGACCCCCTATACTTAGGTTGAAGGACAGAAGTTTAGCTTTTCAGTTATCAGTGGGACAAGGAGCTCACGGTTCATGGGAATGACTGCTGAGTCCACGTATTGGGCAGGAGGCCTGTGAGGAAGGGGCTCTGGTCCTCTGACGATGTGGCTCTGAGAGGGGAGCTGACACATCCCTTTAAGGAACCCGAAAAGGCTGCTTAATTTAATCCTGCATTAGAGGCATCCCCGGAGTGTGATTGGAAATGGAAATGTAAGGATGGCACAAATACTGTTTATCCAGATTTTTCTTTCCAACCCTGGGGAGCTGGGAATTTAAAACAAACAAACAAATCACCCAGGGGCTCCCTGAACTAGTACCACCGACAGATCAGCAGGAAAGTGGAATTCTTCCGGGCAGCCTCCTCTACCCTCACCTCCTCCTCTGTTATACAATTTAATTACAAGTTTAATCACTTCAGAAACGCCATCCATTCCCTCCAGTGTAGGGAGATGTCTCCTTTCCAAGCAGGCGTCTCGGCGATAAGCAGCTGTCCACGGGAATGGCGGATGGGACTCTTGAAACCTCTCCCTCGACGAGCCAGAAAGACATGACTAAATAAAACCTGAAATTGTGTTGACATTTCACTGTGGTTGTTGTAGTTTTAATAATAGAGGAGGAACAAAGTATTTGTAGCTTTAAATGAAGAGGCAGCATTTGGCATTGAAATCACTGGGGATTTTTTGTACGAGGTTTTATTTTTGCTTATTGGGAGAGAAGAAAAAAACAATGAGCTAGGGAGAGACAGAAGTTCAAGAAGACAAGGGAAAAGCAAGATGGCTCTGCTTTTCCTTCATGGCCTTGATCACCACTGGGGTTCTGTGGTCAACTGTGGGTTCCTTTCTTGAAAGCCTGTTTCTCCTGTTGCCTGCTTGGTCCTTAGGAACAAAGATGGCTTTGGATTTCGCTCACCACGTTATTGCGTGTGACGAATGAATCTGTTTCTATAGCGCATCCTATGAGGCAGGGTGCCGTGTTTGTTTCCCCGTGATTTGATTTTTTAACATGATCTTCTCACAATTACCCTGTGAAGTCACTCATCATGCTCCCCATTAAACAGAAGCAAAAAAACTGGAGCCAGGGCATTGCAACAACTTGTCTGAGATCACACGGTGAGTCTGCCAAACAGCCAGGCCTCCAGATCTTCCAAACACTGGCCCATGACTATTTTAAGGTCAATTTACAATTAACCACTCAGCTTTGTTGTAAATTTATCTGCAATGTTCTCACGGTATTTTTTTTTTTTAATTTACCCATCACCATCTCTCTTATCTCTTTGAGCTCTGTCTTCATCCCTCTTCTGTCTCCTCCCCTGATCCCCCCGGTGTCCCCCCCCCACCTTGAAAATATTTCAAAAATAGGATAGTCGCAACCTTCCCAGTGGATTCCCTAACTTTGCATACCACATATTTAGTTTAGTAATGAAAAACTCCAGCTCCAGGCAGCGCAGAGGATAGCATTTCTAATGTTTTTTAAACAGCTATTAATGTAGTCGAGTGCTGTGTGGGTTTTTTTTTTCCCGTGCCTCTTCTATGTAATCATCTGCTCAGTGTATACTCTGAAACTGAGAGCAAGGGCCAGAGGAGGGGCAAGCTGTGATTGATGGGCCAGGCTCAAGGAAGGAGTCCCATCTGGGGTTGATTTGGGGAGCAGTCAGTTGTTGAAGGGGAGGTCAGCCAGGCAGCCTCGGCGCCCCCCTTCCACACCCCCGCCGTCCCCACGTTGCACAGCGCACACACCCTGGCTCGTAATCGAGGCTTGCTTCAGGCAGATGATTTGTGGTGTGACACTAGAACAGCTGCTAAGTTTATGGAGGAGAAAGGAAGCAGGATGGTACAGCAGGTATTCTTCCCCCATTTTCTATTTTACTCGAAATTGTGATTTGAATGAAGCGGAAGCCTTTCCTTGTATTAAGTCTCTGTTATTCTCTCCATGATGTGGATTCTGCTCCTTGAATCATGCCGGCGGTGGGGGGCGTGGGGGGGGGAGGAAAGGATTTTCAGCCGAGTGTGTGTGTGTGTGTGTGTGTGCGTGCGTGTGCACGCGCGCGCGAGCGGGCTTTTCTGCTTGATGAGTGGAACTGAGCCGGTCTTAGAACCAGCAGGTTAATGATGTAATTTTGCATTTTCCTTCTTGGTTTCCGTGCCCCTGGGGGGCATGATGCAGTTTAGTTCTTTTCCGTCCAGCAGTGGAGGCTTTCTCTGAATATGCAATTCTTCAAGAAATATGCCGTTTCTTGCCAGAGAAGTAGAACAGACCAGGCTAAGAAACTAAAGTAAACCAAACTGTCAGCAAGACGGAAAACTGCAGGCAACGGAGAATGGATAGTTTCCTCCTGCAAATCCAAGTTGGTGGGGGGTCCCGTGGCTGCTCTCCTAGGCGGTGCAGACAGATGTAATCAGCTGGTTTATGAGGATTGAACCATTCCTGTGCCTTTCTTCATTATAGGGGCTGTGTTTAGGCCAGAAGAGGTTTGGGGTGGGGGGACAAGAAGTGGACTGGGGACAAATAGATTCCAGAAGCAAAAGGAGAAAGGATGCACCAGAAGTTTGACAGTTAGAGCTAGGAAAACACACACACACACACACAGAAGAGAAAGAAAAATACTTAAAGTCCACCTCGGCAGGCACTTTTCCCCCTCGGTGAAAGTCAGACAGTTACGGTGAAAAGAATAAATCCATTTCATGTTCTGCCACGTAAAGACTATTTTCTGCAACTGAAATGTGGTTTGCATTAGATTCTGAGCCAGAATATTTTGCCAAGTCTGATGGGCTGCCTCTCTTGGTTCGTTTTTTAGTTTCCCAAAACTACCTTATTAAACCACTAAGGGCCATGCACGGGAGAAAGGTGATGTCTGAAAAGAAACCAAAAAAAAGCACCTCCCATTTTTTCTCTGACTCTGCCTCCTGAGAAAATTAAGGGTGTAGGATGTTCTAGTGACCAAGGAAATTCTCCTTGTATTTGAGGGACGTCTCTCTGAATGCCTGCACGCAGCGGAGTCCACACACTATGCTAATGGTCAGATTACGGTATTTGTCTTAAAATAGCGATATCCTGGCTACTTCATGCTTCAGTAAAATATTTAAATTGACATGGCATTTTTTTTCCTGTGGTGAATCAGACTTGGTTGCATTTTAATAATCCTTCTTCTCTCTGTAACTGGAGTACAAACTACCTGTCGGGTTGTCGCAGGTAATGAGGGGTCCCCCGTTATCATCTGGCTGCCATTGGGTTGCTGTTCTAATTGAGGTTTGGTGTATGAGGACAAAGAAGTTTCTTCTGCATTTATCCTAATGGATGCTCTTGATTTCAAACTCCTACCCAGTTCTGCAGCAGCAACGGTGGGTTTTAAAGCATGAGGTCTTGGCTTCTTTTCCCCCCTTTTGTGTATTCGGCAGCAACCCAGCAAAGTCCAGGCCCTGAAAATTAGATGCTAGGTTTGCAAAATCACTTGAAGCACTCCCTTGATAATGTGGGACTACATGCAAAGCAGAATCACCCTCCCCATCAACTCAGAACAGCCACAAGCATCCTGACTCAGTAAATATCAGAATCTCTGTGATCGTTGCCCTTATTTAGGGAAAAGTGTGGGTGGGCATTAGAGTAGAAGAAAGAAGGCAGCTTCTGCAAATGAGGGAACGTCTAACCAGAGCGCTCCAAATAACTGTTGCCTGTCACTGCCACCAGTGTGAAATTGGCTTCAGCCTTCCAGCAGGAGCTTGTTCACGTGCCCAAGATTTGCCTTGACCTGGAGTGGAAAAGGTGCCCATAATGCGAATATATTTTTCCAGAAAATCCCTTTTAGCCAAGCTGAGTATCCAGGAACATCACTAGGGAGGAAAGAAAGACATCTCCGAAGCCCTTTGAAGGTGAAAAATAATTCCGTAGGAAGTACAGTGATCTTAATTAAATATTAGCTGTAATTAGCCCAAAGTACAAATGTTTGGAATATTAATTAGGGTTCCTCTGGAATGGCTGTCAGTGTTAATAAGTAACCGTGCGGGGTCCCACCAACATCTGTTTGAGAACTCCAGGAACGGGAGTGCATCCCAAGTTCTATGGACTTGAATGCTACCTGGAGGTTCCCTGGCTACCATGGACATCGTCTCTAGAGGTGGGCACCCGTGGTTTGCCAGAATGGCATAAGTTTTGGTAGAGGTTGGTGGTTTGCCCTGGCTCCAGTGGTGCCCCTACTTGGCCCTTGCCCTTGGCCCTTGTGGCCTCAGAGCCTTCGGAAGCCAGGCTTTGGGCTTGAGGTGGCAGAAGTTTCCCAGGCTGCTGCTCTAACACACCAAGGGTTACCCCTCGCCTCCCCCAGTCTGGCTGCTGGAACCCTGGCCTCTTTGAATCAAATACCCTAGCACCTGACTTCCCCACAGGGTGTAACCTGCCACCAGGTGGAAAACAGGTCTCAGGGTCACGGTATACATGACAGAGAGCAGTTTATTTATTTAAAATTGGAAACGCATCTCCCCACCAGAGATCTTCTTTCCAGATGAGGGACACCTTGGCGTGGGATAAACCCAGGCTCTGGTTCAGCTCTTGGCTTCCCTCAGAGGTACTTGTGACTGCAACCTCGTAATATCATTTACCAGCTCTGGGCTACAGTATCCTTCACAACAAAACAAAGCGGGATCAGAGATGCAGTGCATGCAAAGCAGAGAGTCTAGACCTTGGCACTATTAACCTTTGGGCCAGATAATCCTTGGTTGTGGAGGGGGCGCTGTCCTATACACTGTAGGATGTCTAGCTGCAGCTCTGGCCTCCACCCACTAGATGCTGGTGGTATCCCTTCCTACTCAGTTGTGACAAACAAAAGTGTCTCTGGTCATTGCCTAATGTCTCCTGGGGAGCAGTCACCCTGCTTAAGGACTCCTTGCCTGGTGCCCACTAGGTCTGAGTGTCACGCAGTTTGTTTTCTGAGTTCTGGTTTGGAGAAGAGGATGCCTTTCAGATGGAACACAGAAGTCTGAAGCCATCATAGGTCTTCGCACAAGCCCACGTCTGCTGAGTTTGAAGCACGTGTGTGTACAATGCAGAGACCTGGTGATGGAAAGCACATTCTGAGAAAGATTCTACTGCACCTTTCTCCCACCGTCCTTAACGCTGCCGAACTCCAGGTCTGGCTGAGCCACCCCCTCCTTGGTTTAGGTAGAAGGCACCCCCTTTCCCTCCCTACTTCACCACCAACTGTATTTCCTGCCCAAACTATCTGTGCAACAACAGCTGTTTTTTTTTTTTTTAACATCTTTATTGGAGTTTAATTGCTTTACACTGGTGTTAGTTTCTGCTTTAAAACAAAGTGAATCAACTATACATATACATATATCCCCATATCTCCTCCCTCTTGCATCTTAACTGATGTCCCCATATTTCATGATAACTCTGCCACAATGATTAGAAAACTTTTCCTGCAAAGGGCCAGATAGATAAATAGTTTAGACTTTGTGGGCTATATGGTCTCTGTCAGAGCAACTCAACTCTGTCATCAGAGCACAGTGACCATGGTTGTGTCCCAATAAAACTTTATTTACAAAAACAAGTCACGGGCCAGATTTCTTCCAGGGTTCGTTTGCTGATCCCTCTCCCATCCCCCCACCCCCATCCTGTTGCCAGTGAAGCCTGACAGAGCCCAGAGTCCACTAGCCAAGCATGCATTCACTTAGCAAACACCGGTGTATGTTGACTTTGCAGCCAGCGTGCTGCTGAACCCTGGAGGTGGAACAGAGAATGTGACACAGTCTCCCACCCTCAGGACGCTCACAGGCTAATCAGCAGGCGATAGTGGTACCTGGAGTTACGTGGGAGGTGACCACAAGCTGCAGTGTAGAGGGCAGGCAACTGATGTGGTTTAAGTGTCAAGGAAGACTTGCTGGGAAGCTCTTGATCTGGGACCTCAAAGAGAAGCCAAGGAAGGCTAGCCAGGGAAGGGAGTAGGGGAGGAATTCCCAAGCAGAGGAGGCAGTGAACAGGATGGTGTCGAGAAGATGGAGAGACCACAAGCTTCCTGAGGGCAGGCCTTCCCTCTCCAGTACAGAGAGAGGTCAGATCCTAGCAAGGAGCTGTTGCTGTTTTGCAGCTTGTAGGATTGGTTCACTCCTCCTGAGACTGCTTTGCAGTGAGGAAAGGCCATGTGGGCACATATGTACCCGTGAAAGTGTTTCTACTGAAGGTGGAGAAAGGAAAGCTTTGTCTTTTATGACCATCTCTCTCTACCATTGATCCTGTGATCATTTCATGCTCCCCTGGAGTTTTCACAAGTCTGTCTTTCAATTCAGAGACAAGCGAGGTGGGAGGTAGGGGAGGCTGAAACGGACCTTTGGGCAGAAGTGGAATCTGTCCCGGTGATTTTCTCTTTGGAGCATTCTCAAGGTCCCAAAGTTTCTGGGGTTTCTTGTCAGCCAGAAAGAAGTAGCATCTGTATGGACTTTTCTGTGCACAAGGATGTATTCCTTGAGCAGCCCTGTAGAAGAGAAGAACGCTAGTCAGCTCATATACAGAAGAGGATTTTTTCTGGTATTAGTCAAGACCTTTTCGGTTGCAAGTAACGGAAAGGCGGGCTTACACTAAATAAGACATTTACTGACTCATGGAACTTAAACAGCAGTGTTACTCACTGCAGGGAAAAGCTGGATCCAAGACTTCAAATGATGTCAGCAGGACTCAGTTGATCTGTTTCTCCACTTCTGGGCTCCGTTTTCCTCTGCGTTGGCTTCTGCTTTAGGGAGGCTCCCTTCAAGAGGCAGTTCTTGGCAGCTCTAGGCTGAACGTTATTTTTCCAGCTGCCAGTCCTCGAAGTGAAAGAACTTCCTCCCCAAACTCCAGCCAAGTCCCAGGATTAAGCCTCACTGGAGTTCCTAGGGGTTAGGTGGATGGGCATAAGCCCAAGTCACTGTGACCGTTAAGAGTGGAGCCCTCTGGTTAGCCAGGCAGGGTAACATGACCACATCTAGAGGTAACCAGAGACGGGCCCAGCCACATCTGCACAATGTGGGGACTGGGAGTGGAAGTGGCCCCTAAAAGGAAACCGGGCTTGTCCTGGAAGAGGAGTGAACAATGAACGGCAATGACAGTAAATGTGGTTTCCCAAGGACGGACGCGGTTAACTTTCCACGCCGATAGATGCAACCGCAGCACAGACAGACCCGTTCAGCCCCAAGTGCTATGAAAACACGTTGCCAAGAAAGAAACGGCTGTTTATTTTTGCTTCCGATGGCACAGACATTTGGAGAAATTAGTCTGGGGGAGGAAAGGGCCTGAGGGGAGTGTTTTCACTTGTAAAATGTTTTAAACTTATCCTAAGTGTCGTTCTCTCCAAGTGTCATCTTTAACATTCCAATTAAGGTTCCTTCTAAACAAATGCACCAGCTCCTTGCACTGCTCTGAGAATAAACTTTTTTCCCCCTCTCTGTCATAATGGTTTTTGCTGCACTCAAGTTGCTTTGGCTGAAGAAGCTCTCAAATGTTGGTGGCGGGAACCCAGGAGATGTGAGCAGTTCTGACACTTTTGCCCTGGTATCGTTATAGGAGGACTGAAGTCACATCTAATTGACCACAGACAATGGGAGAGGCAGCTATTTGGTGTGCTTAATTGCTAAGCTTTCTCTCTCTCTCTCTTCTTTTTCTCTCTCTCTCTTCTTTCTCTCTCTCTCTCTCTCTCTCTCTCTCTCTTCTTTTTCTGACTGCGCAATCCCATTTCTTCTTAAGACCGTGGAAAATTTAGACCTTTGGGTTACAGTCCCTGATGCCGTGTGTGTGTGTGTGTGTGTGTGTGTGTGTGTGTGTGTGTGTGTGTGTGTGTGTGTGTGTGTAGGGTAGTAAAGTTATGGGAGTCCACGTGGAGAGAGAGAGATGCTTCCTGAAATGGAAGCATTTGAATTCTTTTTTTTTTATTCTTTTGACTTGCCTATAAGTATCACACTGCATGTTTTGCCTAGATGTGAAGGGCGAATTGTTACATAATACTCTGCTTATAAAAAAAAATAATAAGTCAGGGAATGGGAGTAGGCATTGATTAATGAGGCTAAGAATTAAGTCCAGCATTTTGCAGAGATACTTAAAATGAGACAATCACAGAAGGCCATCTTTGTCCAAATTAGGCACTGAATTTTCATCAGCTGCTTCATGTTGGCACTGGGAACATCAAACACACACACACACACACACACACACACACACACACGCTGTGACCATTGCAAGGACCACCACCCCTGTCCCATTATGTGAGCCAAATCACATAAAATGTTGATTAAATTCAAATGCTTACATGAATTGTCTCTCCTCTCAAGAACACACACGTGCAATTTAATCGGTCTTGGCATTTTAAGTATCAAATCAAGGCTCTGCTGTCACCAGCGACAACTACATGCTCACAGGTCCCCAAACGGGAATGAAATTAGAAAGATCTGCCAGAACAACCCAATCCAGGAGAGCACATGCCCTCACAGTGTGTGGCTGTTGGGCTGGATGATTGGGAAAGGGTCTTCAGAGCCTCGATTTCTGCATCTGTACAATGGGGCTCTATCTACAATGCTTACTGTTTCCTTATAGGGTCCGGTGAAGATTGAGTGGGATGTATCCATCTCAGGCTCTTGGCAACCTTGCTGAAACCCACGAAGCATCCGGGGAGCAGTTGTCCTTGTGCCTTGGGGGGAAGGTTTCTGCTTGGTGCCCACTCATGGTTTTCACTCCCTCTCTCTCTTTCTGATTTTCCAGGGTAATCAGGAAGCAGCAGCTGCCCCTGACACAATGGCTCAGCCTTACGCTTCGGCCCAGTTTGCCCCCCCTCAGAACGGCATCCCCGCGGAATACACGGCCCCTCATCCCCACCCCGCGCCAGAGTACACGGGCCAGACCACCGTTCCCGAGCACACGTTAAACCTGTACCCTGCCGCGCAGTCGCACTCGGAGCAGAGCGCAGCGGACACGAGCGCGCACACCGTCTCGGGCACCGCCACAGTAAGTGCGCACTGGCCTCCGGGGGCGCTCTGGGACCGCAGGGTTACGGGAATGACAGCGGGGCGCACCGCCGTGCAACTGGTCGGAGTTGGGGGGTGGAGGCTCTCTCCCGCAAAGCAGCCCCTAAGCTCATCCTTGTCATCCCAGCCCCGCCTAGTTCATCTTACCTACTGGCACTGATTTAAATCAATACATTTTCCATTAACCGCGTGTATTTGTGAAGGGAAACGTTTATCTCTTTTCCGCTTCTATAGTTTTGCTTTTTCTGGAATTATGTCATCTGAGGGGAATCATACACTATGATTATGAGATTGTGACAATATAATCTTTTTTTTTAATGGCTTTATGGAGATACCATTTACATACAATAAAATTCACCTATTCGAGGTGGACAACTCACCGATTATTATTGCATTTACAGAATTGTGCAACCATTGCTACAGTCTAGGAATATTTCCATCACCCCCAGAATGAATCTCCTGCCCATTGTAGCCACTCCCCATTCCCACCCCAGCCCTCCCTAGCCAAATTCGTTGGAAATTCACCCATGTTGTGGCTTGAGTCCCTAACATCGTTTTTATTTCAGAGCCCCCGGGGGTGTGGGTGACCTAGGCCGCCAAGGGGCAGCAGGAGTGAATTTTGCCAGGACTGGTCTGCATTTTGATGGTGGAGGTGACACACCTCTATGCACCAAAAAGTCAGATTTATTGCATATGAATGGATGAAATGGATGGAAAACAAGCAAACAAACTGAAAAGAAACCATTTATCACCACCATCAATAGAAACTAGTATTGCTGGCTATCCATAAAGGACAACCACCCTAAACAAAAATAACGATGAAAATTACACAATGTTTATTTATGTACCACCTAAAATAACCACACACCGTGCATACCGTAAGAGGTATATGTACACTTAGGCAAACTTGTTCTGTGGAATTCTTTAGAAGCCTGGGCACATCCAGCCTCTAGTCCAGAACACTTTATAGGTGCAAGGCAATTGGGCCTGTTTCTTCTGCCCTCTGAGAAACTGGTATTTGCGAAGAAGTTTATTGGTTTGAAGCATGATATATTTCTTGTAGCCAAAGCAACCATTGACTAGCTTTGCTACCTGGTACCTCACTGATTTGCAGGTTAGCTTTGGAGATTTTTCAAAATAATGTAAATATAAAATTTTTCTATTGCTTGTCCTTATTTATTGTGCCAAAATACATATAACATAAAATTTACTGTTTTAACCATTTTATCTATACAGTTCGGTGGCATTAAGTACATTCACAATGTAGTGCAGCCATCACCATTATATAGTCCTAGACATTTCCGTCACCCCAAAAGGAAATCCAGTATCCATTAGGCAGACGTCCTCCATTCCTCCCTCCCACCAGACCCTGGGAACCACCCGTCTGCTTTATTTCTGTCTGGATTTGCCTATTCTGTATTTTTCCCCCAAATGAGATCATACCATATGTGTCCTTTTGTGTCTGTCTTTTGCTTAACGGAATGTTTTCAAGGTTTATCCATGCTGGAGCATGGATCAGTACTCCATTGTTTTTATATGACTGAATACCATTCCATGATATGGATAGATCGTATTTTGTTTATCCATCCATCCGTTGTTGGGCATTTGGGTTGTTTCTGCCTCTTGGCTATTGTCAATAATGCTGCTATTGCCTTTTTAGTATAGTATTTGGCTGCTGTAACTTAGGAATGGGTTCATTAAATGGGTTTGTGGATTTAGTAGGTGTTTATTGTTGTTGTGTTGACTACCTAGTGATGGAGTTATTTATTTGTATGCTGGTTGTTTTGTCATAATCAATGGTGGTAGGGCTTGAGAAGGTTATTTTAGGACTAAAAAAGGTCCCATCAGACATCATTTATTAAGCCTCAACATGGACCAACCATACAAACTGCTGTGGAAGTTTCATTCATTCACTCACAAATATTTATTAAGCATCTACTCGGGCCAGGACTCATACTTGATGATGTGGTTGAACCAAACATAAATGGTCCTTCCTCTCTTGTAACTTAGTGCCAGAGACAGAGAATAAACATGTAGCAATGAAATAGCTGTATAAACACACATTGTGATACGCGCTCCTAAGGAAAAGACAGGTGCTGTGGGAGGCTAAAAAAGACCAGAGGCGCCACATGTAAATGAGTAGTCTGGGAGCATTTCTTCAAGGACATGACATTTAAGGGGAGAAGACAAAGCATCCAGGCAAAAGGAATACCGAGGTCAAAGGTTCCAAGGTTGGAAAGAGCTGGGCTTATTCAAAGAACTAAAAAAAAGGCAGTACGTCTAGGGCATATGAAGACAGTTTGGCAATGGCAAAGGATAAAATGGGGGCAGCCAGCAGGGATCGTATCCCGCAGGCCTCGTGGGTTCCATGTTGAAAGCTATGGGAAGCCATTGAAAAGAGTTTAAGCCAGAAAAGTTTAAAAAATGACATTTTGAAAGAAAGGATTAATTGTACCTACCTTAAAGGAAATCTTAATCCAGCTGGGGAGTAGAGAAGCTCAACATCCTTTTCTCACAAAAAGAACTCTCCAGAGATCAACACGATTACATTTAAATTGCATATTGGATGTCCACAGTGCCCCAGACACTACAGGAGGTGAAATGATGAGGAGACAGGCTCCCTCCCTTAGAGAGGTTTTGGTCCACTAGAGAGCGTAGGATATGTGTTCTGTTACTTGTCATAATGTCGCAAGTTCTAGAACATGGATTTCCAAGGCTTTAGTGTATTATGATGATCATGGAAGAAAACACTTTCTAAGAGATCTACCTCAAAATCACTGATGAAGCAGTATTATTTCGTAGGCTTCTTGTTGCTGTAACGGAAAACTCAGTAGGGAATGTATCGGCTTATAAAACAAAAAATTCCAGACAAGTGCTGACTTTAGACACAGCTTAGTTCTTGGCGTGCATCTATTAGGTTCCAGCTGCATCCATCTCTGCCTCTTCTTCCTCTTGCTCATCATTCTCCACTTCTGTGTGATGGTCCTTCAAGTTCAGGCTCTTGACATCACACCAGATTCCCAGTGAAAGACTCTTGGATTAGTCCATACAAGCAAGCCTGGGAATCACTCTCTCTCTCTGGTTTGCGCAGTTCAGTGGCTGAAGCAGAGAATGGATGTCTCAGCCATGGGGCCACTGAGGAGCCCCATTCCCAAATACATAGACCAAGGATGGTTCCACCGGAGTCAATGGTAAGGTGCCTTTGGGACTTCTCGTGAAAGTTATTTAACAGACAGCAACTGGTCAGCACCAAAGGTAGTATGGTGATCCATTTGTATGGACAGGCCTGAATTGATTCATTTGTTGAGTGTAGGGAATGGAGAGAAGGTCAAGGACTGATCACTGGAGAGCTCATAGGTGGTGAGGTTTGGAAGAAAAAGAGCTATTGAATGAGATGTAAAGAGGGTACCCAGATGGGGAGTTGAACCAGGAGAGTGTTGTCATGGCAGCCTGGCAGGTGTGAACTGAGAAGACATTATTGAAGCTGGCATTGTGGACATCACTGAAGACCCAGGAGAAAGTAGCCTTAGTAGAGTATTGGGGAGAGATGCCAGGGGGCCAGGAGTTGAAGAATAAATGGGAACTATCAGAGTGGGTATGTACAGTACCATTGTAAACATTTGGAGGGAAGAGGAAAAAGAAAACATAGCATTAGAAGAGCACAGATCTCAGAGAAAGCAGTTTGTAGGAGAGTGGATTTTGATTCACTGTTTACACCGCAGAGAATTGCGATGGGGAGGACAGGGAAGAAGAGATAGGGAACGATGACTCAAGAAAGAAAGTGACAAAGTATTTTAGAGGAAATAGGAAGGAATATGACCAAGGGTACACAGGTACAATAGGTAGTCTGGGAAAGGAGAAGAAATACTTTATTTTTTGCAGCTCTATTGACATATAAATGACATACAACAAACTGCATATTTAAAGTGTGCAATTTGATGAGTATTGACATACGTACATAACTGTGGAACCACTGCCACTCTCAAGATAACAGACATGTCCATCATCCCAAAGTTTTTTTTTTTTTTTGTAATCTGGAAACCACTGTATTGTTTGATTTGTCTGTTTATATTGAAGTATAGTTTATTTACAACGTGTTAGTTTCAGGTGTACAGCAAAGTGATTCGGTTTTATGTATTTATATTCTTTTTCATTTTATATATAGTGGTTTGAGTAGTTTGTATCTTTCCATCCCAAACTCCTAATTTATCACCCTCCCCTTTTCCTTTGGTAACCGTACGTTTGTTTTCTTTGACTGTGAGTCTATTTCTGTTTTTGTAAATAAGTTCATTTGTATCATTTTTTTTTAGATTCCACATATGTATATGTAAGTGATATCATACAGTATAATGTTTGTCTTTCTCTGTCCGATTTACTTCATTTAGTATGATAATGTCTAGGTCCATCCATCTTGCTGCAAATGGCATTATTATTTCATTCTTTTTTATGGCTGAGTAATGTTCCATTGTATATTATATATAACAGTATGGAGATTCCTTACAAAACAGAGTTACCATATGATCCAGTGATCCCACTCCTGAGCACATATCCAGGAAAAACTATAACTCGAAAATATACATGCACCCCTCTGCAATCTTCCCTCTCCACCTCTGTCTCATTCCCAGGAACCAACTGATTGGCTCCTATAGCTTAGTTTTCAGTTTCTAGAATTTTCTATCAGTGACATCAAACATCGTATGCTCTTTGTTTTCTGGCTTCAGTCACTTAGCATCATGGTTCACAGATTCATCCATCTCGTTGCATGCATCAGTAGCCTACTCTTTGCATACCATTACGTAGAATGTGCCACAATTTGTTGATCCATTTACCTGTGGATGGGCATTTGAGTTGTTTTCCATTTGGGGCCACAAAAAAAATGGGCAACATTACAAATAAGGGCTCCCATGAATATTTGAAAACATTTCAATTTTGAAACAGAAGAGAAGTGTCATGGTCCATTCTGGCTGCTGTAACAAAACACCACAGACTGGCTTATAAACAGCAGAAATTTATTGCTCACAATTCTGGAGGCTGGAAGTCTAAGATCAGGGTACCAGATGGTCAGGTGAGGGTCCTATTCCTGGTTCAGAGCCTTTGCCTTTGCACATGGTGGGAGGAGTAAGGGGGCTCTGTAGGATCTCTTTTATGAGGGCACTAATGCTATTCATGAGGGCTACACCCTCATGACCTAATCACCTCCCCAAAGCTTCACCTCCTAACATCATCACATGGGGCTTTAGGATTCCAACATGTGAGTCTGGGGCAGTGAATGGGGGACATAAACATTCAGACCATAGCAAGAATGAAGAATAAATGTGTGAGGAAACAGATAAATCTTGAGGTCAAGAGATGACCTGAGGAGGTCCCTCTATACTACCTTCATGCTCACTATCAACTGACAGAGAGTGAGAAAGGAAGGGATTTAGAAGCAACAGAATGATTCCTGAAATTGAGCAGACCTGCCAGGAATGTGGCTCATACAATTCTAGGGTTTTTGAAGGGCAGTAGTCACCTCTCTGACTTTGGGGAGTGTGAGTTTGTGGTGAGGCTGGTTATCCGGTGACTTTGTCTATTCCGGCAATGTTTGGGTGGCACATACTGCTTACAGGAAGTCCTCAAGGAAAGAGGACCATGATAAGGTGAAGCAGGAGGGGCTTTGTGGCTGACCCTGAAGGAAGTCTTAGGACATATACTCTTAGCTGGTGTGGGGAAAGAGCAGGCATCCTAAAAGGTGCCATCTTGTTTTCTGCTACAATTACATGCCTGTGCTGTTCTCTCTTCTGCCAAAAGGAAAGATGTTTCTGTTGTCTGTGACCTACTTTTGAGTTGTAGTTCCCTGACCTGACTGAGCAGAACATAGCCTATGACAGGTTTCTTCAAACTGTCTCTGCATCCTTGTGCATTTACCGGGGGCACCTTCTCTTCACTTAACCTCAAAGTGGGTCAGAGCCATGGTTCTCCCAACCCCGGAAACACCTGATTTATTCCCCACAGGGTAGAGTTGTACCTGAAACAACTCTAACTGTCCTTTGACAGATATGCACAGATATGTGCTTAATGCCGGTCTGAGGCCACTGGAGGGACCATCATTTCTTTGAAAAACAGAGTAGTTTGGGGTAAGAGAAAAGATCCATCCATCTGGTAGGCTCCAAGAACATCTAATATATGCACATGATTTAACACAAAGTGCAGGATCTGTAAAAGGGAAGCAGAATGCACCCAGAGCTCCCAGCCAGAGCTGAGGAAAGTGCAGAGAGAAAAGACCTACCAGGTCATCCTTTCAGTTCCCCGAGGGCTGAGATGAGTCCCTGCAGGACAATTTTCTGCTGATTGTCTATTTAATGTGGGCCTCCAAACACATCATGGATCACTGTGCTGACAGAGCCAATGCTGTATTATATCAGATACTGCTCCTGACAAGGTATTTTACTCTTGACATATTATAATTAGAGATTTGCAAGTGGTGAATTCTCCATGTATCTCCAATAGCAACTTAACTTCTATTTTTATCACCTCTGCAGTCTGTCTAAAAGTCTCCCACCAGCTCCAGGATCTGATGGGAGAAACAATGTGAGTTTTAGAGCTTGGTCCCTGAGCTCTGGGCTATGTTGACAGAGAGAGGAGCTCTTTAAGGAACCAAGTTCTTCTTGATCTTCAGTGCTTCCAACTGGAGTGCTAACTGTGTCTCCAGTTTTCATTAATACCTTTAGGAAGATAAGACGTGGCCTGGTGGCGACTTCCTCTTCTTAACCATTTACATACTGGCTCTGCTTTGGAAGCCAATTGTGCAGCTAAGGTATGGGGAAAATTTCTCAATGCATTCCTTTTAGTTAACTAGCCATTCTTCTTCTTATTATTATTACTGCAATTCAGGTTTGTGGTTTCAAAAAGTCACACACTAGAAAGTGTATATAATGAAAACTAAGATTTTCTCAGAAACAAGAGTCACCAGTTCTACCAGAAATGCTTTATGCAAACACAAGCATATGTCTTAGTCCGTTCAGGCTGCTATAACAAAAATATTATAAATCGGCTGGCTTATAAACAACAGATACTTATTTCTCACAGTTTTGAGGCTGGGAAGTCCAAGATTGTGGCACCAGCAGATTTGGTGTCTGGTGAGAACCCACTTCCTGGTTCATAGAGGGCTGTCTCATTGCTGTGTCCTCACATAGTGGAAAGAGTGAGGGAGCTCTCTGGGGCACTAATCCCATTAGTCAGGGCTCCACCCTCATGACCTGATCATCTCCCAAAGGCCCCCACTTCCAAATGCCATCACCTTGGGGGCTAGGATTTCAACATATGAATTTTTGGGTAATACAAACACTCGGTTTATAGCAGCCTGCTTGTCTATGTCTCCCTCTATCTCTAGTTTATCTCTCTCTGTCTCTAATTCAATCTTTACATCTTCTAACTTCTCACTAGTTCCATTCCCAAAAGGACAGAACTTAAATCTACTAAGCACCCACTTTGGCACCTTCTATATCTGGGAGGTCATTCTGTATCACGCTTTGCGCTCTTTTGCATATTTGTCTGCTATCTTACATACAGAGGTCTCCCACTGATGGAATTTAGGTTCTTTCTGGGGTTCATCTTCCCTGTCATTATTCCCAGTCAGGCTGTAGTGAGCAGCTGAGTACAAATATTGCTGTCTACCTCCAGTGTCTCTGTGTGAGTGGTTAAAGGTACATGGGTTTAAATGTAGACATTACCCTCCAGAGAGCCCATGTACAGCCCACGGACAGTCCCGAGAAGGCCTGCTGCCCACAGCCTTGGCTAGCACAACACGCCACCCAACTCAGCTCACAGCCGTTCCACCTGTGTATGCTGGGCTGGAGACAGCCCCTCTCTAACAGAAGAAAGTAACTTGAGAGCTGCCTGGTGTCAGGGAAAAGAAAAGGAAAGGCTGCTGCCATTGATTGAGGCCTGCTGTGGTCACAGACCCTGCTAAGTGCTCTTTCAATCTCTCATCTCATTTTATCCTCACACCAAACCTTTTACATGATACTAGCGTTCCCCATTTTACACTGAGGGACCAAGTGCTTCAAGATGTCGTGGAGTTTAGAGGAGTTGTGATGGCAGAGTAGAGACCCTCACCAGATGTGGCCAGTGTCAAAGTCTAGACTTTCTTCCATCTCCAGGCTCTTCCCTACAAGTTCTCCTGGCCAGCAGCTCAGATGACCAGTGCCTGGGACCAGAGTGAACAATCTAGAACTTGCCCCAAGGCTGGGTCCTTCAGCCTGCTCTCCAGTTGAAAGAAGCAGGTCAGCTAAGAACCTGGAATCTGGGTGTGTCAGGGTTCGCCCCTCTCTTTACCATTTCCAAGCTGAAGGCGCTTGGGCTGGTTGTTTGACCTCTCTGCTCTTATAGTCCTACTGTTCCCTTCCTCCACAGTGGCCCTGCCCTTCTCCAAACACCCTTCCTCTTCCCTTCGAAACAGTCATCAGAGACAAATTGTAAAGCACCAGAGAGTCCTTCTTCCTGTCGGAGGACTTTGGCATCCCCTGCTTACATTTAAAGTTTGGCAAAATCACTGAGGGATGCCAATCTAAAAATAGGGTAAGTAGCCACATCAAAACAGGAGACAGAGAATCACAGTCTCAGAAATAACAATTTTCGCTCGTGGAACGTCAGGCTATGTTGTCATCATTTTACATGCACAATCTCAAGTCATCTTGACTCTCCATCACCAAAAATAAAAATAAAAAAAATAAAAGTATGTTAAGAGGCATTGTCATCACCATGTTACAGTTGAAAAACCTGAGGCAAGTAACTTCCTGAAGGTCATTGTAGCTAACAGGTAGAAACCAGGGCTCCAGACCAGGTGTGGCAGACTCAAGATCAAAACTCTTTAGGGCTCGAAGCCCAGAAGGCACCCCCAGGCAGGCCTGGGCACATACTCTGGGCTCTTCTGTGCATCCAGAGATGTGGCAGAAAAGATTGCTTTGCCTGGGAATTCCTCATTTCACCCTGGGAAGGGCCCCAGCAGACCCAAGCATGTGCAATATTACAGGCTTAGCGCGGTCTCTTGTTTGAGACTGGTGCCTTGAGCAAACTCCAATAATATGTTTCAGTGGCTTCAAAATTGTCTTTTCAGATGACAGTGTAGCTGAGCTGTTTTGTCAATATCAGTTCTGCTCTCCTAAGGTTCACATTTACTTTAAGGACACAGGTACTGCTTCTTGTTCCCTCGTGAGGCCGAGTATTAATGCCTTTGCCTCCTGTCTTTGCTTTAGAATAAATGGTCTGTGGTTTTCAGGATGAATTGAAGGCCTGTGTTACCCAATTCCAGGGCCATTTTACTGTTCCAGAGCCTCCGTTGACCAAAGAGTGCCGCGTCCTGGTGGCCCAGGAGACACCATTGAGCCCAGCTTAGGATAATTCTAAAGCTGTGAGCATCAGAGACCCAAGTCCCTTTGTAGGACCAGGCTACAGCCTTGGATTCTGGGAGAATTGAAGGTTCTCATGACAGGTCAGGAAAAATGGCTCTGGAAGAATAAATACCCTTAGGTGTTACCAGGAGAAGCAGTGAGGCGTCACGTTCCAGAGCTGGGAGTTCCTATCCCAGTTCTGACCCAGGTTGGGACCACTGGCATGTGATGGAACCTCTCTGAGCCTCACTGTTTCCCTCTGTGTATGTGAGGCTATGACATCCTAATGAGATAATGCCAATGAAGGGCTTGGCCCAGAGATGGGCACACAGTAAACGTTCTACCATATGAACCATTATAATTAGGAAATAATTACATCATTCCCAGTGGGAAATCACAGCATTCTCCTCTGTCCTGAATTCTTCATTCTAAATGTTTTTCAGGACAGTAAATCCATCCTAAAAATTGTGACATTTTCTGTGTTAAGGGGGAAATGAAGACCCAAATCCCCACACTTATTTAAAAGGAATTCTTGTATGTGATGATTTCCATACAAATAGTTTTCAGTCACTCACACCTGAGTTCGGCTGATTGGTACAAGCAAGTCATTGACCTAAGTCTAGGTCATGAAGAGCAAGGTTAGGATTTATTAAAGGACTCTATGACTGAAGTTTTGTCCGTAAGGCTGAAGCCATCTTGCTTTTGCTGAATGAGGAGAGATCAGACCTATTCAGTTTTCTTAGCGGGATTTCACTGTCATATTTCCATTGGAAGTCATTGGAAACGTTACATCGTGACTTTGTCTGAATGATAAACTTGGTGTTTTGTGCTTATTCATACCTATATACATTGTCATCAGTTTTACCTTCTCAGTATGACTAAGCAGTCTGTATCCTTGATTAAGGTGTTAGTCTTTGAGCAAGTGTTAGCACAGTGTCATTGTGAAGTGTTGGGATAATGATCAGGTAATTCGAAGATGAAGTGGGCTGTCTACGAGCTACACAAACGACTGGTTAGGTGTTGAAGAACCTTTGCACAGCTCATGGGCCTCATGAGGTGGTTTCATTGCTTTTGTTTGTTTGTTTTTAAATGAATCTAGATTCAGACGTTAATCTGTTCTGTGGGCAGTATTTGAATCCCTCGTTAGCCAACCACCAGGTCATGCTCTTAATTCCTGGCCGTATATTTTGCAAGTTGATAGTGAATTCCTACAAAGTCTGTGCTGTATTTGGATTTTAGGCAGGAGAAAGAAGTTGGCTGTGCCTCGTTAACTGAGGGTTCCTGGGGGCTTCAGCTAGACCCTTGGAGTGTTAGAGCTGGAGGGAACCACCTATTCCAATCTCCTCATTGTACAGATGTAAGGTGATTACATAAGTTAAGGGCTGAAACCCAAATACTTTCAGGTTCAGGCAAGTAACATATGTATTTGAAAGAGAGTAGTTTATGATGGAGACATAGGTAAAAGAAATAATTTTCCCCATTAATATAGGAATGATAAAACCCTAGGCATGATGCTTTGTGACCCCTGATGGAGGCCCTGTTGGTAGTCTTGAGGGCACATGGTCCATCCAAAGGCCGTTCTCTGTCAGTCCATCCAATCATGGCCATATTGGATTGCTGACCCAGCATTACAATATCTTGATTTTTTTCAAGAGCAAGCAGCATTTTGGATTTTTATGTGCTTTCCTGTTCGCTCCTGTTTCACTTATTTTTGTTGTCTGCCCAGCCTCTGAAGATACTGAGTTTATAACCCCCGACTTAGTCTTTGAAACTTCGTTTATTTATTTATTTTTTAAACATCTTTATTGGAGTATAATTGCTTTACAATGGTGTGTTAGTTTCTGCTGTATAACAAAGTGAATCAGCTATACATATACATATATCCCCATATCTCCTCCCTCTTGTGTCTCCCTCCCACTATTTTTAAAATAAGAGGTGAAATTAGGAACTTTAATCCTTTGAGTGAGACCCTATTTCAGGTTTATAAAAAAGGCAGCTTGGATGCTTGAGCGTGACAGTGCAGAGATGCATAGAATGCTAGAGCTGGAAGCGACCATCTGGTCTACATGCTTTCTTTACAAATAATGCCAAGGTTCAGAGAGGGAAAGGGATCTGCCTGAGTCACACAGCGAATATCACAGCAGAAACCAGAACAGGGACGTCCTATAAGAAAATTTCCACTGCACCATGCCCCTCCCTCTGCATCCTACTGGCTATGACCATGCTTTTTTTCCTCTCCGTCTCCTGGATTCTGTAGTAGCTTTCAAAATTCACTTACTTAGGGTTATCTCTGCATTAAAATGGTCAAAGGCCACTGACCCTGACTATAGGAGCGAGTCAAGCTATATGATTTAAGGCTTCATTTCTCTTTGATATGCCGTTTTGGTTCCTAGCCAGAGGTTTCAGCCAATAGTGGGCCCTACATTCAGAAAGGCTTCCAGAATTCTAAAAAGAGTCTTTATTTTATCTAGTTCTCTCCTGCAGATCCTGGTGGATGTGCTGATGGGGCTGTGCTCATTCAGTACTGTTAAGTATTCCAAGCGGCTCTAGTCCCAATTGCTCTTGGGTCCAAACACTCTAACTAGGGAGTCTGGGTTTCCAGCTTTGCACCCCTGAAGAGTATGGAGACTGTCGGATTGCCAGATTATAGCCTTTGATGTAGAGCTAGGTCCAGGTCACTGCCCAAGCTCCCAGAAGGGCAGAAGGTCGAAGGGTAGGTTCTGCCCCCCATAGTAAAGTAACCAGACCCTTGTGAGGTGGGTTGGTCTGGCAGATGAGCCAGTCAGAGTGGAGATCCCACAGAAACTCTCATGGGCCCTGCAACTAACTCTTGGGCTTAGGAGAGAAGGTCAACACAATGCAGACACTAATCCGTCCCTCTGATATCAGGAGCAGAATGTATCCAGCCTTGAGGACGTGACTCTTATGCGATCTCGGTGTCCTTGAGACAAAGCTACATGGGCAAGTTTGTTCTCCAATAAACCAAAGCTTGCAGACAGTACAGTCCAAAACAAACCAGGCCATCAGGACCAAGGTAATATGAAGCCTTAAGTATTACAGACTTGTTGTGGAAGCAAAAAGGTTTTTTTAAAAAATCCTGGAAGTCGTTGCAAATAATACAGTTCAACAAGTTTGGGCTGCCCTGGTCTTTTAAAAGGGGCAACTGTAAATCTGCATCTTGACTGGTAGATGGGGAAAAACAAATAGAAGTTTGGGGGCTGAAAGGAAGAAAATTAAAAAAGAAGACTCAACTATCCTGTATGAGTAACGTCTACATAACAGTAACTAGCATGTAGTGAGCATGTGTTAGATGCCCAGTGCGGTGATGCTACCAGCTTTCTGTGCATGATCTGATGGAATCTTACCTCATCCAGAGGAAATAGGTACCATAATTAAAACCCCTTGTTACCTAGGTGAGAACATCAGGGCATAGAGAAATCAAGGAGAGTACCCAGGTCACATCACAAAGCCACTAAGGTCAGAGCTGGGATTGAAAGGCAGCCAGTCCACCTCCAGGGTCCGCTCCCTAACTCACTCAAGAGCCACACGCTATGCTGAAAATTTTAGTCACATTCCATAGCCCATCAAGGGATGCATGTGGTGATGCTAGAATGACAGGTGAGGAAACAGCACAGATGTTAAATAACTTGCCCCAAGGCCATACAACTAATAAAGGGATGAGTGTAAATGCCAGCAGAGGCCTGGTGGATTCCTAAACCCACATTGTTTGACTTCCCCATCAGAAATAGTTTATTTTACCGTGCTATTTTAAACATGATAATATCATAGCAGACAAGTATCTTAATAATCGCTGTCCCCATAATTCTGAAGTTATGTCTAAACTGCTTCAATTTATAAACACATAGCATACACACACATACACACACACACACTCTTCCATCCCCCAATCCCCCCCTCCCCCCCTCGTGGCATCCAGTGGCCCCTCGGAGTGAAAGGGACCTTCAGACCACTTGGCAAGCTGACTAGAGGAAGCCTGGATCTCCCAGAGAAACTTGCTACAAGGAAATCACTAATTAGAACCCAAATTGTATTTGACTTCTGCATCTTTGCTTCACGTTATCACACTGTAATTTAAAGAGATTGTTCCCTAACCTTTTTTAGGGGCAGAAATTAACTACCTTTTTTCTTTTTACTAAGAAAAGCGGTGGTGGCGGTAGCGCCCGAATGACAGGAGGTGGGTCTCGTCCCCCCTTTTCCCTCTAATTGGCTTGCAAGTGGGAGTCAGGTTAGCAATTATGCAAGGAGTTGCCTGGGCTTCCAGGCAGTGTCTCTGGGTGACACTCATCTGGTGGCTTCACAAAAGAGAAAGAGATGATAGGGGTGGGGCAGGCCAGGGGGATGAGCCCCAGAGAGTCTTCTTGACTCTTGGAGGGGGAAGTTTGGGGACGGGAGGGAGGCAAGGCAGCTTAGTCCTTGAATTTGGGAGTCTTCTCCAGTTTTGAATCCCAGAAACTCTTGGCATTGAAGAATGGAGGGGACCTGATCAAAGGTTGGAAAGAGGAGTAGGAAGCATTGCATGGACCCCGGAGCCTTGGCTGTCAGTCTACCTGATCCAGCTGCCCACGGGATCCAGAGCCCCTTGCCAGCCCAGCCTTCCCGTCTTCTCTCCAGCCTTCGCCTCGTCCAGGCCTTTAGTATCAGAGTATCAGCGTTAAGTAGTTAGGCCAAGGCTTGGCAAACTGACCAATGGGGCAGTTCTGGCCCACCACCTCTTTCTGTCAATAAAGTTTTATTGGCAGACAGCCATACCAATCCATTCATGCATTATCCATGGCTGCTTTGCTTTTACGTTACGACAGCAGAGGTGAGTAATTGTAAAGAGATACAGGGCCTGCAAAGCTGAAAATACTTACTATTTGGCCCTCTATAGAAAACGTGTGTTAATCCCTGATCCAGGACAAAGCTTATATATTGTTGGCCTGCTGACTTGATTTAGACCTCAGGCTTCCCAATGGAATAAACTGCCTACAATTAAAAATGGGAGATTTTACAGTATAACCTGGCTTTGATTAGAAGTGGAAAAGTCTAACAAAACATGGCTATGATGTGCGAATGTTGAAGATGGGCTGTTCCCCAAGACCGTATGCCGTAGTTGCCACCACTCCCTATAGTATTTCACCAAACTTACCTTTTCCATCTACCTGGACTGGCCCTCATAGGCATTTGAGTTTGACCAGGGTATCTGGGTCTTCTGGATTATTTTTTAATACAATAATCCTAATTTCTCCCCTGAGCTGAAAAATAAACTGCATTTATTTTAGTCTTCTCCATCAAACTGGACTTCCCTGTGGAACTCTGGCAAGAAAATAAATGTTTGCATAATGTCAGAATTTAATGAATTCCAGAGTTATATCAGAAATGTAGCATCCCCTTGTACCTCCAAACATATCCATACACACATGCAGTGCCCACATTTTCCAAAAAAACCTTTGAAAGTGAAACCTATATCACTATTGACTTTGATTTAAATCAGAGCAGGAGTGTAGCAAGTGTTTCCGTCTTCTGAGATCATGAAATGAATGCCAGAAGTGTTATTATTAATAGAGTAAGTATTAATAGTCTGGGGTAATGTATTCAGGCTTTCAATCCATTATTCTAAACCTAGCGGCACGTAGTGTTACCCCCATTTCACAGACAAGGAAAACAGAGACTCAGGGGTGATGAAAATTGCCCCAAGTGGTACCATCAGTAAGTGATGGGCACAGAACTCAAACCCAGACCTGGCTGATGCCAAAGGCACTGAACTGCTCTTTCTAACACACCATGGCAGGTCTTTACACACATAGGCACAGGCAGTGGAAATAACTCTTGACTAAAATAGGCAACTGGGGCCCAGCTCTGGGGCTGACATGAGAAGGTGGTAAGAAAGCCCCAAGAGATCACTTCTCCTGTAGCTAGAACAGCTAATCCCCAGAAGAGCCTTGAAAGGCTTGGTTAGAGCCACCGAAGGTGAGTTTTTAGCGAACAGTCATTTAAGCATCTTTCATTGCTCTCAACAAATCTGCAGAGAATGTTTTTTCCACTTGCCTTAGCAAGAAGGAGACGTTAGGTTGAGTGGCTGGGGGAAATCACATGTTTCCTTTTCAAAATAAGGGTTCATAGGGCAGGAGCCTACCCACGGCAGAAGGAAGCCCTAGTAAACAGCATCCAGGTTTTGTTTTGCAGCTTAGTTCTAGCAGAGAGCCCAGCCTGGGCCGCACAGGCATCTGGACTTCCCCTGGGGTGTGTGTGTGGGTGGGTGGGTGGCACTTTAGGAAGCCCTGTGCTTTTCCTTCCTCAACGTGGGTAGTGAGTTGTGCAGGCTTTCTGAGGATTCACTGTGGCGTGATACTGGGGCTGAACCCTTGATAACGACACTGTAGACATGAGATAATTACAGATCTGATACTTCCCAAGTCAAGCTAAGTGGACCTCTGATTATTATTCTGAGTATAATAGGAGCAAAACTAACACTGAAGGGAAATTGTACTTCTCTATTTTATTAACCGCTTTTATATTCCCCTGTGAATGGCTATGATGCTATGAAATCTTCTTAAATGTGATATTACTCAATATAGTACAATAATAATGCACACACCATAATGTATTGGATTACTTTGCAAACAGCCCTTCTGAAATTGAATTTCCCATCATTTCCCTGGGCCAGCTCAGGGCTGCTGGGCTCCCAGGCCCTTTCTGGGGCCGGGAAACTGGGGTCTACCTTTATAGTCACATAGGTTTTCACAGATGTAAGCAATTGGTCCACATCATTTTTATTCACGGTGGGGAGGCTGGCAAGCCCTGTTGCCAGACATCTCACCGTGTGTTACGGCTCAGAAATGCAAGTGGTTTTCGATACCTCAGTATAGTTTGAAAATGAACTGGGTAAGAAAGCATCAGGAAGGAAGCTCGCTGGAGAGGAGGCCTTCCACGCTGAAATTAAACTCTGAAGTGTTGGTAATTGCTTTTGCTGGAAATTCTATCAGATCTTTACTTACTCCCAGCCTTTGTTCATCTATAAATCCTTTCATGATACCATCTCAAAGCCGGAGTTGTTATTCCCTTTACATGCAGGATGTGCCTTGAGAATTCACTCCTCTGGTATCCAAAAAATAAAATAAAATTGTTTCTTGAACTCCTACAATATGTCACAATACACATTAATCTACTAAATGCTCACCCAACAACGTTACAATAGTTTCAAACTTTACTTTTGCCGTACAGCTGGAAAGTCCTTGAGGACACCATGGTACCTTACTCATCTGTTTTATTCTCCGTGCTTAACACAGAGCCTAGAATAAAATACTCAGCAAGTGTGTGTCATTTACTGATTCATGAATATGTCTTGAGTTTCTGCTATTTGGGAGGCAGAGTACTAGGCCTTGGAGGTGCAAGAGTGAAGGATAGATATGGATTCTCCTTTAGAAATTACAGTCTAGTATAAACCATAGAATACAAACAAACAGACAAAAATCACTTTCATAATTGAATGATTACATCTGTGGAAATTGCCATAAAGGAAAGGTATAGGTGCTGTGCAAGGGTGTACATTTCTCCCCAGCATGACTAGGATGCCATGTTAGTAGCTTGGAATGGCCATAGTGAGAGTACTTACACCACGGAAATTGGCAGTGTTACAAGTCAGGGCTCTTGGGGGTTTGTTTTCTATAGAACTGGTTGTTAACCACTTACCACCACATCCCTGGCAGGAAGCAACTTGGTGTATTCAAATGAAAGAAAGTCAGTGTGTCTGGGTTGGGGAAGGGGAAAAGATGGCCCAAGATGAGGCTAAAGAAGTGGTCAGGGAACACTCATGCAGGGCCCTGTGAGCCATATTGGGGGTGGAGGTGGAGGTGTATCTGTTTATCCTTTGCACTGAGAGGCCACTGGATTTTAAGCAAGAGAATGACAGGATTTGATTTTGATTTTAGGAATGATCTGATGGTACTATGGAAAATTAATTAGAGGGTCACAGAAATGGGGTGGGGTAGGCGGTGACAGAAAGAGAAGTTAGGAAGCTACTGCAGTGGTCCAGACAAGAGAAGGCAACATGAGCTAGTGTGGTCTGGACAATTTGTTGGCTGTAGTATGTAAGAAAGAGAATGGGGTCCATAGTGACTCTGAGCTTGGGCCTGGTAAATGCCAACTCTTACAAAGTTGAGTCTTGGTGGAGATAAGGATCGTTTTCCAAAGAACAGAAGGAGTTGAGATCAAAAATTCAGCGTGTGTGTATGAACTTTGAGATGCTTGTGAGACACCTAATTATATCATTAAGCAAACCTCTATTTTTCTATCTTTAAAATGGACAGAATAACGCCTATCTTATTAGCTGTGATTCTTAAGTGGATTGATTAATAGGGAAACCCTTGGCATGTAGGAAACAAGAAATAAAATATAGTTGAATCTGAATTTTTGACACATTTAATCTGTGCCCTTTTAAAAATAGGAGAGCCAGACTGGAGTTAATTAAAAATGTTTTAGCTTTGATCTGAAACACACAGAGTTTTCTATAAATTGAGTATCAGTGTATAGGCTAATGGAGAGAAAAAAGCTTGAAGTCCTTAGCTCTGGTTCCAACTTGGGCATTCACTTAAGCAAGTCACTCAGGGCAGTGGGTAAGATCACCAATTATGGTGTCAGGCTGTCTTGGTTCAACCCCGACTTCACCACCTTTTAACAATTTAAGCAAGTTACTTAATCTCCATGATCCTCAATTTTCAGAATATAATTGTCTTAACTTTGTAACTTTTGTGAACACAGGAAGATATTTCAGGCAAAGCTCTTTATGACTCTGCCTGGCATGTAATTGGCACGGAGTCTATGATTAGGCATCATTCTGAGTTCTTGGTTTTCCCATCTTCCAAATGGGCACAAAAATAATCTACACCCTGCCTAACTCACAGAGTTGGAGCAATTATCAAATGACCAAAGAATCTGCCACAGCTCTTTGTAACATGCAGTATGCCCACATGTGAACTTTGTTACTAGTCTGGGGTGCTATAGTCCCACATCATTTAATCCTGAGATTGGCCATTGAGTGTCGATGTAATGATGTTCTTTTTACAGATGAGGAAATTAAGGCTTGGAGAGTTGATGTGACTTGATGATTTTCCCAAGGCCACGTTACTAGCACATGTTATGTCTGAAACCACAACCCGTGCTAATAACCACAACTCTGTACGACTTCTCCCGCAGCCCTCTCCCAAAGGGTGGGAAGAATGGAGAAGCCACTGGGTTTGGGGTGAGGGCAGTCAGGAAAGATGTACCTGATTCTGTGAGATCCATCCATCCCGACCTTGCCAAGGGAAGTGGGAATCAGGAAACGTTGGCTTCTGACCTGACTTTTTCACTCAGACCCTTATCCTTGGACCTGTGGTGTTTGGGATTAACAGACAGAGTCAGAGACTAGCCAGACACCCCCCACCCCAGTACAGTTTTCCAGCTGGATGCAGACTAGAGCCTTCGGAAACTGCATTGGAAGACAGTTCCGGATAAATTAATTTCTGTGATACATAATGCATAAGGGGAAATCCGTGGTATTTTTAAACAATGGAAGTGAGAGAATCTGCCTTTTGGGCATTGATCCCAATTGCATTTAGTGCAGAAAACATTTATCAACACCTACTGTGTGCCAGGTCCTTGCTGGGAAACAGAAATGAGTCACACATTGTCTGTGCCCAGGAAGAGTGAGAAATCAATGGAGGCACGGCTGAGCCATCAGCACTGGCTTAGACCTTGAAATGGGGCACTAGGGGGACCCATGAGTACCCCATCCTAGCAGGGGGAACAAGGGGATATGAGAAGGGGTTCCGGGAAGGTGCTCCCTACCTGAGGTTTCAGTTGGATTGTTTTCTTCCACTTGTCCTTTTCCCCATCAATAAGATCCTTGTTTTAAACCTACCTTCCAGCACCTTTGAAACCAGGATCCACCAGTGAGGATACCGCTTCCCCAAAACCCACCTAGAAACTTCCCAAGTCTTTGGGCATCTGTAATCATGAGCATCACTTGAGTTTTCTGAGAATAGTACTACCTTCACTATATTCTGGGGTTATTGTAAGTGGAAGGTAGAGATAATGTACAGAAGCCTCTATCACAGTATCTTGCATATGCTACTCATGCATTAAAGGGAGTTGCTGTGATGACAATGTTCATAACAATAACCTTAAAAACGATGATCCTTTTTTTTTTTGCGGTACGCGGGCCTCTCACTGTTGTGGCCTCTCCCATTGCGGAGCACAGGCTCCGGATGCGCAGGCTCAGCGGCCATGGCTCACGGGCCCAGCCGCTCCTCGGCATGTGGGATCTTCCCAGACCGGGGCATGAACCCGTGTCCCCTGCATCGGCAGGCGGACTCTCAACCACTGCGCCACCAGGGAAGCCCACGATGATCTTTTTGAGAGGTGTGTTCTCTGTGTTACTCCTTTAACTCAGCATGGCAGCAGTCACTGCTACTATTACTATTCTTTTGATGATCGCTGTTATGATGACTGCAACTATCCCTGCTCTATTGTTACTGCTATTCCTACTTATACATTTGTTATTAGTTTGATGGTAAAGCATTTATTCGCAATTATTTGTTGAGTGCTTACTATATAACAGGCACTGGGGATTCAGGGACAGGCAAAAACAGGCATGGTTTCTGCCCTCAGGGTGATTATGTTCTTGTAGGAGAGAGAGATGGAAACAAGTAAACAACACTATTAAATAATTACAAATCATAGTGTTTGCTTTGGTGACGCGTTGCTGCCTAACAAGCTACCTCCCCAAATAGGGACTTACCATCATTTTATTTGCTCATGTTTCTAGCTTCAGGAGTTTGGGTAAGGCTCAGCTGGACAGATCAGTTGGGTTCATCTACTCATCTTCTGCTGGTGGCTGGGCTGGGCAGTAAGTTCCAAGGTTTCTGTTAGATGTCTGGACCTTGGTGATTGTCTCTATGCCATGGTCCCTCTCTACTTGACTACCTTGGGCTTCCTCACAGCATGGTGGTCTCTGGTTAAGCAGACTTCTTAGGTAGGCATCCTCATAGAATAAAAACACTGACATGGTGGCTGGATTCCTAAAGGGAATCAAGGAATGGGAATGTAAGCTGCATATCTCCTAAAGCTCAGCCTTGACATTTGCACCATTGCCCTTTCTGCCCAGTCTATTGGCTATAGTCAGCCCACATCCAAGGAGGGGGAAAGAGACTCACTTTTGATTAGGAGGAGTGGCAAAGAATGTGCAGCCCTCTTCCATCCACCACATCTTTGGAAATATACACATAGAAGGTTGAGGAAGAGGGTAAGGTTGGAGGGCCATGAGGTCCTGGAAGCCTTCTCAGTGGAGGTGACAGCTAAGCTGTGTTCTGAGGGATGAGAGAGATTCAAGCTGAGAAGACAGTGGGAACAGTGTTCCAGGAGGAGGGAAGAGCATACACAAAGCCACACGCTCCATCTCTCTGTATTCCCAGGGCAGCCTTTTTCCTCACTTGGAGGTGGCAGTAACACAGAGCATGAAGAGTGTGCTTTTGGACATCTGAGAAACCCGGGTGAAATCCTGTCCCTGTTGCTTCTTAGCTGTGTGATCTGAGGCAAGAGATAATGTGTATAAATCCAGTCACCTCAGTAGAAGTTCCATAAATGGTGATTTCCCTGCCCCCCCCCCACCGTGTGTATTTCCAACAGGGATCACTCAAAGTACCACACTCAAATTGATGACTTGCAGTCATCCAAAAGTTGGAGCCACTGGACACTGGTGGCCAGAGTGAGGTGAGATGCAAGGATGAGGATGCAGCCACAACAGACCAAACAGAGCATCCTATTGCTGTGTGCACCAAGTCCATGATGTCACTGGGCTTTCTGCCTCTGCCCTTCTGGCACAGCTTCAGGTGGGGAATGGGGGAATGAATGGTGGGTGAGGACTCTTTCTCAGAATGGTAAGAATGTAGCATATAGAGAGATAGAGACCAGATGGCGGCTCCTTCTCTACACTGGCTTCTATCTCTTCCATAGAGAAGACAGCCCTTTGGAGCTAAGCATTGGATTCAAATCCCAACACTGCCCCTTCTTCACTGCATGACTTGGGGAAAGTTGTTTAATCTCACTAAGCCCTGAAGTGTGGAAGGCACTCCATCAGCTGCAGCGGCTACTACTTCAAGAGCATCATATATGCCATTAGTGTTACTAAGGTGTGGATTTATTGTTATGGTCAGCACTCAGAGAGGCAGTTGTCACCTGTGGGGTGAGATTCTTCTAACCTCCATCCCCTGTTTCCAAAGGCTCATTTTGTCAATTCAGAGCCACCCTGCCTATTGAAACCCATCCTTGGAGTATTGCTTCATCTCTGGAGAAAGCCTTTAGGTCTCTGCCTGCGGGAATTTGTTTGTACCTCACGGTACTTTAAGATGAGGCAGCCTGGCTCCAAGTGGGTGGCGTGGTTAAGAGATTGCAGATTCTGCCACATGCCACCCCTACAAGACTTGGCAAGCACCCCAACTGTTGTGTGTTATTTATCATAAACTATAAAATTAGGGCAATTAAAGTACTTATCTCAGAAAGTAGTTGTGAAGAAGACATAAGTCAGTGATTGCAAAGTTCTTCGCTTAGAGCAGGCATGTAGGATGCATTCAATAACCCTTGGCTGCTTCTGTCTCTGCCATCTCTCTGGTTGTTGTTATGGACACAAAAGACAGATATAAACTTGCTCATGGTAGCCATGGCCTTGTCAGGTTTGCTCTTAGTACTTAGGCTTGTTTCTTCCTGAAAGCCTCAGAAGGCAGAGCAATAATTAGACGCGTATGAGGTACTTTACAGAAAGGATCTCCTGGAGCCCCCCCAGCATCTGTGTTAGGCTGGTAGGAATGTTTCCATTTTGCAGATGAGACAACTGAGTTTTAGAGAAGCCTCATAACTCGCCCCCAGCCCCAGGCTCCTTGTGTCACCGAGGCTGGATTCGTACCCGACGCTGTTTACCTCTACAGACCATGTGCATGCAGTCCCTGCTGTGTCTCTGAGGAACCTTCATTTTGCAGACTCAGGTTAGTTCCGTGAGTGCACTGGCTGCATCTCGCAGAGGATCTGATGAGAGAAACATTCCACCCCACCTTGCCCAAGGCCCAGGGTGTTTTTATTTAGAAGAAGCCCCCTACCTGGAAATCCAGGGCTCCAGCATTCACTCAAACCCCTTTCCACCCCCTACTGCTGTGCCAACCCCGAGCGGAAAGGCAATTCACCCTAATTACCCAGAAACCATACATAAGGACAAGTACAAAGAACTGTACCTGAGGTTCAAAAATAAACGATTCAGCAAAATCTCCAGAGGTAAATTCCCCCAGAAAGAAGAGTTAATTGCTGACAGTTCTAAAATTCAAATGAAAGGCCCAGGTCTACCTGGCATGCTTCCCAATTTAGCCCTTGAAGGACCCCTCCTGATAGGAAGTTCCCACCTCCTGCGGGCACATCACCCTCATCACATGATACTGTTAGTGTTTGCTTTACGTCAGCTGTGTCTTCTTTTATTTTTTTTTTCTGACTTGTATGTTACTTAGAATTGAATGTTCACTATCATTTAGGGCATAGGAAAAGCATCTCAATTTGCTATGAAAATCCTGTTCATTCCAGCGAGAGTGTCTCAGATACTATGGTGTTAATGGAGGTTTAGGGTTTGCCCTTTAATCGGTTTCTGACATAGAGGTTTAACGATGGATTTTCTGGAATGCTCCAAAGGGAGCATTGGAATGGGAGCATCCCTTTGGAATGGGAGACCATGAGCCGTGTGGTCCAAGCAGCTATGCTCTCCTCACTGACCATTGGAATCTGGCATTCTCTCTGAGTCTCAGTTTCTTTATCCAGCAAATGATCTTGTTGGCTGCCATGAGGACTGCGTGGAATAATATGAGTGATTTTGGGTACTGAAGGAGTCTTCTGGGGCACTCATAGAATAAGTGCTTGCAAAGATGTTTTGGGTGAATAGATGCTCCATTTCCCAAGAAAGCAACCTCCCTAAGGGACACTGCAGCTGCTTGAGGTCAGAGACCAGGACTGGCTGGTATCTAAGGTTTTCCTTCTCTCAGGACCTGAACTGGAAAGGACGGTGGGCATTGGAGGCTTTCTCAGGGATGCCTCTGAGCTACCTAGAGCAGCAGTTTACTTCTAGAAGTAGCAGATGAGATTTCCATATTAAATGTCACAAAGGCTGAAACCCGAACCTTCTGAAACTAGTTTGTCACCCGCCTCCATCCCCATGAGGTAGACAGGACCTGAAGGTATACACTGGGAAGACTGTCCAAAGAGGAGTTCAAATTCTCCTTTTTAAATATCTAGGCAAGCAACATATATCCTCTGATTCAGGGACCTATGACAAAGACAGAGTTGGAGAATGTAACTTAGGCCAGAAGATGGCATAAGCCAGACAGATCACTTTCTCCCAGCTTCCCACTGCATCTCCCCTCCTGGATTGCAGACCATCTAGGTGTGCAGGTCAGATTCCAAAAGGCTTGTAAACACAGAGGAGGTAGATGGAAACAGAGACAAAATAAAACAGAGAGACAAAAAGGGGAGGCGTGAAGCGGGAGGGAAGGAAAGAGAGAGAGAGAGGGTGGGCTCACCCCATAATTTCTGTCTTCTTTGAAAAGACAAAGAAAAAACAGGCAGCAGAGAATTCAGTGACATCCCTACTGCAGATACTGACATTCGGGGCTCGGTGACTCTACCTGCTATAGGCTGAGTCCCAGTGAATGTCCCAGGTTCTGACAATCATAGAGGCACTTGTCCTTCAGAGTAAGGGATGAGCATAGGCAGATGAAGCATTGCACAGCTGCAGCATCCCTTCCCCTACTGTTCCTGCACCAGCTGTGCCTTGGAATCATGCAGGGATGGTGTTTAAGTGACACATCCCCTGAGTTACTGGATCTGCACCGGGGTGGGGGTTGGGTGACTGGGTAGGAGGCCAGTGGGAATCTACTTTTAACACATTCCCTGGGTGAGTTCTATGCAGCCCACCAACACACTGCTTCCCACAAGGGGTTAAGAACTAGTGTTCTGTGATAATCTCACTGCTCACTTACTGGAGAGTGTCAGATGGTAGGAGACATTTGGAATCTGATGTAAAATACAAGATTCTTCTTATGGGCCAGCTCCTGATCGTGATAATGGTGAGGCCGGTAGCTTCCATTGCCAAGGACCCATCAAATGCCAGACACTCTCACTTGTATCACCCAATTTCAAAAACCCCTAGATAAAACTATCTTTTCGGGCTTCCCTGGTGGTGCAGTGGTTGAGAGTCCGCCTGCCGATGCAGGGGTTGCGGGTTCGTGCCCCAGTCCGGGAAGATCTCACATGCCGTGGAGTGGCTGGGCCCGTGAGCCATGGCCGCTGAGCCTGCGCGTCCGGAGCCTGTGCTCCGCAGCGGGAGAGACCACAACAGTGAGAGGGCTGCGTACCGCAAAAAAAAAAAACAAACAAACAGAAAAAAACCCTATATTGTCCTTTTTCAGATGAGACAACTGAATCTTGGAGGGGTTAAATGGTTGGCCCATGGGCCCATGGTAACACAGTATGTTCAATGTAGCCTTATGCACGTTAAAATCGAGAACCATTTCCCGGAGGATTTCTTAACAACTGTAATTTACAGGGTACCTGATGTTTGCCAAGCTGTATCTATATGTTCTAAATTCCTTATTTCCATTTTTCTTCTCAATGACTCTGTGAAGCAGGAGAGAATCCCCTCATTCTATGGAGGAGGAAAAATGAAACCAAAAATCCTGAATTGGACCCAAAACTGACTCCTAAGACTGGGCTCTGAGTTGCTACATTAAATGTCTTGCCTCTGTCCTGGGGGGTAAAAATTGCTTGATTATGACTACTGTAGGGGGATAATGACTAAGGGGAAGTGGGTTTTGGAGTAAGACCAACACGTGTCCAAACACTTGCTAGCTGTGTTACCCAGTTTGCAAAATGAACTTAATACTGTTTATTGAGTTGAATAATGCCCCAAATTCATGTCCAGCAGGAACCTCAGAATGTGACCTTGTTTGGAAGTAGAGTCTTTGCAGATATTATTAGTTAAGTTAAATGAGGTCATACTGGATTAGGGTGGACCCTAAGTCCAATGACTGGCATCCTTGTAAGAGGAGGAGACACACACAAGGAAGGAGGGCATAGGATTACAGAGGCAGAGACTGGGGTGACGCAGCTGCAAGCCAGGAAATGCCAAGGATTGCCAGGAGCCACCAGAATCTAGGAAGAAGAAAGGAAGGATTGTCCTTCAGAGCCTTTGGAGGGAGCATGGCTCAGCTAAAACCTTGATTTTGGTCCTCTGGCCTCAGGAATTGTGAGAGAATAAATTTGCATTGTTTTAGGTTCCCAATTCTTTATGGCAGCCCTAGGAAATTAATACATACATACATAACAAATACGTATTTGTTTCTTGAATTTGTTTGCTTTATAGCACTTACTGCAACTCGCAACATTTTCTTTGTTAGTTGACTTACTTATGCTGATCCATTGGCTACCCTGGAAGATCAGTTCCCTGGTGCATTCCGTTCAGCATCCCTGTTTCTCCAATGCTTTGCTCAAAGTAGATGCTCAGGATGAAGGGCTGAGTGATTGAATGAATGAATGAATAGGGTTGTCGTGAGGATTAAGCAGGATAATATACTCAACTTGCATCAGCATTTGGCCAAGAACAGGCATGCAAACTGAAAGCTGTTATGATTATCATTCGAGGCAGGGATTATATTTTTCCTAGAGCCCCTCTGTCTGCCTTGCTGAGAGCCAAGGGGAACTTAAGGAGCTACATAGAATAAGAGAACATAGTTAAAGCAAAGGTTGTTTCTGCAGAAACTGACAAGATGAGAGCCTCCACGCCTTCCCCTTCTTGACCAGCAGTTTCCCTTGGAGAAAGGAAGCCCACCGGTGAGAGAGGCAGGATGCAGGCAGTAGGGGGATAGGGGAGGCAGTCTTTGCAGCCCCCTGACCCCCTTGCTCGAGGCCGGGCCCCACATTTCCCCTCCATGGGAAGCTTTGATCTCACCTCCCTGTGCAGCAGACGCACATTAGTTGATAATTCTGGGAGACATCAAAACCCCAGCACCAGCCCCTCTGCCCCCTGCAGCCTCCAGGAGCTGCCAGCCATATTAATGGGCTCTGGACAGGCCTGTTGTATATCCCAGGGTTTGGGGTACTGCTGCTACCTGTTTAAGTCCCGCCAGCTCTGCCTCCACTCCTGTCCTCCTCTGACCCAGCAAATTTAGAATTAAACCAAGTACCCTGAATGGAGGGTCTGACCTTGACAGTGACTTGGTTTACCTCTGGCTGCTGTGGTTTTTCTTGCCAGATAGAGACAAACAGTGGAGGGGAAGAAACATGGGATGGGGAGCTGGAAAACTTGGTAAAAGGTCTTAGCACTGCCTTCGGAGGCTGTGTGACCCTCAGAAAGTCATATGCATCCTCTGAGCCTGCATCTCAGCCTCTGGGAGCAGAAGCAGAAATATCAGCCCTGCCTGCCCGACAGGACTGTTTTGAGGCTTAGATGAGAAATTAGATGTGCACATGCTTTAGATATCTGGAAGCATTAAAAAAAATAGAAGCAATTATTATCATTATTCTGTGACGCTGAGCTCATTTAAAAAAAAATCAGTTACTGACCCTGTGTTCCATGTTGCAGATTAAAAAACAAAAAGACCCAATTCCTTGACTCTTTAAAACTATGCAAATAACTCCTATTCATTATAGAAAAGATAAAAACCCAAATAAGCAAGTAATAATAATAACACAATTGCTCTATCCCTTCATTGACCACCTGGTCCTTTATCCTCTGAGAGCTCTTGCAATGTGTTACCAAAATTTTTTAAATAAATAAACATACAAAGTTGGTACATGCCATACTGTTCTAGTTAAAAATATCATACATGTCTTTCCAAGTCATTTCCTGTATTTTAACCTTCCTTTATGTCTCTGATGGCCTCTTGGTGTTTTAGTGCCTGGCATCGTTTTGATTGGACCTAGTTTATTTAGCCAGTTCCTTGTAGTTGGACACTTTGGTTGTTTCCCATTTTTCACCGTGGCAAATATCATTGTGATGAATTTCCTCTTGCCCAAATCTTTGCACACTTTCATGATTGTTTCTATAGAAGAAATTCCCAGAAGTAGAATTTCTGGGTCAAAGAGTAAAAATGCACATTTTTTTAGGCTTTTGATAGTCAGATAAAACTAAAAAAAAATCACCCTCCAGAAAGATTATACCAATTTAAACTCCCACCAAGATAGCACGGGAATGCACTGTTTCCCGAACTCGAACTCTCGCCAGTGCCAAGCATTATCTTGGAGTGATTTAAAATGCCTGAAGAAAGGAGTGATAACGTTTTCTAAACAGCACTAGCTAAAACACGGGCGCTGCATATTGGCTTTCAGCTTGATAAATACTTTCTTATAAGGTCATAAATATCGGCGGTACCAAAGGTTAATGTAGTGTGCAATGCTGTAAAATTCAGCAGGCAACCTGCCAGATCATAATGATGCATTAGCACCTTTCAGTATGAAGTGCGATGACTTACAAAGTCTGTTTGTAAGTGGCCACTAACTCAACAAGTGCATAATTGTGTCGGCTGACACCACTGTTTCTGCAAGCATAATTTATGAAGTGCCTTTTTGCCTTCCATTATATGCCAAAAATGCAAAGGAGAGGAGAGAAAAGTTGGGAAGAAAATGATGAGTGGATCTGACTCTGCATTTAATCCCTTTGCAAGCTAGAGATACTTAAAAGACTGACATCATTTATTGACGGAAAAGTAATGCAAATAATCCTTTCAGTACATTAGCAGTGAACTTACCACAAGACTGGCAGTGTTGGAATCAGAATGGAAAAACAGGCATGGGAAATAAATAGCTGGACCACTGGAAAGCGTGGACTTTTAGAAATTAGACTTTTCAGTGATTCAGTTCGTGTTTCGAAGTTTTTGATTCAGATACCTTGCTTGCTCCATTTTTTTAGGCAGGTGGAAACAGGTGTCACGGTTCTTTGCTATTGTTCTGGGATTGGCTGGTGTGAGGTGGAAACCTGTTACTGTGATGAGTGAATGTGAAGCTTGTGTGTATTTAAAGCAGAAGAGCAATCTGTCCTGGTGGGAACAAAACAGAATGGATGATCCCACCGATCACGTGCCCGTTTGATTTAGCTCCTTTGGTGACAGAGTAAAGCCCAGGTGTCATGGACAAACTTTTCTCAGCCCATCTTAGCTTTTGCTCATGGGTGATGCCTTTGCTTTTGTGGATGTTTGTAGAAGAATACGCTCTGTGCGATGGCAATAAGCTGAATGTTTGCAATTTGAGTAATTTATTCCATTCATTCTCAAGGGAGTATTCACCATGTAAATTATTCTGAAACAGACCAAGGAGGTCTTTACATTCTCCTTTACACACACACACACACACACACACACACACACACACACTTGGCTATTAATTTTTTAAGCAACTTTAAAATCTGGTGCTGAGCACTGGTGATATAGAGGTGAATGAAACCTACTCTGTGCCCTGAAGGAACTTAACCCAGTCTGGTAGTCTAGTGGTGTAGACCAATGCAAATGGCAAATGCATTCACAGGGCCAGCGAACAGGATGTTATGGGAGCTCAGACAACTGAGGCACAAAAGTTTCTTCTCACCAGTCTTAGTTTCTGTCTGTTCGTCTCCCCCACCACCTGATACATCACAGGGGGAGGAGCATTTCCCTGTGTGGTTTCTTCTGCACTTGACACCCCTACGTGCATCTCTATCCTGAGTCATCACCTTGGCAGGAAGCAGAGAGGAAATTCCAGGCATGATGGCACTGTCATGGCACAGCTATTAATTAGGAACCTACTCCGCTGTGTATTAATTATTAATGAAGTATTCACGATTCAGAACTGATGTCTCTGGGTTCTGGAAGTATGTTGAACAAGACCCACAAAGATGCTGCCACCAGAGAGCTTATCTTCCAGAGGACCAAACACACACTCAGATACTTGCTGGCCTTGATGGTGATGGGAGAGAAACTGACAAGAATGGTGCTGCGTAATCCAGGGTGGACAGGGAGGGGTCTCTAGAGAGCCGACATTTAAGCTGGTGACTACAGATGAGAAGGATTCTATTTGGCAAACAGTGGAAGGAAGGGGTTCCAGGGAGAGGAGCCAGCATATACAAAGGCTTTGGGATGGGAAAGATCCTGCTGGTGTTGGAGGAGTGAAAGGCAGGAGGTGAGGCTGTAAGGATGTGAAGAAGCAAAGAAGTGCTTGAAATGAAGTTGTAAAGGTGGAGCCTTGCTAGCCAAGCCAGGGGTTCAGATCTAATTTGAAGAGCAAGGGGACGGTACCACAGGCTTCTGATGCAGCAAGAGTTCTGTTCTCTTGGGTGGACTCCTCCAGAGTCTTCCTTTTTTTTCCAGCTAGGCTGGAGGTTACTCTTAAGTGCCAGGATAAACAAGTGGTTTACCAGACTCCCCTGTCCATGAAGGTTAATTTGGCGACAAAAATATCTCCTCCCAGGCTAGAGAGATGGCTATTACGATGCCCAGAGGGTGGACTTTATGATCTCAGAGCCCTTGGAATGTTTGCAGTGGCAAAGCGACGTTGTCCCATGGAATGTGTCTTCCATTTTTAATGAGGAGCCTGGAGGCACTGTATAAATAAAACAGCCGAATTATTAAATTATCACTCTACAGGGCATCTTATATTAGTCCTAATTAAATGATGATTTTCATAGTTACAAACAGCGCTCAAAAAAAGGATTCCCATGTTTAATCTCCACCTAACAGAAGTAGGAAGCCTTAGAAATTTCTACAACATGCACGATGCCCCTAGACTCACTGGAGGGCACTGATGGTGAGTTTTCAGACATGGCCCTGCATTTTAAAAATCTCAGTAACCCCAGTGACTGCCCCGTTCACCCAAACTCAGACATCTTCATTCATCCAAACAAGAAATACTTATGGGACTTCTGCTTTCAGCTGTGATGGAGGAATAGGAGCTAGGTTTACATTCACACCTTAAACAACCAGGGAAAAAAAGATCAACATATAAGGAACGATGGATTCACATATTGGACAAGAAACAAAACGGGGAGAAGGAAAATAAATGAGCTGAACCCTACAGAGAGCCCAGCTCACCACATGGAGAGGGCTCCCAAGCCACAGGGCAGGAAGGGGGAACCCAAATAGGGAATATTTAGGGTGCACTTGCTGGGTATCAGCTACTGGATGCTGGGGACACAGTAGCAATTGAGACAGGCAAGGTCTGTACTCTGCTGAGCTTACATAATTTGGAGAAAGACTAAATAAATGGGGGTAATTTCAGCTACATCTGTGGGATTCCTGAGCAGCTGGCAACAGCCAATTGTAAGCTTTTCTTCCCAGCTCTGTGTTCAGTGACATCATGTTGGTAGCTTAAAAGCACCCAGAATGAGAGTATTTTTACCACAGAAGTTGGCAGGGCTTGGGGTTTGGTTTTTGTTGTTGTAGTTTTTTGGGTTTTGGTTTTCTTTGGTTGGGGGTGGGGACGTTGCATACCAACATCCTTTTCAGATAGTGTGGTCAGGGAAGGCTTTGTAAGGGAGTGTCATTTCTGTCAGAACATGAGGATAAAGAGCCAATCATTCATGAGGCGAACCCTAGGAGGAATGTTCCAGCAGAGGAAATTGCATGTGCAAAGGCCCTGTGTCCACATCCTCCAGGCCTCCGTCCACGCTGATATTCAGACAGAAGATTCACCCTTCCCTATAACCTCTTAATGATATTTGCATTCCACTTAACGTATCAGCCATTTGTCCTCCACGTCAGCATAGTAGAAAATATCTTTACATAATCATTATACCTTCATCCTTATATTTTGTTTTCAGAGTGTCTCCTCCATTCTGAGTCTGTATCTTTTTTTTTCCATAGTAGAATATACTACTTATTCCCAGGAATGTTTCTTTATTTCCTTCTCCGTGAGAGTGCTGTTCTGTAGCTCTAGTTTCTTATATAGTCTGTGACATTCTTTTATAGTTAGAGCAGATTTAAAAACGAAAGCAGGAATGTTCCTTTAACATCTAGAGGTGTAGGACTGCAGCATGGGAAGGTGAAAAGACTTTGGAAGACATTTTCCAGAAGCGTTTTCTTGAGCACCGGGGTGTCTTCAAAGAAGTTGCAGAGTTGACCCTGAAGGAATGACCTGAGTGGAGCAATGACCCGAGTCATCAGCAGGTCAATGTCAATTGTTAATGATGCTTTTATGGCAAAATCTGAACTGACCCTCAATTCCATTCTTAGTATGCACAGCAGTGGCAGAGAGGAGAAATCCATAGTTCGTGACCCTGTAAGATTTATGTCTCCAGCATTTCCGAGGCCCCATCCTTCTGTTTTGTTTTGTTTTTTGCATGATCTGTTCACTACTTTCAAATATCCTCTGATATAACCCCTCTGTTCTCTCACTAAGCAAATAAGATCTTCCAGGAGGAACAAGGTCATGCCTTCCTCCCTTCTGCCCTTCTTTCTTTCCTTTCTTTCTTTTGTTTTTGAATCTTCTGACGTCTACAATTTTTAAAGACCAGTACGGGTAGCTTAAAATCTTACAGAACAGTTGGAAATGAATGTTAGGCTTACAGGGCTCTGAGGCAGTGTTAAACACTGGTATACGCTCACAGGGGAAGGAAGACACACGTGGCAAAAGTCACAACTCAGATGAGGATCTCCAAGTGGTCACTGTATTAGGGGGTAGGATGCACAATTCATTCCAGAAGGTACTGTTGGGTGTTGCCCAAATGGAGCTCTGTCGTAAGCCCCAACTGCAAGGGAATTCTTATGGCAGGATGGAGTCAGCTAGAGCAGTCTGCATGTTTGAGCAGTCACAATCTTGATGAACTTATGAGCCGAGAAGGCTGGTTCTGGAGGCCAAGAAGAGCCAAAGTTCCTGGTAAATGGTGACAGCCAACCAGTGGTAGTTCTGTCTGTCAGCCTGGGAGGTCTTCTTGAAGAGTCTAGTTCTGCTGTAAAGCCATCAGTGTATACTAGGCTCTGTCCTAGGCATTGAGGATAAAGAATAGACAGGGCCCATGGCTTAGCTGGGATGATGGACAAAGTGACAGATAGTTTCAGTTGAACATGGTATATTCTAGGAGAATGCTAGGAGCCAGCAAAATAACCTCCCAAGGCATCCCAGGGCCAGTTAGTCATGTACTATGTAGTCATCTTCCAGGCACTATACTAAATGCTTTCCACGCATTCTATTATCCTTACAGCAATCCTGTATCTTATATCCTCTTATATGAAAGTCCATTTTATTGATTAGCAACCTGAGCACAGAGAGATTAGCCAACACACTCATGTTTGCACAGCACATAGTAGAGAAAAAAGATCCGAACTAAGAAAATCAAATTCTTGAGATCAGCCTCTTAGTCATTAGCTATTCTAACATGTAGCTGGAGTAACACAGATTTAGCCCTCTAGATCTCAGTTTCCTCATCAGAAATATGGGTATATTCACGGCATTGCAACTCTAAAGGTGAGCAGCTGACTTTCAATGTCAGTGAATTCAGAAGAGTGACTCAGGCACCTTCAGCCTCCACCCTTTTGAAAACAAACACCCAGCACCTGTAACTTAACAACCCCCAATTTGGACCACTTTTTGGGCTGCTGAGCTCCTGGTTGGTTTCATTTTATTATGCAAAGCCAAATGCATGACATCCAACCTGTAATTTTGGCCACATTATCACCATGTGCTAACCAGGCAAGCTTATTAGCTCAGACAATTAAGAAAATACAAGTTGAAAATACTTGGTTATTAGGGAGAAAGGAATAACATAAATCCAAGAAGTTGCAACAATTAGCACTTGCAGTAATAAAAATCAAGGAGAACACTAAAGAAATAGATATTATGTTTATTATTTAGCATTTACATAGCATTTTGTATTTATTAAATGCCTGATAATTGTTTTTGTCTATTTCTTTTGGTAATAACTCTGATAAAGGACATTTGCTATTCTTGTGGGCTTTAAGGAAGAGCTCACTAAATTACAATTCAAGTAATCCTCCTATCCTCCTGTTCAACTCAGATTTAAGTCGAGAAAGGAAACACCCAGAAATCTGCTAAAATGTAAATTATGTCATCCCTCTTCTTCGTTAAAAGCCCTCTAGTGGCTGCCCTATTTCTCTCAGAGTAAAAGCCCAAATCCCATAAATGCAACTTGATTGGATCCTGCAACAGAAGAAAAGCATAAGTGAAATTTAAATAAAATCTGTAGTTGGTAATAAAATACCAAAGTTAACTTCTTAGTTTGGAGAAATGCACATGGTTAGGTAAGATGCTAACTTTAGGGGAAGCTGGGTGAAGGGTATGTGAGAACTCTCGGTACTATCCTTGCAACACCTCTGAATATAAATTTTTGCCAAAGTTTAGAAAGGTTTCTTTTAAGCCAGAGTTCCTAGAGCAGCCTACGAGGTCTCACATGAGACCCGTGGGCTGCTCTAGGAACCCCATCATTATCTCTCTGACATCATTTCCTGTTCTCTGCCCTTTGATCACCCCACACCAGCCACCAGCCTCACTCTGTCTCGCCCCCACCCCAGGACCTTTGCACTGGCTGTCCCTGTTTCTGGACCTGTCTCGCCTGAGCTATCCCCATGGCTCATTCCTCTTTATCAAATTTTGTCTCAAATGTCACCATCTCAAAAGCCATTTATCAACAATTCCAAACCCTCCCCAGCACCCCCCGGTCTTCATGTTCACTGTTGTCTTGTGGTGCTTATACTTCGAACATTCTCTGCCATGTTCTTATTTATTATTTGATTGCCTGTCACTTTCCTCCTTCACTAAAAGCGGAGCTTCTAGGGAAGAGAGCTTTTTATCTACTTTCCCCACTAAGCAGTTTCAGCACCTGGAATTGTATCTACCGTGTACTTAGTGCTTCCATTGGGAAGGGGGAAATTTCTCTTTATGCTTCCAGGTTCTTTTGGCTGGTCTAATAATTGACCTGACAGAAAAGATATTAATTAACAGGGAGGAAATAAAACAACTTTAATTTTACATGTATGGACTTCTCATAGATATATAGAACCTACGAAGTGACATTTTATAATTTTTAGACAAAGAAACAAAAATTGCTGAGGAATTGACAAAACAAAGAAACTTGGGCTTGGGTACAAATTAGTGGAGAATCCAAGCAGTCTGTTTACACAGCCTTCTCAGCCCTGAATTCCCTCTACCTGGTGGTAAGGATGTCTGTCTACCACCTGGTGCCGGGAGGGTGCCTTTCACGTGGGAGATTTAGTTCCTGCTTTCATAGGAGGGTCATAGTGTTCTTCTTGCACTGGCTGTTTCTCAAGTAGCTTTATTCAAAATTATCAGTATGGCACTCTGGCCTATCTTGGGGTGGCCTGAACCCCAACAGACCTAAATACTAAATTCTAAGCTAAAAGAAGGAAGTAGCACCTGCTTATTGCTTTGATACCTAGGGTATGGTGCTAAGCACTTTAATATGTCATTTTGTAGAATCTTCATGATGTCCTGAAATTTAAGTATTATTACCACCATTTGTGAGGCTTCGAGAAGTCTCAAGCTTTGCCCAAATTCACACAGCTCTTCAGCCAGACCTCAAAGCCAGGATTCAAACCTGATGCTGTATCCAGTCCTGTTTCCTTTACGCTGTTTGCCAAAATGACATACTTTCCTTCCTTTTATTAAAACCATGTTACTTGGAGATTAGAAATAACACAACTCATGGAGTCACTTGTTTGTAGAATTCAAGCCTCTTCCCTGGATGGCAGTACCATCCATGATAAATACATGGATCATATTATTTTTCTCAAAGGTCAAAGGTAACTCTGGAATGTTTTGTGTTTTTCGTAAGTAATCTAGTGTGGAAATTTCACCTTCAGTTTCCCCTTTATGCGCCTGTTTTTTGTTTTCAGCCTCAACAGTCTCTTACAGATGAAGAGCTATATTCCCGAAAAGGCTTCATGACATCAAGGGGAGGGTACAGGCTTAGAAGCTTAAGGCCTTAGTTGTAGGGCCCATTCTACTACTTACTAGTGGAGTGACCTCCTCTTAAGCTTTAGTTTCCTCGTCTATAAAATGGGCATAATTTTAGCACCAATTTCATAGAAGTGCCATGAGGATAAGTGATATAATCAATGTACGGTGGTGTATATGGCCATTAGCATATTAGCATTTGCTCTTATTGTTTGGATATCATTGTTTAAATGAAGAAGTTGAAGTGGACATTAAGGGTTTTTTCCCCAAGAGAAAAATAATCTTAGATTCAGATTACTAAGTTAGTTTAATAGCCATCAGCTATTTCTGTATTTCAAGGGATTTCTCCTAAATGCCTCTGTTAACAACACAATCTCATCAAACACCTGTTCTTCACTGAATAGTTATTAGAAGCCAGGCTTGATGCTACATGCTAATAATAATAATTTTATTGTTTACTATGAGTCTGCAAAACAATTATTAAAAACCCATTTTGCAGATAGGGGAATTGAGGTTTCGTGGAGAACTGATTTGCTGCATGGCACACAGCTGTTCTGGGCCCAGGTCTGGAACCCAGGTAGTTTTGATGCTAGACTCCAGCCCTTCATCAGTACTTGCTTGGCACTGCCTTGTTGCCATGGAGAGTTTTAAAGCAACTGGCAAAATGACCAGAATATAACTCCTGTTATGGAGTGGACAGGCTATTCTAAATCTTTGTCAGCATTTTCTTAAACTGTGGGCCAGAAAACACTTTTATTAGAATTGCCTGGTATGCTTATCACAAACGCATATTACTGGCTCCCACCAGTGATGTGCTGGTAAATGTTTCACAGGCAGCCTGGGGCACTGATGGGAGGGGTTCAGGAGACTGAAACATTTGCAAATTTCCGTGGTATAAATACTCCCACCACAGCTGATGTCAAGCTACTATGCCTTGAACTGTTGGCTCTCACAAATCCACAGGGACAGGCTGCAGCACCCCTCAGCTTCACCTAAACTAACAAAATCAGCAGTGGAAAGGCAGGAATCCTGGAATCTGAATTTCTAAGGAGTTCCCCCAGGTGATCCCAGTACGCGTTCAAATTCCAGAGCCAGTGCCATAAGCCTCTTTCAGAGCATATTTGAAGTAAGTGTATGAAAATAACCTATAATAGGATAAGCATCTGAAAAATGTAGATGGGATTCACATTCCTAACAGATGCTCCTAGGCAGTTAGGCTAAATGAACTCCACTGTTACTCATCTTAAAATTTTTTTCTAAAAATTGAATAAAAATATGCCAGAGTTTTTATTTTATTTTACCATTCAGTGAAGGATGGTTGCTCTATGTGAAGGAGTCGGGGAAAGCTGCAGGGCAGGGCTGAATGGAAGAGGAGGCTTGTAATCTCAAATTCAATATGAAAGATCAAAAGCATCAAATAATCAGTCAGAGGTGAGCCTCCCCATGAGAATGTTGCATCTGCCTTGGAATTCAACCCTGTGATTGTGTTATGATGTATACATTACACATCTCCCTCCCTCCCTCTCCCCCCCCCCCCTCTCTCTCTCTCTCTATATATATATATATATATATATATATGTATGTATGTATATATATCCTCATAGAAGAAACTAGGTGTATCTGAGATCCATAACAAAGTCTTGTTTAACTTCAGTAGAGAAACCATTTGAAGCATCACCTGCCTCCATCCCACCCCACCCCATCAGCCTTAAAAACACACGTCTCTTTTTTAGGTAGAGGAGGGAATTCAGGGAGACAGTGTGCCCCCCAAATCAAGAGCAGTCCAATAGCTGTGTGCAAAACCCTGATACACAAAAGATCCAATCCAGGGCTTAGGATGTGTCCTCTAAACCGTGGTCTTGCTTTCCGAAGGTGGTTCAGGAGGGTAGTTGAAGACTGGATTTCTGTGACTAAAGTTTACTGAGTGCTCACAAAATGCCTTAACGGGACTTCCCTGGTGGCGCAGCGGTTAAGAATCTGCCTGCCAGTGCAGGGTACACGGGTTTGAGCCCTGGTCCAGGAAGATCCCACATGCTGCAGAGCCACTAAGCCAGTGCGCCACAACTACTGAGCCTGTGCTCTAGAGCCTACGAGCCACAACTACTGAGCCCACGTGCCGCAACTGCTGAAGCCGATGTGCCTAGAGCCTGTGCTCTGCAGCAAGAGAAGCCACAGCAACGAGAAGCCCACATACCACAATGAAGAGTAGCCCTCGCTCACCACCAACTAGAGAAAGCCCGCTCGCAGCAACGAAGACCCAACGCGGCCAAAAATAAATAAATAAATGAATGTATAAAACCAAAAAAAAGCCCTTAAGTTGTTGGTAAGTGCTGTGCCTGTATGGTTTTAATCCTCCCCTGTCCTTTGGTTCTTCCCCAGTCACATTGAAGGTAGTCCATGGATATTCTTTGGATGAATGGATTCACGGGAGGTAAGGTATAGAGGGGCAAAGTAACATGTCCAAGGTCGGATAACTGGGAATTGGAGCTCCAGTCCCATTTGGTTTCTTAGTTCAGACGCAAAAACTCACATTGTTGCCTCCCTAGGATATAAAACAGTGGCTGTCAAGATGTTAGGATACCTCTGAGTCACCCGTGAGGATTATTTAAAATGATTCATCTTGAGTCCAGAATTAGGAATGATTCGTCGTGGGGCAGGGCCCAGAAATCTGCATTTTCAACAAGCTTCCCCAGGTCACTTCAGTGTGCTGTGAAGGCTAGGCTTGGAGATAGACTGATGGAGTCCATGCATCACTCTCTACCTCTCCAACTATAGGCAAGCCTGTCCATCTTTCAGATCACAAACCCTGCGTTTTGCTAAGGGTGACCAAGAACAACCCCCCTGCCCCCAACACCCCAGGGACCCCACCCACCCTCCCTGAGTCTCAGACCCTTGAATTTTAAAATTGTTATGTACCAGGAAGCCCACCAAATTCAGTGCCTTCATTTATTCAGGTGCAATAAATTTCATCCCAGAAACCTGACATAGTGAGAAACTGACAAAAGTTGGGCTTGAATCCAAGTGTCCTGAATTGAAGGACCTCCAATGACTAAAAGTCTAGATGCCCCATTGGTTTCCATGTTTTTGTCTGCAGTGTGAGAAAATCTTGCTTTTTCCATAGAGTAACCCAGAAAAATGGAAATCGTTGATCACAGATACACAACACCTTGAAATAGTCGAGGCCCTTTCTGGGGCATAATCCCATTTGTTTCTGTCTGACCCATGAGGGAGTGGGTATTGTCCTTCCTCTTTCACAAATGAAGACATTGAGACTCTGAGAAGGTGAGTGACTTGCCCCAGGTCACACAGCATCTCATCCACCTCCCAAATCTTATCTCTCCAAGCCTCACCCTCTTCTCATTAGAGCCATGAATGACATAATTAGAGGAGAGATGACCCCAGGACCAGCGGATCTTTCTCTTTCTTCATATTGCCTATGGCTGCTTTCATGTGCAACAGAGGCTGAATGGCCCTCAACATCAAGCTATTTACTATATGGACCTTTAAGAAAAAGTTTGCTGTCCATCTAGGTAAAGAGCAAACTAGAAGGGAGATGCAGGCATTTCTGTTTTCATAGTATACTTCTTAGTATTTCTATTTCCTAACATATATTTAGACCCCTCCCCATCTACCAGTGCAGGAGAAATTCGCCTACTGACGAATAGGATTTGGAACTCAGAAGTAACCTGAATTGTGTCCGTTTGAGGAAATCATGTTCTTTATGAGACAAGATTCTTTGACTGTCAGAATGTCTGTGAATAGACAGGTGAATTTTCACAAAGAATGATATCTACACATGTCTCAGTGTACACTGGGGAAACCCCAGTTCTGTCCTAGAACAAAACCCTCGGACTGCTTGTTTCTTTGTTTCAAGCATTTATACAAAGAAAAGTAATTAGTAAGGAAAATCCAGGGATTTTAGCAGAGATCAGTTCTGTCTTAAATTCATCACCAATTTTCTGCAGCCAAACTGTGCTTTCAGCAGTTTCCTTAGGTCTGGAAAATGAGCACCATGTATAGATCTGTCATTTGGTTAAATTAAATCCTGAGTGACATAACACATTAGGAGGAAAAAAATCTTTGAGGATTTAAGGATTCATTACAAAATATCAACATTTCTTCTTTTTAAATTGATGGTTAAGTTGGACTTGATTTCTGAGTGAGACAGTGGATTAAAGACCACCAGGGGGCTCAGCTGGGATGAGGGGAAAGCTGTAGGAGAGTCGCTCCTGGGCAGGGAGGGTGGGGTGTTGCTCTCTCTTTCAGGCTGGATGCTTGCTGGGCTGGGGAAGAAGTCTCATCTTAATGATGCCATCAAAGCAGGAGAAGGTGGCACAGTTCCTGGGAGAACTTGACACGTTCCTTAAATTAGTCGGGCCCAGGATGTCATTAACAGAGACTCGTGCCTGCTTCTTATCTGGGGATTTATAAAGGTGGAGGCTTGCTGGCGTAGTTGGAAACAGCAGGATGGGAAAGAACTGTCACGGAGAATGCGTCAGGGCCCTCCCTGTGCTTCCCCTGGCTCTTGGAAGAGCGTGAAGTTCAGAGGACAGGGCAGGAGTTCTGAGGCTGTCCAGGAAACCCAGTGCTGAAGGCAGGTACCCCCGTTTACAAGGGGAGTCGAGAGCATTGAGTACTGACCTTAAAGACAGGACACTGGGCAGCAGTGGAGGATGATGGGGGTGGCTGATCACTGCCCCAAGTAACCCAAGCGTGCTGACACCTCGGGCTCTGCCACACGCAACAAAGCCACCAGCGGCACACGAGCTCCAGCAGAATGAGAGAGCAGAGTGGGGCACTTGTGCCTCACCACCAGGAAGCATCTTATTTCAATGAATGTCCTCTGCCTCCTCCATCCTCTCTCCCAACCCCCTGCCCGAAACGATAAGACCTAATAGGGGAAGAAGAGTGTCCCAGAGGTGGACCTCCTCACACGGCCTGCCAAGTACTGGAATGGAAGGGGTGGAAAGGCAGGAAACACCCCCTGCTACTGCAGGTCCGTCAGGACAGGTCTGCAGCAGTAGGAAGAGAGTGTGCATCTCATGGACTTTCGAACCTTAAAAAGGAACTGGGCTGAGTTTTTAATCACCAGATGGCCAGAAGGCTGTCATGTGGTCTTCAGATATCATTAAGGGATTTGACCCAGGAAATTCTCCCAACCATCCTGCCACTCTGCCTGCTGTGTACTGACTGAGCATCCCGAAGAAGCCCTTAGCTCTCTGAACCTCAGTTCCTTGATCGTAAAATGGGGACAAATAGTAGAATCTTCCTCTCTGAGTCATCAGGCGATGCAGTGAGCTTAACAGAGTGCTAACCATTTAACCAACCTTTATTAAATGCTACCAGCTGTCAGGCACTGTTCTAGGTGTTGACCACCGTAATAATTACAGGCCTGGAAAAGCACTTCCAGGTATTGACTCATTTGGGGTTAGGTGCTAATAATATTCCTATTTTCTAGATGAAGGAAATGAGGCTCAGGGAGGTTAAGTAACTTGCTCAAGGACACACAGCTAGGATGTGGGAGAGATGGAATTCCAACCCAGATAGTTTGGTTTCAGAGCATATAAATGTTGATTGTTAGTAGTAGTAGTAGTTATTTTCAACTCTTTATTCCTGGAAGTAAAATCCAAAAGTTTGAACATGGAGAAATAGAGAAAAAGCACTTTTCATAGTCATATTGTTCTGCTCTCTGAGAGGCAACACCAATCCCCAGTGCTACCTGCTGTATCCCCAGGGACTTAAATAGACTAGATGCTCAATAAATACATTTTGAGTGATTGGATAAGAGAACATCTAGTTTCAATCCCCACGAAACCCCTGTCCCTCTTTAGGACAAAACACCTTTCCTTATTCCTAGGTGTTTGCAGGCTCTACAAACTCTGCTGTGGACTGAATTGGGTCCCCCCCGACCCCCCAAATTCATATGTTCGAACCCTAACCCCCAGTGTGATGGTATTTGGACACAGGGGCTTTGGGAAGTAATTAGGGTTAGATGAGATCATGAGGGTGGGATCCTCATGATCAGATAAGTATCCTTAGAAGAGGAATTGAGAGGTCATTTCCCACCACCCCCCCAACCATGTGGGGACACAGCCAGAAGGTGAGAACGCAGAAGGAGAGCTCTCACTAGAAACCGAACACACTGGCACCTTGATCATGGACTTCCTAGCCTTCAGAAGCATGAGCAGTAAATGTCTGTGGGTTTAGCCACCCAGTCTGTGATATTTTGTTACAGCAGCTGGTGCTGACTCATACAGACACCTTGGCAGGTCATCTCCTTTACAGATGTGTTCAATGCTTGGCCCTTGCATGCTCATCCTATTCTTTCAGAGACTAAAAAAAGTAGCCAAAGAATTTGGAGTCATCCCGTCTCTGTCCTCCAGCACTTCTCCTGTCCGAGGAATTTTATCATTCCGGCAGAGCATTGAATTTATTTGTGTTGAGAGAAATTCTATGTATTTCTTAAATCTATGTCACCTAGCTGTGGAATCAGCCCAGCCGCGTTAAGAAGGAGGCATTAACTCCATCCAAAGCTGTGTGATTAACTTGTTTGCCTACGGAGCTAAAATGAAAAAGCAGGAAGCTGAGTGAATCTGCACAAGCCCCATTTTGAAGTGGGAGTGCGAGAGAACCCAAGATGTGGGTTTTAATTCACATTGCTTACCATGATTATTATTTTTAATGGAAAATCACTTTGCACTATCTTGCTTCGTTTTAAATGGAGAATGTGCAATATTGTCTAATGCAAGGGTAGGAAGTTGATTTAGTATGCATGATTTTCTCCCCTCCCCACTCCTTTCTTTGGTCCTTTGTACACATTCAATATAGTTACATTTTTGCTTAGAACATATATATTTTCCCCCTGAATTTTTCTCAATTGCTTTTTTATCAAGTTTACAAATCAAATCAAATAGGTATATTGCAGAGCTCCGTGATATTATTTTCGGAGCTTATAGTACAATGTATTGAATTATGCCAGTCCATGCTCTGCCCCTGCTCTTCTCTGCAGATTGAGAGAGAGGGACTGTGGATCCTGTAAATTCACTTGGCGCCCGACAGTCCTGGCTAAATCAAGACTGCTATTCAGGCTACAACAAGAGACAGGGCAAGTGTTCGTTACACAAATCAACTCGGTCCCAAGTACATCGCAGTGGGTACTCAACCATCGCTCACATAATATTGTCAACTTAAATAATGCCTTGAAGACACTCAGAAGCTTTTCTCTCTGAGAAATAACTTGACTGGTGGAGGAGGGAGAAGCATCTGGCTATTCAAAAGTACATTTTTTATTTATCACTGTTAAGAGCTTTGTGCGTGGAGGGGAGCAGGCCTGTACAGAGGGAAGATGCTGAGTATTCAGTAGGCTGACTGGGAAGTGGGGCAGGGTTGGGGAGGGGATGGTACTGCCTTAGTGTTGAGTCTTGGGTGTTGGATTTCGATACCTTCCTGGCAGAGTGGGAGATGCTCATGGAGAAAGAAGCCGGACCCAGAGAGGTTTCCTGGAATGAGGCAATAAAGATTTGCTAAGTACCTACTATGTGATGTGGTAAAGGGCTTCAAAAATGCATTTGATATAGTGTTTGTCTTTGGGATGTTAATATTCTATTAAGACAGAGAGGTAAGTAAACTGATTTTTTTTAAAAAAGCTATGGTTAATAAAGGCTGAACAGAGAGGAACACAAGATGTCTAGGCGCTCAGAGGAGGCATCTGACGCAGACTGGTTTTGTCTGCTTTTGGGTTGGTTGGTTGTGATAAGGCCCCGTTCACAGAGCTTATCTCTCTGTTTCCAGCCCAGACCTAAAGCTCAAACAGTTAGAACTTCATTGAATCTTTATTCCTCTGTACGAGTGCCTTGCAGTTGCTTTCTAGGAATTGGCTGTCTTTGGACTTTCCAAAGCATCTTCACCTCGACCTTGAGAGGCCGTGGTGGGGAGGGGGCAAAAGAGTCCAGGATATGAAATTAGATATCCTAGGTTTAATTCTGGCTCTGCCATCTCCTAGCTGTGCGACTTTGGACAGGTCACTTAACCTCTCTGAGCCTCATGGCCTTATGATGATTCGGTGGGATAAGGTATGAAAAACATCTAGAAAGATACCCAACTCACAGTAGGATCTCAGCACAGTTCTGTTTTCAATGCTCTATCTCAGACCCTTTAGCCAGGTCCACACTTAGCTTATAAGTGACCCGTGGGTGGTGGTCTCAGCATCCAATGTCTCAACTCAGGATAGAGGGGAGGTGAATGCCCTTACACAGTAGTGGTCCTTACCCAGGGTCCACGGATGTCAACTTTATCCTTCGGGGTGTTTGTGAACTTCTGAAATTGTATGCAAAGTTCAGGTGTATGTGCGTTTTCCCCCCAGGCAGTAGGTCCATAGCTTTCGTAAAACCCTTAGTGTGTCTGGTAGGTCCATAGCTTTCATAAAATCCTTAGTGTGTCTGGTAGGTCCATAGCTTTCATAAAACCCTAGTGTGTCTAAGAACACAGAAATAAGTTAAGAGACATTTATCTACAGAGTGAAGAGATATATCCCCAGTAACAATAATAATAATGATAATGATAGCAACAAACGTTACAGCTGCCATTGGTAGGACCAACTGCGTGGGGAAGCATACCCCTGTATATGTGGTGCATATTTAATTATTGCAGTACCACATGAGGAAGCTATTATTACCCCAAATTTATTTCATGCTTTAAAAATATTTTTATTTAAAACACAGCCACGGAGAGTTGACTCTCAAATTATCACATTCCTCCTTTGAAGCATCCCATCACCAGTGCCCTAAGAAGACATTTTCTTTCTCTTTCTTTTCCTACTTTCTTCCCTTTTAAACCCATTTCCACTCCCATCCCCCAAGACACCATTGCTCTAAAGCAGTGTTGTCCAATAGGACTTTTTGCAATGATGGAAGTGTTCTGTAGCTATGCTTTTTAAGTAGGGGATGCATTATCTTTCTGTTGCTGCCCTAACAAAGTACCACAGACTCAGTGATTTAAACAACAAAAATGTATTTATCTTACAGGTTGGGGTCAGAAGTCTGGCATGGGTCTCACCAGGCTAAAAGCAAGGTGTCTTCAGGATTACATTGTTTTCTGTAGGCTCTGGATAGGGTCCCTTTCCTTTCATTTCCTGACTCCTGGAGGTCGCCCTCATTCTCCGGCTCATGACCTGCTTCCTCCAACTTCAAAGCCAGTGATGGTGGGTGGAGTCCTTGTCGCTGGCTGTTCTGCTTCCTGCTTCCACTTTTAAGACCCTTGTAGGTACCCTGGGCCCACTAGATAATCCAGCATCATTTCCCTGTTTTAAGGTCAGCTGATTAGCAACGTTAAATCCATCTGTAGCCTTCATTCCCCTTTGTCATATACAGTAACATAGTCACAGGTTCTAGGGATTAGGATATTAACGCTTCTAAGGGGCCCTTACTCTGCCAGCCGTGGGTATCCCTTGAGCCCTTGAAATGTGGATGGTATGACCGCGGAACTGAATCTTTATTTTGATTCAACTGTAATTTAATGCAAACACTGATACTTGATTCAGTGATTTGAATCCATTTAGGTATGTTTTGAGAGTCTTGAATAGTCAACCATCAATCTTTCAAAGCCTAAATACAGCTCAGGCATTTCCAATGAAAAGTTAGTGTCCATATTGAGATGACGAGCTTAAGTACAAATTATACACAAGATTTAGAAGATTGAGTTAAAAAATGTAAAATATCACTTACATTGTTTATGTAATGAAGTCATATTTTTATTCAGGGGGTTAAACAAATATGTTCTTAAAATTAACGTCACGTGTTTCTTTTTACTTTTTTGACAAATGGCTTCTGGAAATTTTTAAATTACATATGTGGCTCCTGTTTTATTTTGTTGGGCAGGCCTGCCCTAAAGTGCTTGATCACCGTCCTTGAATTAGTGCTGTGTTGTGAGCATACGCGGTTTAATTTTTGTCACGTAGGGCAGGAAAAATAGTTTTACTTTTACCCCTCTAGGTTCTTGGCTGAGACCCCCCTACCATGAAAGATTCACAGGAGAAAAAGAAACAGAAGTTTAATAATAATAATGTCATGTACACCTCCTGTGCACGTAGGACAGACCCAGGGAACCTGAGCAATGCCCCCAAATGGTCCAAGCCACCACCTTAAATAATATCTCTAGCTCAAGACAAAAGGAGATGTTGGGAATGGGAGCCAGTCTGGGGGGTTATGAGGAAAAACTCAGTAAACGAGGGCGTGGTTGTGATGCAGATTTCAGTTGCCACCTTCCCATTGCTAAGAGTTTCTAGAGATTTAGTTACCGTCTCTTCCCTGCACCTAGAGGGAGACACCCTTACAAATGGAGAGTTCCTGTATAAATGTAAACGTCTCTTACAAGAAGGGTAACTTCTACTCTGTATTCATAGCTTCTCCTATGCCTGCTGTTTCTCAGAAGTAATCATCCCCCAATAATCCTTGTGCCAAAAAGGCATGTTTGGGAGTGGCATCCTCTGCTTCCCTGCATCAAGTATACTTTGGTACAGTGCCTGTTTATTTATCATCATTGTCTCCCCTCCCCCATACACACACTCCATGCTGTGCTTCCAAATCTCTCCGTTCTCTCTGAATTCAAATTTCTGCTGACAACTTTGCCACATTTTACTTATGCATCCTTGTCATGGTCACCTACGTTACTTCCAGTGACCTGGGACTACAGGCAACTCTTTTATCCCTACTTGCAGCCGAGGAAACTGAGCCTCAGAAGAATTTAAGGAGCTGGACTAGTAAATGATGGAACAGTTTGAACTCAGAGATATCCAGCTGCAAAAGCCCTTGGCCTGTGAGTCTACAACCTGGTCATCCCCAAAATATGGTGCACAGGTGAACTCAGCAGAGCGTATGCGGGCTTAGAGAGAGGAGACGGACCGTGGGGCGGGGCCAGGATCTGAAAGGCGCAGACTTCTGCACAGCCATGCGTATTCTCTTCAGCAGTCATCCCTGGATTGGTCGATATCAAAATCCAATTTCACCAGGATTAGCCTTAGGTTGCTCAGAGCTATTCATTGAATTAGGAAAGATTATAGCAGAGGGAGCCCCACGGTTCTTTATTAAGGTTTTTGCGGAAGCACTAAGTGATCTTCAGGAGATTAAAGTGCTGGTGGTGTTTTCTTAACATTTATAACCTGCGCCAATATCTGGGGAGTTTGTTTATTAGGAAAAATTCTGTGGCACTCATCCTGCCTCCTAACAGGGCCTTCGAACTGGGCCAGAGCAGAAGCTGGCTTTGCTGTTCTAATGAGCTTATTTGGGAACCTCTTGCCAAGAGCTACCTGGACATCCACCTCTTGAGGTTAATGGACATTGCATCCACATAGGGTCCTGCAACCTTTCCTGCGAGGTGAGGATTCTGCAACGCAGAGTCGTCGGCAACTGTGGGCCTGAGAAATAAAGAGCAAAGGCTGATGGTTATTAATCCTTTTCATAGTAAGGATGGTAATGATCCCCTGTTTGTTCATGGGACTTTGAATTCATGACCCCACTCTAAAGGATCCAGGACAGATATACATTTGTTTCTTTATGCACATGCAAACTAAGACCCAGAGACATGAAGTTAGCATTCATGCAGCTCCCTCATGGCAAAACCAGGCCTATTCATTTATGTTACACATATTTACTGAGAATTTACCACCTGTGCTAGGTCAACGGTTTCAATTCATGCAGTTTTGCTCCCCCTGGGACATTTGAACCCCAGAAGATATTTTCAGCTGTCTCAACTCAAGTGGGTGGAGGCCTGGGATGCTACTGACCCTCTTATGGTGCACGGGGTGATCACCACATCAAAGGATTAAACAGCCCCAAGTGGCAACATTCCTGTTATTGAGAAACTCTGTTCTAGGAGGTTAGGGATAAAAAGTGAATAGAAGTTCTACGGTCTCTACTCTCATGGACTGTGCATTCTGGTGGAGAAGACAGACAGAGAGGCTGATGCAGCTGTTTTATTTATTTATTTATAAATGTTTTATTGTAGTTGATCCACAGTGTGTTAATTTCTGCTATACAGTAAAGTGATTCAGTTATACATATATATACATTATTTTTCATATTCTTTTCCATTATGGTTTATCACAGGATATTGAATATAGTTCCCTGTGCTATACAGTGGGACCTTGTTGTTTATCCGTTCTATATATAATAGTTTGCATCTGCTAATCCCAAACTCACACTTCATCCTTCCCCCAACCCCCTTCCCCTTGGCAATCACAAGTCTGTTCTCCATGTCCGTGAGTCTGTTTCTGTTTCACAGATAAGTTCCTTTGTATCATATTTTATATTCCATATATAAGTGATATCATATGGTATTTGTCTTTCTCTTTCTGACTAACTTCACTTAGTATGATAATCTCTATTTCCATCCATGTTGCTGCAGATAGTATTATTTCATTCTTTTTTATGGCTGAGTAGTATTCCATTGTGTGTGTGTATATATATATATATATATATATATATATATATATACACCACATCTTCTTTATGTGTTCATCTATTGATGGACATTTAGGTTGTTTCCATGTCTTGGCTATGGTGAATAGTGCTGCTATGAATATAGATGTGCATGTATTTTTTTGAATTAGAGTTTTGTCTGGGTATATGCCCAGGAGTGGGACTGTTGGATTATATGGTAATTCTATTTTTAGTTTTCTGTGTTGTGGCTGTTTTAGATGATGGGGCCAGGGAAGACTTCTCCGATCAGTGTTATCTGGGCAGAGACCTGACTGGCAAGAGGGGGCAAGCTACACAGGCGTCCGGGGAGAGAAATACCCAGGCAAAGGGACTAACAAACAGGTGCAAAGACTAAGGAGGTGTGTGTTGAGTATGTTGAAGGGAGAGCAAAGAGGCCTGTGAACAAGACAGGGGAGCGGTAGGAAGCAAGGGGGTTAGGGCTGTATCTCCTAGACCAGGGTGAGGGTCTGGATGGGAGGGTTTTGAGATGGATGGTGCCCTGGCCATTCTGCTCACGGCTCTCACATCCTTACTTGTCTCAATTTCCTTCAATCTCTGAGTGAGTGGACCAGTATGAATTTGCTTCGTTTTTATGTTCCACCTTCTGATCTTCCAAATGGGGTTTACGAGGCACATTTCTAATTCAGTTGGTTCCCACTTTAGAGGCAAAATGACTTTCAAAAGAAAAACATCAGACATGGATAAATCAAGAGTTCTTCTTTCAACGATTAATTCCCACTAAGCTTTGACATGCATAAGCCTTGGGGAATGTAATTGCAAACCAGGTAGACACTGCCTTTCAGAAAGACACATTCTAGATGTTTCATTCTTTTAGTAAGTTGTGCAGCTTTTTCACATTATTTTTGTCTTTAGACATTGTGCCCTACGCTTTTGCCATAAGCTTCAGCGGAGTTCTCAGGGATGCTCATCCATCTGTTCAGGGAACCTGCAGGCAGGTCTTCCTCTTGCAAGTGCTGGTGGCCTTTCTGGAGGCTGAAGGAACGCTCCTCAGCCCGGTCGAAGCGTGTCAGTGCATCCAGAAGCAGGTGCAGAAAGGGGGTCTTGGAGCCCCTGCATTTGAAGGGAAGACTCAAGTCTCTTCTCGTTTTAGGGAACTCATCAGAGTGGCCAGTGTGATGGATGAGAGCCTGGGGGCACCTCTAGTAGGGACATTCTCCGTTCTTCTGAACCTGGGTTGAGGCCAACCCTTTTGAGAGCCCCATGCCACCAGAGCTGGTAAAAAGTACAACCACACCTTGATAACCCTTGATAACAATTACTCATTCTCCATGCATTTCTGGTATGTTTGCTTAGCAGGGGTCTTGGTGAGTTGAACGGTGGCCTTCAAAAAATATGTCTATGTTCTGATCTTCGTAAACCTTGGGAATGTGACCTTATTTGGAAAAAAAAAGGTCTTTGCAGATGTAATTAAGTTAAGGATTTCAAGACCAGATCATACTCAATTTAGGGTGAGCTCTAAATCCAATGACTAATGTCCTTGTAAGAAGAAAAAGGCGGAGGGAGATGAGTCTCAGACATGCAGAGGGAAGAAGGCCAAATGAAGACGAGAGATTGGAGCAATGCAGCTCCGCTGAGCCAAGAGGCACCAGCAGCTGGAAGAACAAGGAAGGATTTCCCCTGGAAGCCTCCATCTGGAGCGTGGCCCCAATGGCACCTTTATTGTGCATTTCTGGCCCTTACAACTGGGAGAGAATCAATTTCTGTTGCTTTAAGTCACCAGGGTTTTGGTAATTTCTTAGGAAACTCATAGAGGGATATAAAACACTGAATATGTTCTGAATATGTTTTCTCTGAAAGTTCCCAACAAAAAGGAAACCTCACAGCCTGAAATACTCAAGATGTGGGTCAGTAAGGGTCATTCCTGTAGCTCTGACTCCTAGCGTGACTGAGGCTCTGTCGTAGCTTTTTTTGTTCACCTCCTACTACATTTGATCCTCATCAAAGCCCCATCTTGTGTTACATCACACCACAGAAGCAGGCACGCTCAATCTAAAAGGGTTTTTTTTCTATTTTTCTTTTTCAACCTCTGGATCCTGACATTCCTCCTCTTCCCTTTCCTTTCCATTCCCCTATGATGTCTGAAGTATTTTTGGTTGAGTTTTTCTTCTTCCGTGTTATCTTTGAAATTACTTTTTTTTTTTTTTTTTTGTGGTACGCGGGCCTCTCACTGTTGTGGCCTCTCCCGTTGCGGAGCACAGGCTCCGGACGCGCAGGCCCAGCGGCCATGGCTCACGGGCCCAGCCGCTCCGCGGCATGTGGGATCCTCCCAGAACGGGGCACGAACCCGTGTCCCCTGCATCGGCAGGCGGACTCCCAACCACTGCGCCACCAGGGAAGCCCTGAAATTACTTTTAACACACAGGTATTCCGACACAACCATTTATGAGCATTTGTATATTTGCACACGCTACACAATGATTAATTGAGCGGTGTATGTTTTTATCAAAGGAAACAATGCAAAGATTTCTCCAAAGTCCTGTTTGACTAAAGATGATTAATTTTCATTTTCACATGAGCAGCATAATGCTATTAATCATTTAATATGTTTAATCATAATCTCTGTAATTCCTAATTAGGTTTATTAAGCTGAAATATCCAGCAGATATACACAAATCCAAATCTAAGTTTCCTTCTTGGGAGGAGAAGGAGCTGGTTTTAATTTGCATTTGTACAGCAACTTCTAACAAGAGGGAAAAAGTGGGCTTGAAAGCATGGGGGCTGAGCTGCTGCTTCTGCAAACTTAGAGAAGTCTTTTGTTGGGGTAGTTAAGACCCCTGACCCCTGTGAAAGTGACAGTCTCATGATGCAAAGTCATTTCTATCTATCTCATGGGTATGTCGCCAGACTTCATATTACCAGCAGAGAAAATACAGTCCCTGCTCTGGGTCTCAGTGTTATAATATTGTTCTTCGACTATCACTTGAAGGTGGCAAAGCTGATGGTTCACTCCTTCATTCATTCATTTCTTCATATACTCGTAATGCATTCACCCATTCAATTGGTGAGTCAGCCATCCAGGAAAGAGACATTTATCATTCATCTCCCATGGCTCAGCTTGTGTCTCGCACTGCCCATGTCACACCCCTGCTATGATCCTTAAGTGTCTCCTCCTAGTTTTTAGGATGAAATGTATCCTCTTGGGCTGCATCCAGGGTTCTTCATGGTCCAACCCCTGCCTCCCTCTACAGTGTATTCTCCCGCCCTTCCTTCACACACACGCCCACCAACTAGTGACACAAAGGTCCACATGTATTCCCCCGAATCCAGAACACGATTCACCTCTCTGCATGCTGCCACATGCTTTGTCCTCTGCTGGTACAGTATTGGTCCCCTTTACCTTTTCTCTTAAACATCTCCCAGTGAAAATGTAACCTTCAGAATCGGCACGCCTGTGGTGTGTCCCTGATTTAAGTTTACTCAGCCCCCTGTGATTCATTCTGACCCCTGCTCTCAATAGTCTGTATTACAATTGACTTTTTCTACCTCTTTCACTTCCACTAAACTGGGGACCGCATATGCTTTGGAGGACGAACTTAAGTGTCCAGGGGGTAGTAGTTGCTCAGGAAAGATGTGTTTAATAAGCGTATGAGAACCTTTCCTTCATGTTTCCTGAGAGGCTTTTTGCACGTGTCCTTTGACATTTTTGTAAAAATCACCGCCAGTCTAAAAATTGCCTTACCTCCCATTTATTGACTGTATTGTGTGCCGAGAACTCTACCAAGTCGGCATCATGTGTTACCGTGTTCAGTCGTCACAGAACCTTATAAGGTGTGCACCATTGTTATTGCTCATTTTCCAGATTAGAAAACGATCACCATCCTCTTTATTCAATCCAACAGCGTTGGCAAAATGACCAGGTACATTATCTTCATGACGGGGCCCTTGAAAGTTGAAGAAAGTTAGCTGGTAGGTTTTGAATACCAAAGGAGCTTGGAAGAGCAGTATGGCAACCACCAGAAGGTCTTGACTTCCAGATACAATTTAGGGTGTGTTAGGAAGGAGTTGCCAGTGAAATCTGTCAGTAAATACAAGGGTTGACGAGAAAGTCACTAATTATGCCTATGTTATTTTGGCTTTATATATACATATGTTAGTTGGTAAGATTGTCTTTATTATTTTACACCTAGCTGCCTGCATTGATAGTTTTGTCCCAGGTAAATGCTTCTAAATTGCTTATAAGTAGGTGGGGACAATCCCTTGCTGGTAAATTTGATGGGCTTCTTGCATGGGTTTTCCATCATTGTTTTACGAAGCCAGTTATCTGATGTAGGTGGCATCTACTGCCACCTAGAGGCAGTACATGCTAATTGCAGAGAAAGTATCTAGAAATGAAGCATCTCTGAAATGTTAAAACTCTAGAACTGAGAGTATGGGAATGGCCTATATGATTAACTCAAATGTTAAAGTGGTTTTTCTCCTGGTTCCTGCCTGTATAGGGGTGTCAATGTAATATCATACTATCCAGGCTTTTACTTGGGGGATGGGGTAGAGTGGGAGGCAGAGTAATGAGTTATGCTAATAATGTAACATTGTCTACACCAACTTAGGCCAACAGAACTTGCTAGATATAGATGTTCTATAACTGCATTGTCTGACATGGAAGGCACCAGCCACGTGTGGCTACTGAGCATGCTAAATGTGGCTAGTGCAAGGAAGGCACTGGATTTCCCCATTTTACTTAATCTTAGTCCATTTCACTTTAAAGAGCCATATGGGGTCAACCATAATGAACAGCACAGGCCTGCACAATCAAGAAATGAAAAATGAAAACCGTAAAAAATAAAATTTAAGTCTGGCAGATGGTTACTTGGACTTCAGAACACCAAACAGCCTCTTCAAATGTTTTAGGAGATTTACTAATATTTTTATCTGTATGGCCTCAACAATTATGCAGGCGTATTTTCAGATTTTTGAACAGCCTCGATGAAGGGATACCTTTAATGAGTATTCTCCTTTTCTAGATGAGGTTTTCTCTAATTATCTATTAGAACTCGCTGCACCCCAGTACCAGCGAGCCCCTCCCCTTGCTTTATCCCCATAGTGCTTATCTCCTTCTGCCAGCTCTGTATTTCCTTAATGAGTTTATTGTCTGTCTTCCCCTGTGTGAATTAGGATCCATGACAGTAACGATCTTTGTTGTTTTGCTTGCTGCTGAATCCTGGATCCGTAATGGGCGCTCAGTGGATGTTCAATAAATATTTGTTGGATGAATGAATGAATGACTCAGCAGTTTCTTCCTGTCCTTATTCCTTTGTTCTGGCATTTTCCTACCATTTAGGGGAAGCAAAAGCACACTGGAAAGAACATTCGGGTCCACTCAGAGCCTCTTTGCTTTCCTCTTGTTCTTTTAGCAGACAGATGATGCGGCGCCCACGGATGGTCAGCCCCAGACACAACCTTCCGAAAATACGGAAAACAAGTCCCAGCCCAAGAGGCTGCACGTCTCCAACATCCCCTTCAGGTTCCGGGATCCCGACCTCCGACAAATGTTTGGCGTAAGTACTGCCTTTCTCCTCTGCAGTGCCCGCTCTGGGATCCCCAGAGCCCTTCCCTCCTCATGTAAGTTCTTGGTATTCATAATACGAAGGTGAGGTGTTTACATGGCTGGGGAAAAAAAGGCATTTTAGATCCTAGTCTGTGGGTATCTTGGGGCCAGGATCTCTATGATTTTAGTATGAATTTCTTTGCATATGTTCACCAGCTTTCCACTTGGACCAATGGTACTTCTTCTAATTAGCAATTTGAATGTCAAATGGAAAATGGGCTCCCAGATAACACATGGTTGCAACAAGCCCATTGATGATCCCCCATCGAGTGGCCCGGGACCCCATGTCATGACTAAAATAACCATGATGATCCACCTTGGTTTTTCTTGCTATTGCAGTTGCCACATTATTAGGAAGAGTGACTCATGACGTATTTCTGCAGACCTTACTCTTTCCCAGGTACTGAGCATCTAGATTTCAGAGGAAGTTGAGAATAATTAGTTCTGCATAAAGCTTCACTGAAACAAAACAAAACCACTACAGATTTCTGAGTCTGACATGCATCCTGCAATGTACGTTCTCCCAGAATCAGTGGTGAGGATTCAGAGATTTTGATTGTGATGTCATATGCCACAAATGACAGCCTTGCCCAGGCACCACGGTGGAACACAGAGCAGGGCAGAAGCTACCACCAACCCAGAGAAAAGAAATGATAGGGTTGCTTGCTCATGGGACATTGTGACCCTGATTCTTTTTCTGGACGATATTTGCACCATCCTCCTTGGGAAGGGATGAGTTTGCCATTTCTTTGGACTCAGTGTTCCATCAAAGGACAAAGCTATGACAGGACTTGGATAGTATTCATTTTTGCAAATGCAGTCAGTCTCTTTGTCTATGACAGCCCAGCATTGGTGGGAAATGTCTGTGGATTCAATGAACAAAACTACGTCCTTAACATATGACTTAGAGTAGAGGTTGGTGGCCTAGAGATTCCCCTTCTAAAAGCTTTTTGGATGGATGCAGATATTACAAAAGGAATAAGAAGAGGCTCAACTTTAATGCCTAGCTCTGAGCCAACTAGATCTCCTTCCCCATGTGAAAAGGCGAGCTCTGTGTCATCACTCCACAATGGAGGGGTTAGCATGAACATTTTCTTTAACATGCGTGATGTTTATCAAGTGTGCATCTGACACAAAAACAAAGAAGCGTCCTCATATTTAAGATGCCCAGGCTTGAATCCTGACATTTCAGTGGAAAAGGTCAACTTCTGCTCTTTTATCTCTCTCATTTGGTAATAACCTTGAGTTGAGCCCTCTGACTCTTGCAGAGCAGAGATACCCTCGGGCACTTTCAGGTCAAAGATGACTTTGAAAAGTGCAGAACATTCAAAGTTAAAGCCAAGGTTAAGTGTGTGTAAAGCAGTGAGACCAGGTTTGAATGATCAACAGCCAGAAGAATTAGATCCCTTTTGCCACGTCAGCTTCAGAAGTTGTCTTGTTCTTCAATGTGTCTTAATTCATCAAGTGTCACTGGGATGCTGGCTTTGAATTTGGTCCTCTTAATGGCCATCCTGTGCTCTTTTCTGGTGTCACTCATTGCAACACACCCTAACTCCCACCCCTGAGGATGCTCTGTCCTCGCTTGTCTTCTTTGTTATCTTGAAAGTTACCAGAGGGCTACACTGCTAAGGTATTCAAAATATTCACAGCTAGACTCCGAAGAAGAGATCCTGCTTGTGTGAATATCTGAGCCTCTCTATTCTTATCGGGGTAGAACAGGTGGCATAGAGCAAAGTCTTGCCAAAAGATGGATCGTGCTACCGGTTGTCAAACCTTGATCAAAATCTACTCGTTTCAGAGCTACTTTTTGTAAGTCAAAATTTTCAAGCAACTGACAAGATGTGGATTTGACAAGATGATAGCTACACTTAGAATCTATCTATCTATTCAGAAAACGCAGCATTTGGTAATTCTGAAATTAATTCAGTTCATCACAAACTGCCTCTCTGTCCAATTTTTAAAGTATGCAAGATTTTTTCATGGGTTTTGTCCATAAAAATCATCGGGGACCTACGGATTCCTGGACTCTGCAATAACTCTGAGACCTCCTTGGTTTACAACCACCATTCTGAAGCCAAGGAATTTTAATACTGCAAAAAATGTATCCTTCCTGGCCAAACCTGGGTGGCGGCAAACTCGTGTGGTTACGTGATACATTTAATGGCATGAATCACGTGAAAAGGCATCTGTAAACATTCTGATTGGTTCCTCCACTCCAGTTGAGAGAATTAAACGTGGTTTCCTCTTTCGGTTCATAGAGACTCTAAGAAATCACATTTTAATCCCAATCAGGTGTTTTCCAAGTCATTGAGACATGAGATGTCATCTTTCCTTTTGTTGCTGTTTTGCCCTGGTCCCTTCACTCTGGCAGGGGCTACAAGGAGTGAGATGGCAGAGAAAAGCCCTCACAAAGATTTTTGCATTTTTCTTCTTGGTCTCTTTTGTTCAATATGGCCATGGGGATTTCAAACCAAAACCAAAACCCAATGGAAAAACAGCCTCCTTTTTCAGTGACAGTGTTTAGAACAACTTCTGTAACCGTGAACAATTCAGCCGTGAAGCTCGCAACCCCTGCAGGCCTAATGGTTACCGCAGGTGCCTCAACATTTTATTTTTAATGTGTGGCTTTAGTGTCTCTTTGTCAGAATCCTGGTTTCCCTTCTTTCACAATTCACTTTATATATATATATTTTTTTTTGCGGTATGCGGGCCTCTCACTGTTGTGGCCTCTCCCATTGCGGAGCACAGGCTCCGGACGCGCAGGCTCAGCGGCCATGGCTCACGGGCCCAGCCGCTCGGCGGCATGTGGGATCTTCCTGGACCGGGGCACGAACCCGTGTCCCCTGCATCGGCAGGTGGACTCTCCACCACTGCGCCACCTTGCTTTATATTCTTTACTTCCTTCTCTTTTGGATAAATTTGTTCCAGTGTTTGGCATTAAATCATCCAGGTCATCTTAGATTTCCTGGGTTTTTTTTCTTTTTTAGATGGAACTTTCCTTGGTCAAAACATGATGTGGCCACAACATCCAAAGCAGAAGCCAGAGTCTTTTTAAAACACCAGTTGGCGTGTGAGTGAATGGGATCTTATATTATCAGGGGCCTTGGTTCTGGCCCCAGCTACCTACTTCTTGATCATGTCAGAGCATACGTTTCCTTTCCGTTTGAATTTTCAATGAACCCATGAAAGCAATGTATGGATTTCCACCAAATTAATCACAATGTCTTGCTCTTGAATAAAAAGCTCAATTTAACTTAATATTTAATAGTAAGCATTTGCGGTGTGAGAGAGGTGGTGATTATAGATCCAGGCCTCTGATACAAGGCATTTCATTCTAGAATTGTCTTCAGAAACAGCTGTTCAGTGAGTACTGGCTTCAGATTTTACCACTGCCTTGTCAAGGGCACAGCCTTGCTTTCGTTATCAAAATACAGGCCTTTGGGGCATGAATATGATCCACTGAATTCTCTATTGTCACCAGACACAGATTACATGTCTTTCAGAACATGCAAAAGAAGTTTTCATTAGAGAAGAAAAGAAGCTTTCACGATCACCTTTGATGTATAACAAAATAGAGATGTTTTCGGACATGGCATGTTGCCTTCTATTCTGCATCCAAAACATGAAGCCGACCCTAAGAAAACTGGGATGATGCCTTTTCTTAGCCTCCATGCACACTCTTTGAACTAAGCTTTACTTTCATGTTTTATACTGTATCCATTGAACACTTTTCAGAGGTTTTCAGAGAAATATTATTTGATCTGAGAATATCTAAAAATGGGTGGTACCTATTTGCCCAAGTGTGTGCCTGTAAGCTCCTGGATTTTATCCTTGACACAGCTATTGAAACACCTCGCCTGGATTCTGAGATGTTGTTGAACACGGCTGAATGTCGGTGTTGAGCAAACAAGTCCTAGTTATGTCTGCGAATGAGTTGTGTCTATTTAAATTGAAAATGTGCCAGCTGTGTTTACATCATTAGTACCAAACTTCCCAATTAAACTGTTGATACTATAAATATAGTACACAACTGCCTTAGGAAGGGGGCTTACATCAGCATTCTTCTTATGGCTTGTTTCACTGGCTTTGAGGATCTTCCACCCAGTGGCAACTGCCAAAGAGGCAAACATTGGGGACCGTTCCAGGGCATATGGTGCCATTGTTCCATTCAGGGAATGACACATGTGAAGATTACCTTTTCATTGGTTCTGTCTCAACCAGATCTTACTTTAAAGGAAGTGTTTTTGTGTTGACTGCTTAGAGAATGTTCCATGGATGACATTTGCTTCGTGGTTTTAGAGGAAGTCCTTTTCAGGCTTCTCTATCCATAAATATGTGTGCTTCCAACCTCTTAGGCCTGAAATAAATATGATAGCATCTGTCTGGACTGAATATTCTAAGGAGGTTATATCAGAATTATGGCTTCTGAGGAGTTCACAAAGCTGGAGGACTTTTTAACTATGAAATTCACTTCACCTTTCAATGGCAAATCCTGCGTTTCCCAAATCTGAAAATTATCTTCTATTTTTAACGATTTTCTCTGCCCAAATCAAGGGCACGGAAAATGCAGTAGAAGAATCTTCTCTTGACCAAAAGAATAGTTTAGTGTCCACAAATTACAGGGTGAGTTAGCTGCGTGTTTCTTGGTATTTCCATACGGCATGCTAGAGATGTAGACCTTCCATCTTCTCTCCTGGTTGAGCCTTCTCTTCTTGATTTCTTCCTATCCTTCTACTTCTCTCTGAAGTAGAGAAGCACTTCTGGTCCACAAGAAGAATTCAAGTCTGTAATCCACTGGATGGGTACATATCCTGAGGGATGGGCACATTTCTGTGGCCCAAGATGACATAGCTTTGGGTTTCTTTTTCTCATAGTCAAAACTACTCTCATTTCAAGATTTTGAGCTATTTATATTCGACTGGAGCATACATATGTTTTTCTGTCTTTCTGAGTAATGTAGATTTATTTGTACATTCCAGAGGATAGCCTCTGTATATTCCAAATTTTTTTGTTTCTTTATTTTTGAATCTCAGTAAGACCTTCTTGACACTTGCTCTCCGGGCCTCCCAGTATTCTGTGAGTGGTGCACATGGGTCAGTCAAGCTGCCCCTAATTCTCTGTATCTAATTGTTCCCTTTCTCTCCTGCCCCTCCCTCCCCATGGCTCCATCCTCTGCTACACAAAGGCTGCTTAAGGCTTTCCACCCAGTGGAGAGAGACAGAATACAGAATCTCCTAGGGTTATAAAAGATGTAATAAAAATTCAGGCTGCAAAAGCAAATGGAACAATAGGAAGGCTCAAAATCAGGGAAAAAGAGGATGGAAATTTTACTTTATGTTGTTCTGTTTGTTTTTTAATCACTGAAACAGGCATTTGCTCTCATTCTACGTCAGGGTAAAATTTCTATCTGATTTTCCCCCGGGCCTTGTCACACACTTTTGTGCTACTGTCTCCCACCTATACTCATGTAGAACAGACCACACTCAAAAAATGCCCATTCGACTTCATGTGATCTAAGAAAACAGAAAGGATTCCAGCATCAGGGAAAAGGATTTTGAATTATCAAATGCTTTTGGAGCGGGGTCCATGTTCCCATTTTTTAAGTGTGAATTACAGACTGATGTGCATGTGTCACTAGGACTACTAGGGTAGTCTGTTACTAGTCATAGTAAGTTACAAAATACAAGACACAATATCAGAAATTTTAATTTCAGATAACAAATATTTTATTAAGTATAAGTATGTCCCAAGTATTGTGTGGGGTACACTTATCCTGAAAAATCTGACATTTAAATTTAACTAAGCATCTGTATTTTATCAGGCTACCTAATGTATTTGTCATCTGAAACTTTGTTTCTAGATTTGAATATGTTGAGTTTCTTCCACTTTTTATAAAGCCTATTCACGCTAATTGTCTAAAATCTGTTTGTTTAACAACAAGGAGAATCATCTTGAAAGAAGTACATTTCAGCCTGAGGATAGACCACAACTGTGCTGGTTTCTTGCTTGTGATGGTTGTCTGTGTAGTGGATCTTCCTTTTATCTTTACTTCTCTTGTATGGCCTGGCTGCTCCTGGCTTTTGCAGAGCCAAGGTCCAAAATCCTCAACATCCCATTCTAGTCGGATATTTTACTATCAAAATCCCACTTCACCAAGCGGGCTTTGCCCAGTGGCTAGTGACGTACCCTAGAAGAGCCCTTGTATATACTAGCTGTTTTTAATCTTCGCTGCTCAGTGCCTGGGAAGGCAATCACTCACATATCAAGAAAGAAAAGTAGAATTAACCTCTCGGTTACACACTTGGTACTGGGCCCCTATTCTGATAGCTTATATGGTGGGATATGCCATAATTTGGAAATGATACATGCGGTTGTATTTTCTCTTGGTTCAAGTGCATCGTTTAATGAAAGAACAACATAAAATGTATATCCTTGACATTAAAAGAGAAAACAAATTCTGACTTGGGGCACAATTACCCATGCGCATAATATGATTCAGTGTGTTTCTCTTCTTGCTTATAAAATATTTCTATTTCTTTGCAGCAATTTGGTAAAATCTTAGATGTTGAAATTATTTTTAATGAGCGAGGCTCAAAGGTAAGCAACTTCATTCACTTTAGAATTGTTTAGCTTATGTTGAAATGCTTGTTATAAATACGGGGAAACAACTGCACTGTTTTAATCAGTACGTTGTGAAAATACACTTCCGTGGGAATTCCTTTAGGGACCACCTCCCGTTTCCAAAATGGTGGGGACTACATTGGATTCAGTTTAAAATGTATGAGGGGGTAATTTTAAATCGCTGTTTTATATATATCTGTAGATGTCTATATATCAATTTTCCAGAGGAAAACTACCCATGCTTAAAAAAATAATGTTGTTGCTACATTTTTGTTTTTCAGTGATAATTATGTTCTTTATATTAAAAAGTGAGTTGATAGTCTCATGAGCAGGTAAATATGTGATTATTCTGTATTAATAAAGTGCAGTTCTTTTCCTGGGTTGTAGGGGAGAAAATCTCATATACACCAACCTTTTGAATAAAACTTGATCCATTAGTCTGTGTACCCACCCACATTTTGCAATTTGCCATTGCTTTTAGTTAGCTTTTTTTTTTTTTTTTTTTCCTGGGAAACCAATTTTTAAGTAGATTTTCTTAGAGCTAACAGTGTTAGTAAAAATCAGAGGTTATGTGGTCAAACTCCAGCAACTTCAAAATGGAAATAGGTTGGTAGGAATAAAAAAGCCCAACTCTTCCAAAACATCTTCTGTATCAGTGGTCATCTAAGAGCAGTATCCAGACGGGCAGCATCAGCACGACCTGGGAATTTAGAAATGCAGATTCTCAGGGTCCAACCCAGACCTTATTGAATCAGATCCTCAGAAATTGGAGCCCAGCAATCTGTGTTTTAACAAACCTACCAGGGCTGTGGTGAAACTAATAAACCCTGTGTCTTCCTGTTTTTGACACACGCCCTCGCTTCCTTTGAATGCAAACTAGCCCTTCGCCCCCTGGGGCGTCGAGGTTGCTAAAGCATCCTCCTTCTACCTGCATCGACGGAAAATGCAAGAGAGCCATCAGAATCTCCCCGGAGGAAAGCAGTGCATTTGGCAGAGCAGCCGCAGATACTGTGGTAACAGGGAAGGATGCTGCAAAAGACTTGGATATTGACATCAGGAACTAGAAAGGGAACACGTTCAATAACTCTGCCTGGTTTCCGGTCTGCCAGGAACGTTCAGCTGCCTTCACATCCCCAGACTGTGAAAGTGGGGATGGAGAGAAGTTGATTACCAAGCACAGAGAGATCCCGGGTTCAGCCCCAGAGCTTTTCGTACACAGGCAATTTGGGACAAGCCAGCATCCAGGAGGGTTACTAAAAAGAACAGGTTTTACCTAAGGGGGCAAGAGCCAGTCTCCTGGGTATAGTAACCATTTCCTCCCCACAAAGCAATCCTTTATTATTCCTTGGACAGTCTGTACCCTCTTCGTCCTAAATAGGTTTAGTATTAACCTAATAGGATAATGCTGATTGAATTGAAGAAAGAAAATGCCAGTATTCTCTTTTCCACAGTCAAAATGGTGGTGTGATATTCCAGATGAATGTAAAAAAAAAAAAGAAAAATCAATTCATTATACTCTCTGGTTTTGCTACTTTAGGGAGCTCATCATTGTGTAATTTCAGATGTTTTACAGTCATCCTTGTAATATGTCAGTAGTTTGACCTCCAGGCTGGGGGATAAATAAGCTAACTCTCTTTCTGCTGTGGTATGAAAAGCATTACAGGTACTATTTCTATATGTGCAAAGTCAAGTGCATTAAGAGAAAAATGTGCCTGATCCTTTTCACTCAGGACTGATGTATTCTGGGCAAAGTTATAGAAGATGTTGGCCAACTTTCTTCTAATGCTGAGTCCTAGCACTGCTGCCTTTAAAGGTGTTTTTTTTAAAAATTTATATTCCATGTGTACTTTGTTTTGTAACTTTTGCAAGTTGGAGGAAACTATTTAATTTTTTTCGAGAGCTGTTTAAGGACATTAGAAGAATATCATTTGCTATTTTGAAAGGACAATGGTGGTGCTATTTTTAAGACTTCTTCCCTCGTTCTCGTGATTAGCCTGTCTCTAGGGCTTTAGGAATAAGACCATTTAAATTTGCTGCATCGAGAGATTGATTTTGTGAAGCTGTGAAGCCTTTTTTTTTTTTTTTTTTTTGATTAAGAACCATCAAAAATAGCCTCTCTCAGTGGGTTTGCTCCCTCTGAAAGAACTGGTCTTGCAGGTGTGGGAGCTGACTGGTACCACTGGAATGTCATGGAGACAGTCCAGTTGGGAACTGCTGAATGAAGGAAACAGCTCACACGGGGATATCCTTCTTTCGTACTTGACGTTATCCTTTACGGGAAAAGGTCTTATTTAAAGGAACATTTCCACTTTAATGGTCGAGAAACCTGAACTGTTGGTATGACCTGATTTTCATCCTTTGGTATTGGAGAAGTAGCCAGGAAATACAGGAGAGCTTACAAGCTAGGAGCTGACCTTCTGGCCGTCGTCTTTGGGGACCATCCCAAGACAGCCACTCAATGCTCAATGAGGGAGGCTCAATGTGGGTGTTTGGTGTGTGTGTGTGTGTGTGCGTGTGCCTGTGCATATACACCTATATACACACAAGCAGTATCTATATCATCCTGGGGATGTATAATGTACAAGTTCATGTATAGAAGGATAGCAAGTAAACAAGGAAATCACTTTCAGAAAAGATCTGCCAGACTTGGAAAATGGAATGAAATAGCATTTCAGGGTGCGAGATACTATCATTCATTTTTCCTTTTCGGAGATTTTAAGATGTTGTGTTTACCTCTGAAACATTTTATTTGGGGGGTGCAGCCAGAGATAGCTACTTTTTCATAGACCTAGGAAATGCAGTCTGCTCTTTGATTCAGTGATGTCTGTAGTATTGGTTGCATTCCAGTACAAGGTTGGTGAATCGGACATGAGCGAGACAGAAGTGCTTCCTGTTCTCACAGACTTTCCAGAGTAGCCTGAGAGACGGATCCTTAAGACAAACAGATGCAACAGAGTTTGCTGTGTTCTCAGCGAAAAGGCTGCTGAGACTCCAAGCAGGCAGACCAATCTTGTTGGAAACTGGGAGGGTTTCTGGGAGACGTGGCATTTAAGCTGCGAGAAAAAGATGAGTCAGGGTTTCCCAGGGAAGGGAAGGAGGGAAGATGGTCTTCCAGGGAGAAGGGTCTGCGTGTGAAAAGGCGATTGGGAACAAGTGGGTCATAAAGCCCTTAGTCCCACAGGAAAATGAGCCTTCAGACCCTTTTCAACAGCTCTCCTCTTCTAGGTGATAGGAGTTCTCTGCACCAGAAACTGGTAGAATCAGATTTTCATGTAAGATGAAAAGTCAGCGCACACATCCATCCCGGATACTTCAGAGCCTTTATTTCAGCTATAAAATATTGTATTTGTATTACTACAGAAAGGGAAGATATCGCCTAAATATATCCCACAACACTAAAGTAGAAAAATAACTGGGATACAGGAAGATCAGAATTTATGTTTCACAAAAAGATTTAAAAATAAGCAAGTCACGGCTGGTCCACGTTAGGGTCGCCATTATCTGCCTAGGGGTCATGCCTTCCCATCATAGGGCACAAATATCCCAGATTCTCTTCTCCTGAAGGATTGCACCTTCTCTTAGCTCCCCCTTCTCTGTTAAGGTAAACCCTGGGAAGCAGTGTCTCTCCTCCAGCACTTAGGGAGCATCTGACTCCCCCCATACAGCCCCTCCTGCACACTTGATCATTACAGGGTTATTGCATTGCACTCAGTTCCTTCCTGTGCTCACCAGGCCAAGTCCAGAAGGTGCTTCTTTTGATCCCCTTTTTAAGACTGAGATAAAAATATTCAAAATATTTTAAGAGTATTCTGCAAGTTACATTTTGCTTAAGACAGAATTCTGACCACGAGGCAGGTCAAAAGAAACAGCACCTGTGCTTGATGGAGAGGGTGCCTAAAAATGGCCAGCTGGTGGTCTCTGGTTATGGTGTATCTCCCCAGATGAGAATCTGGCCATTTTCTGACCCAGGGACATCATAGCACTTCTTACCTGGGTGGGAGGTAGGATTGTCCAATGGCACACGTAGGAGAATCCCTTTGGTATTTGGGGGACTGAGTCTGGAGCAAGGTCTTCATGAACCCAGCTTTGCCAGATCTCAGCTAGGCATCTCAGCAGGTTGAAATGAGCCACTCAAAAAAAAAAAAGTTTAGCAGAAAATAATGAGAGTAAAAATAATAATGAAGAGAATAAATATTTTTTTTTACTTCAAAGGAAAGTGAAAATGGAGTAGAATTCCTTTTTAGTTTATGAACTTGGGGTTCAGAATAAATTTTTATCTTCACTTTCACCTCTCCCTGACATACATGATGCAGCTTTTAGGCCAGTGTGGTTTGCTCTGGGCTCAGACCACAATCACAATGACTCGATTCGTTGGGATCGTGTTAGACAGGTGGGTGGCATGTTCGACTTTCTCCTGCCTATGTTCCTTCCAGCACTGCGGTGACACCGACTGTTAGTGCCTGTCGACAACAATGATGCCACCAAGCCCTCCATCGATAAATCACATCGGACTGTGGACTTCCTTTCCTTGCCAAGTGAAAGAATTGCCCCAGATAGAGCCGGAGTCCTAGTTTCCCTAATTACTTATTAAATGTATGGCATGGCTATGGGTGCTAGAGCACTGGGCTTAGAGGTCAGGAAGAGAACATTCCTATGTGATTTTGGCTGACCCCTAGGTTTAAGATACGAATCACCAAGTCAGATAGATATTCATCTCAAAAACTCACTCCACTCCCTAAATTGCTCTATAGAAACTGGCAATGTAATATTCTACTCATTCAAAGAACTGAATCCTTCTGATAGTGCTTAGTGGTATGAGAGGCCATGGAAACCCAATTGCTGGGCCACATAGGTAACTTTTTCGGCAGATTTCTGGGTTCCACTCAGGGATTCTGATCCGATAGATATGGGTCAGGGCTCAGGAATCTGAATGTTTAATATGCTCTCCAGTTCCTTCTGATGTACAACTAAGTGTGGGACCCACTGGCTAAGAGTCAGAGCCATCAAATAGAGCGACCCCCCTCCCCCAAATTCTGTCTTTTGCCTGTTGAAGAGCTATTATTTCAAAACTAATCGGCACGTATCTTTGAGTACCAAATGTGGGCATCCTACCAGTGATGTATAGAACTAAGTAGCGTCCTTCTAAGCATGTAACCTTATTAGGTTAATCAAATAGTTCAGACCTACCCTAATCATGGACCCTCCCTGTGGGAAATATGAAGGGTAATTCAGCCTAATCCCCCAAGTGAATAATTAATTTTTTTCTCTATCAGATAACTATCTAATCTAACTTGAAGACATCCACAGCTAGTTTCTTCTATGCATGAGCCCATCTTAATATTGGAAAGTTCTCTCTTAGTTAAAGCACTGGGTAACAGCTCTCTAAATACCCTGAGTTTCGGACATCGCTTTAGCAATCTAATGAGGATCTGAGAGTTAACAGCTAATGACTAGCTGTGATTTGTAATGACGGTCTATTTTATTAGTGGGACAGACTGTCCTACTGCCCCAGCTAAGCTTAAAGCTAGCATTTTTCCTTTATGTAAAGATTACTGAACACAAAGAGGAGTCCTGGCACATTGCATTATTTCACCCAGTTTACACTGTGAAGACCAGAACGAGCTGGGCATATTTGCACTGGAATTGTTTCAAACGGTTGGTGTATATTTCTGAACAAGATGTACAAATATTTTTAGGGGTTGTAAAAATAATGTGTCATATTTTCTGTACTCTTCTTAGGAACAGTGTCAGTGAAGAAAAAGGATGGATTTTTAACAATGCGATGTTTGGGGGGTTGTTTTTTGAGGCTGAAATATTAAACAAAATATGCCAGTGGTGCAGAAAAGGGTATATTTGTTATTGACCAATAAAAGTTCCCAGAGTGTTATTATAAATAACATTCTATTAAAGGAGCTTCTTTATTTTCTACCAGTTGATTTGATAAATGAATACCAGCATAATGTCTTAGGACTTTACCATATGAATACACATTTCCCTTTTGGGTTAATAAAGTAGTCGGGAAAGTTGACAAATCCCGAAGCATGTATATTATTTTCAGGGTCAGAGGGGAAGTATTAATACAAGAATGTTACTTGAACCGTTTGCATTATTAATCAATTGATGTTTATTTCTATTCATTTCATGGGATTATTTTGCTTATTAGATCAGAGTTTAAGATTTAGTATAAAAAAAGGTCTTTCCTTTTTTTTAGGCTTTTAATTTTTATTTTTTGAGACATAAAGGCTGTAGAATTGACAAATTTGAATAACCCTAAAACTGCATGGAGAAGAGTTGGTCTTAAAACCACACAGCATGACTCTGTAGGCAATGTTAGAAGATTCTGGCATTCATTGTTGAATTTTGTGCACACGTTTTCTTTTCTTTTCTTCTTAATTTGCATGTCAAGAAAGTGGTTCCCTTTTTTTCCTCGTTATTTCATTTTCTTCTCTGTGAAGACACTGTACATTTATTTTGATCTCATTTTCTTTCCGTTAGATTTCTTTTCTTCTGTAGTGACATTTAGAAAGGTATTTCTGGTATCATTCTTTGAATTCTTCAGGGGTGACAGCTAACGGGTGACAGAAAACAAAAATCTTGTTCACATTTGTCGCTTACTTATTGCACATTTTAGTACTCTTATAATTTCTCTAATTTGCATGTTACAGAACTGAAGCCAGGACAAGAAATAGAAATTAAAGCGAGAGAACGTTCCACAGTGGTCGTTGACTGAAAATAATAATCTGCATGTTGTTTTCCCTTCTCCCTCCTGCATGCAGGGATTTGGTTTCGTAACTTTCGAAAATAGTGCCGATGCGGACAGGGCGAGGGAGAAATTACACGGCACCGTGGTAGAGGGCCGTAAAATCGAGGTGCATGTCCAAAATATTTTCCTTTTCATCTTTTTGATAAGTGTCTGCTTCACGCTCATTTGTTGTTTCAGATGCATCATTGTGTCTTGTATGTGACCCTACTCCCTTCTCATTGTTTATATATATATATATATTTATATATAAAAAGGAAAACTGGCCTTAATTTTTTTTAAATTTTCCTTTATTATGTTACTCTTATTACTGCTAAAAGGTGGATGGCAAAAGTGAGACAAAAGAAAGGTTAATCTGAAAGGGATTTTTAAATTATTTTATTTTTCATGTCTTATAACCAATGGGTGCAGTAGATTCCAAGCAGTGGAGAGAGTGTTGCCAAACAAAACAAAATACAGAGCAGTTTCTTTTTTTTTTTCCTTTTCTTTTTCTTTCCACTACAGGGTTGATGAGGGATCCACAGTGGTGTGCAAATTAAGCCAAATTGTGAAAGAAATGGCGTTCAAGAGAACGATTGTTTGGGAAAAAAAAAAAAGTGAGAGGTTTTTGTCATGAAACCTTTCTTTTTTTTTTTTTTTTTTTGTTTTTTTAAGAAGCCAGTTTGAACTTTATATTCTTTTGATCACAAAGTGAATAACCAAACAGGATTTCCTGTTCAATATCTGGCCGTTCTTCATGAAAAAAAAAAAACGCTAAAATTCCGATACTCAGAATCTGCTCTTTCTACCACTGACTCTCCCTCAAAATGACCACAGGGTAGTATTTGTTAAAACTTAAAAAAAAAAAAGAAAAAATACCAGTTAAAAATGCTTTAGTCTTTGGAGTAAGATGTTGCATATTTTGCCTTTCATTTCCTCCCACCCTCGACGATAACCCTTAGGCCCCTCACCAAACTCTCAGTAACCATGGTAACTGTATACAAACTCATGCTGGCGATGGTGGTGAATGGTAAGTGGTGAAATCCATCTGCCGTTTCACGTATTTAGTGCTGATATATCTCTATACATATATATACCACGTGAATTTTTTTGACTTGTTGTATTAAGTTTTCTTGATGCTCTATTTTTTTGGATATTGGTACGCCTGTAACTGAGTGTACGTTCTAAGCTAGCCTGGGAGGCACTGACTGGATTGAGATATGACCAGTGCACATCTTACTCAGATCGTTAACTCCATATTGTGTTAAACAATGCACCCTCTCTTTTATCCTTTTGTTAGCTGTGACTTTAAAGCTTGAATGATTTTGTTAATTCTTGCGATGTAAAAGGCTCTTGTTCCAAGTGTTGAATGCTAGATGTTGCTTCCCGATGGTTCTTCCCTCGTAAAGTGTTGCATACGGCTAAAACTTGTTTGTCCTTTTTTTGACATTTATGTTCCCTTGTACCTTGTCTCTCCCCTCTTCTATTCCACTGCATGTTCCTTCATGTGAACCTTATTTTATGTTTAAAAAATATTTATTGTTTCTGTGTTACCATGGAGTACACGCATGCTTTTCAGTCTTCAATTATGCAGTTCCTTTTAATTTGCTTTTACTGTCTCCTTATTAAACTTTTAAATGATATGACATTGCTTTATTGAAATGATTTGTTAAGTTAAAATGGTTATGAAGTAAATGTAATTATAAAAATGTATGATTTTGTTATGCACCTACTGCCTTTTATAAATTAAAATGCATTTTAGTTTTTGGTGTTTTTTTTTTTAATAAGTAATCACTGTCATAATGCATGCAACTAATTGAACTGTGGACTGGCCCTGGAATATGTGCTTATTTGAGTTTTCTATGTACATAGGTAAATAATGCCACAGCACGTGTAATGACAAATAAAAAGACTGTCAACCCTTATACAAATGGTAAGTAGAGATTGGCCTTTTACAAGAAATTGTCTCTACCTCAGAATCTATTAAGTAATTTAACTGGGGAATCTGTTTCAACAAGCCATATTTGCCTCAGCATGGCTACTGTGTCCTTGCTGCTGACCTGCTACAGTGAACCACTTGAATCAATAAGATAAATTTCATGACAAAGGCAAATTTAGTTCTCAGGTTAAGAGTGCATGTCCTTCTTTCAGTCTCTCTGTAATAACTCCCATGTGAGTGAGATACAGTACTTATTTAGGAATTACTTGGGTAATTTAATTTATTGTTATTAGAGTTAGTTGAAGGAGGATGGAAGTTTTGTTTGTTTCTTTTTTCATCACCACCTCTTCACTGATCACTAATCATCCCCAGAAGTGGGACTGCAGAATTTGGTTCTGGCTTTGAATCTTCTCTGGAGCTATTAGGCTTTTAAAGTGCCTTAGATGGTGTCTCATGACCAGTTCCATAGTGAGAACTGGTTGCCCACCAGTGGCATTTGGGGGCAGGTGAGGGTGTTGCTGTGTATTGCAGACCCCTTCAGGACAAGGCATTTCTGTCCTTGCTCTAGAAGAAGACATCTCAAGACGCTTCATAATAAGGATTTAATATGTATGAAAAGTTATTTAAAATGTTCACACATTTTGATTCTTTAATCCTTCTCAGAAAAAATGTCTCTTAAGATATATGGGGGGAGGGAGGCTGCTGATATGCTAATCACATAGTTAATTGTACCAGAATTAGAAAGAATGTAATGTAGTAAGTTAAAGTTAGAGCTTAGTGGAATATTATAGTCATTAAAATGAGTAGGATGAAGACTACAAAGGGCCTCATAATGAATTAAAAATTTTAAAATAAGAAAATTATATGTATAGCATGATTTGAATTAAGGTAGGCAGTACACCAAAATGTTAATGGTTGAATTGAATTGTGAGACTGGAAGATATTTTTTGGTTTATAGATTTTAAAAAAATAGCAATTTTATTACAGTCTTAAGGAAAAATTTATGGAATTTTCCATTTTTAACATTTTAATTACACATGAAACATGGAAATACAGACATTAAAAAAGGAAAAGAAAGAAAGAGAGAAAGGGAGAGAGGAAGGAAGGAAGGAGGGAAGGAAAAAGGGGGGGAAGAAAAGGCTAAACTATATTTTGAATGACACTACTGCCACCTTGGTTTCCCAGCTACCTCCTCAGAAGGTACCACTATTACAGATTATTGTCTATACCTTTATTTTGCACTTTCTTGTATATATACGTACTCAGTATATATTTATAACATTCACAGTAGTGTGTGCATTCTTTTTATATGAACATGGTGTACATATCATTTCTAATTGGCTTTTATAAGTCATATGGAGTTCTTTCAATGTTAATACATACAGACTACATTCATTCTTTTTAGTGGTTACATAATATTCCATAAAATGAATATATGGGTTTATTCCCACCTCACGTACTGATTGACATTTTTTTTCTATTATAAACAATACTACAAGCATTTGGTAGTTTTGTTTTTGTTTTTCTTCTTTCTTGTGCAAATGGCTACCAATTAGGCTAAGCCAGTTTGTTCTTATTTTTAAAAGGGGCAAAATTAAACAGAAATATACCCTCAGTATAATAGGAGTCTAAGGAGAAAGACCAGAAGAATTATTTATTCTGCTGACCCATTTTCCCAGCTCCAACAACCCAAGACATAACCTTAAATGGTATAGAAAATTTTTGCAACAGACTTTGAATGCCCAGTGATGAAATGAAGCAAACTGCTGAGTTACATGTCATGAAGACTTTCTACTTGGGTAAAAATGATAGCTCTGCAACTTGCCAGAGCTAGTACACAATGACACCAACATGACTACTGGGCACTTTCTTTAATTATGAAGTAGCAATTGTGTGTGCATGTGAGTGTGTGTGTGTGTGTGTTTGCACCACGCATGCTTTCATGCATATGCATAGATGTTCATATCTGCTGCTTATGTGAGAAAATAAAGCAAGGGAAGCCAAATATTATTCCTTAAGCCATATGTAGGCATGTTTATTTTAAAGAAAGTGCTATTGATCAATGACATACCCAGGGGCTGAAAACTGGACCTGTGGGCCTTGGAGACACAATTCAAAGCCTGTTTATTAATAGCCAACAACTCTGAGTGTATGGCATTATGTTAAGCATTTTAGATGCACTGGGTCCACGTGAAGTCCTGTAAAGAAGACATAGTTTTCCTGTGGTAAAGCTGTAAAATTTGAGGCTAGAGGAGATGGAGTGATTAGTGAAGGCTTTTTTTTTATTATGAAATAACAAAATCTTGTGGCCATGCCCATGTGTTATGAGTGCATCGCTTTCCCCTGTCATCTTACAGAGCTGCACTCAAGCAACCAGCTACAGGAACAGAAAGATTATTAAAGTTGCAGCCCCAAATTCCCAGTTTGGTATGTTGGCATAAACATCCCACATCCCATTCCAGGGAACCATGCATTCTTAGTTTCCAGAAATGTCATATGGGTCTCTAATCTGTGTACCCAAAAGGGGGTACTCAGGGGCTTATCCTGTCACATGGACTGAGGATGGTACCTAAGGGGTAGATGGGCAGTCGCAGTAGAACTGACTTTAAAAAAAAAGGCAGATCCTAACTACATAAAGATGATTGGCTTCTATAGTGGAGATGGTGGAGAATTTTGGTATTCAAGAAAAGTAGTTTTCAAAGCTTTTTCAATCCTTAATTCATGAGTACCATCACTACAAGTAAAATTTCCCATAAAAGGCAATCCAACATAACTGAAAAGATATGGGTCCCTCTCAGATCCTTGACAAGCATGACTGTGTTAATAGAGGATATTATCACTACCAAAAAGAAAAAAAATAGAAAACGAAAAGAGAAAGTGGTAGCTGTGTGAGATGATCGATATGTTAATTAGCTGGATTGTGGCAAAAATTTTACAGTGTGTATGTATATCAAATCAACAAATGGTACACCTTCAATCCTTCAATATAGACAAACTTAGTTATCAGTTATACCTCGATAAAGCCAGGAAAAAGAAGAGAAGTGAGGACAAATAAAGTCACATGGAAATGAGAAAATTGATTGGTGAGATTCATTCATTAGCTACCTCGTTCATTCTCACAAACCATCAAACTTAGGCTGCAGCAAAATTATGCATCACTAGAGTCATCAGATTTTGAGATCACCTTCACGTGGAAAAATATAGCTCTCCATGCCAGCATCACATTCATGCACTCCTTCAGTCTTGTCAGTCATCCAGCAAAACTTTAAGCAACTGCAAAGTTTTTGATGATGAATGGGACAGGACCCTAACCGCGATAAGACACAAGGTTAGGAGGCTCTGCTATAGAGGACCAAAGTTAATGAAATCATGGAGGATGTGGATTCCGTTTCCCAGCACATTTGAACTTGGCAATAAGAGAAGACTGTAGAATGACACATAGGGGTCTGGAAACCCGCCCCATCAGAAAGCTCCACAAAGAGGGAATTGGGCGGGCTACTTCTGTATTGCTGATTTTTCCTGAGGACACCAACCCTCAGAGAAGAGTTAAGCTTTACTGAGCTCATTGGAGATCAAATGTTTCCTCTGTAAAACAAGTTGAAAATCAGATTCTCAGGAACTTCTTCGATGTTGGAGAAGCATTGGTGTTGGATGTAGCTCTTTTATTTTCTCCGAGATCTTAGGAAGGTTGAAAACGGGACAGAAAGACCCAAGACTATATGGAGAGGTGGACTTCGCATCATACCTGCCTTTCACTGGCTATTGAACTGCAGGCAGGCTGTTGAAACACTCCACATAACAGCTTTCCCAAGTGGGACCTGAGAAATGGGACCTACTATATAGGGTATTTGTGATTATTATGGGAGATAAAATACTCAAAACAGTGGCAGGGGTACAAAGTCCCCTAAAAATTTATTTACACAATAATCTCAGTAATAAGTTGCCATCCTGTTCTCTCTTTTTTTTTTTTCCTGTAGATAGTAAGCTGAGTTTCCTGACAGACATACTAACTTAAGGATCAAACATTCAGATGCTAACAGAAGCTGGCTAGGTCAAATAAATAAGGAAGCAGAGAGGGTCTGAGAAACTTGTGGCCTTTGGGGACTCTTTCATTTTCATACTGGGAAAAGCAAAGTATGTCTCTTCTAGAAGAAAAAAACAGCACAGGGTAACAATAAAAGATTGCTGACCTTTGGCCTCCAAGCCCAGCGTGTAATAGGGAGGAGACAAACTGGAGGGTTAAGTGGGGTGGTCCCTCATCACCCCCAGCAAATTGGTCCATGGGGGATCCTTAATCTAAAGTTGCTATTTCTGCTCATGTTTGAAGAGAAACAGAAATCCTCTATAGACGAAATTTAAATGTTGACAATAAATATGTGTTGCAAAAAAAAAAAGTTCCTGAGTGAACCAGACGCAATGTGCAACTGACGTTTCATTTTGGGCATTGCCGTCTGCACCATTTCAAACGCCAGATCCCTGGCATCCTCAGGTCATGTCTTTAGAAAACCTGGGTATGCAGTTTGGGAAACCCCAGACATTTTTTTTTAACATCTATTGGAGTAAAATTGCTTTTCAATGTTGTGTTAGTTTCTGCTGTATAACAAAGTGAATCAGCTATATGCATAGGTATATCCCCATATCACCTCCCTCTTGCGTCTCCCTCCTACCCTCCCTATCCCACCCCTCTAGGTGGTCGCAAAGCACTGAGCTGATCTCCCTGTGCTATGCAGCTGCTTCCCACTAGCTATCTGTTTTACATGTGGTAGTGTATATATGTCCATGCCACTCTCTCACTTCGTCCCAATTTACCCTTCCCCTTCCCCGTGTCCTCAAGTCCATTCTCTATGTCTGTGTCTTTATTCTTGTCCTGCCCCTGGGTTCATCAGAACCATTTTTTTTTTTTTTAGATTCCATATATATGTGTTAGCATATGGTATTTGTTTTTCTCTTTCTGACTTACTGCACTCTGTATGACAGACTCTATGTCCATCCACCTCACTACTCAATTTTGTTCCTTTTTATGGCTGAGTAATATTCCATTGTATATATGTGCCACATCTTCTTTATCCATTCATCAGTCTGTGGGCACTTAGGTTGCTGCCATGTCCTGGCTATTGTAAATAGTGCTACAACAAACATTGTGGTACATAACTCTTTGAATTATGGAAACCCCAGACATTTAAGGGTGATTTCTTGAATGTGTTCCTTCGATACCCAACTCCGCAAAGCCCTAGAGAAGGCACATGCAGAGTTTTTTGTGTGCACATTCAGACCTGTCTTTTAACACCTAATACAGCCATAGTTAACACTGGGGACCTTGGCCAGTGTTTCTGCAGAAGGCTGACAGATGACCTTTGAGAAGCTAAATTTTAGGAGGGGAACACTGATTTGGATGCAGCCCCTTGAGGCCAGGCCGCAGAGGGATCTCTCTAAACAGCTCCTACGTGTGATATGGAGTGAGACCTCCACATGTCTGGTCTCTGCTCCATTGCCTTGTTGTATGGGGGAGCTGGGAGCGGTGGGCTTTGTCAGCTGTTCTCCCTTTGTTGTAAGCTTCATTATTCAGTTTAATGTCCTTGATCAAAATCTCTGAATTTGCAAGGCCTGGGGACATACACAAACTGCCTGAGAAATTAAAACTGGGATCATTTTGTCCGTCTTCCTGACAGTGCAGGCTCCTGTGTCCAGCAAGGTGATCCCAAGGGTCCCTTCCAGGTACTAGAAGGAGTCACAGGGACTAGGAGGCCATTTGCATGTGATTTGCATGCATTTACATAAGCCTGCAAGATCCCTGTTAAGTCTGAGCAGAGGTGATTTTCAAGGGCTGGATTCTTATTGCCTTTCCCTTGAAGACAGTCACCCCTAACAGGGCCCTTTTTTATTAGGTGTATATAGGGAAGCAGGTCATTGACGGTAGGAAGGAGATCCTAGCTAAAAAGGAATGAGTCCATTAAAAAAAAGCTCTTTATTCTTTCAGTTCCTTTAGAGCAAAACTAAGTAAATATATGGAGCACTGACTATTTGCCAAACAGCTTTAGATGTTGGGAATTCACATCGGACAGCAGTCAGTCCCGCTCACTTCACCATTAATTTTAATGAAGGAGAAAGTTTATAAAAACAATTAAGAACAAGCAACAAAAGAAAAAAGATAAATCCAGGCGGCGTTAACCACTATTCAGAAAACAAAACTGGGAATTGAATCAGGGGACAGCCGTAAGAGTAGGGAAGGAAGAGGCATTAAACAGCCTGCCCTGGGGAGACATTGGAGACCTAAATAATATCAGGTCAACTTTTGAGGAATGAGCAGAGTTCTCCAAGCAGAGCGAGCAGTGGATACAATCCTGAATGGTCTAGATTGGTCTAGAAGGATCTTAAGTTGTTTTGAAAAGATGAAAAAGGCCAGTGTCACCACAGTTTGGAGAAAAGGGAACAGTGGTACAAAACAAATGGACCGGGGTTAGATTGTGTGGGCTTGTAGGCCAAGGTAAAGAATTTGTGTTCTAGGGCTTCCCTGGTGATGCAGTGGTTGAGAATCCACCTGCCAAGGCAGGGGACACGGGTTCAATCCCTGGTCCGGGAAGATCCCATGTGCCACGGAGCAACTAAGCCTGTGAGCCACAACTACTGAGCCTGCATGCTGCAACTACTGAAGCCTGCATGCCTAGAGCCCATGCTCCGCAACAGGAGAGGCCACCACAATGAGAAGCCCATGCACCTCAACGAAGAGTAGCCCCTGCTCGCCGCAACTAGAGAGAGCCCACGCGTAGCAACAAAGACCCAACACAGGCAAAAATAAATAAATTTAATAAATAAATTAAAAAAAAAGAATTTGTGTTCTAAGTGCAGCAGGAAGCTATTGAATTCTGAGTAGCAGGATGACATGTCTGATTTACTTTTAAAAATTGGTTTGGCCACTAGGAAAAGAGGAAGAGAAGATGGTGAGAGTTAGGACTTTGTTGCCATGGACTTGTCCAGCTAAGAAATATAAATGTCTTGGGCTGGGATGGTGGCATTGGTGAGGGAGGGAAGTGGAGATAGTGGAAACATCTTTTCAAAGTCTAACCAACAGGATTTTCTAATGGATGGTACATGGGATATGAGGATAAGGGAAGCATCAAGGCATTATTTATCAAGAATTTTGTTTTGAGGAACCAAGTGGATGGAGATGCCATTTGCTGAAGGGGGGAAGACTTGGTGAGGAATCTGCTTCAGGGGAGGAGGGAGATGAGAAGTTGAACTTTCGTGCCTGTGGTGTGGTTCAGAAAAGCCTTTATTTTTCCTACAGCGGGAATAGAGCAGCCTTATTTAGGAGAAAAGACCAGTAATGGGAAGAAGGGAAAACCTGCACTGATGTTCCCATGACTACCTGAGCAGTCTCATTTCATTTTGCTGCTCACAGATCCCAACTGACTTATTGTAGAGGAGACCTTATCAATTACCTCTCTCAGTTAATACTTGCAAATGTGAGATGGCATAGATCTTCTGAGGAGGGAGAGTATCATTTTGTTTCTATTATGTTTATATTGAATGGAAGTTTTCCATGGGGAGACTTGGTAAACTGGTAGATCATTGGTAGATAGTTAGAAAGTGGCATTAAGTAGCATGCCCTAAGAAGACATCAGGTCAGCTTTGTCAAGAGCTGAGAGATTGATTGATTAGTCAAAAGATAAATAGATAATAAAGAAAGAGAGAGTAATGATAGAGATGGTTGGATGGATGGATGATAGATATAGATAGATAGATAGATGATAGATAAATAGATACATAGAGTTTTCTTAGCCCAAGGAAATGAGGAAGGTAAATGTAGATGAAAGAAACATGATTTCTAGACAGTCTTAGACACCTCTGAGAAATCTGTTTCTTTGAGAAAAATGAAAGACTGAGAAATCTGTTTCTTTGAAAAAAAATGAAAGACTGTTGGCCTAACTTACAATCTTTGAGAGTTACATCAAAGTTGATCAATGGTTCCACATTCAGTGAATGGTGTGTCCCAGCCTCGTGTGCAAAAGGAATTATTTAAGGGCGTTAATAAGAATACATAAAAGAAACAATGGTTTCAAAACGACCCTGTCTCCACTACCAGTAAAAGGTAGGGGCATAAGCAAGATGTAAGATGGAGGACAGAGGGAAGAAGAAGGGTAATAAATTCATAACTTAATTATTCACTTAATATGGCTATGTATAGATTTCTTTCACAAACTCTAGATTTCTGTGAAAAACTAGCAAGAGAAAATTAAATATGTCCAGATAACCCTGAAGCTTTCTTTGCAGCCAGTTTGCTCTATTTTCTCTTTGATTCCAAATGACTTAAAATGTGGACATGTCCTCAGAAATTGAGTATTTTCTTTTTTAGGAAGCAGTGAATTTCAGTTGGTCAAATTGAAGTCATTTTCCATATTTATAGAGCACATATTCTGAAATGATTGGGGTAATTTTTATTTTTATACCACTATAGGAATTTCTATAAGATAAGATGTGTTTAATATAGGAGAGGAAGGTGACAATATGGAGTTTCAGAAGCCCCTGGGACAATACATCTCAGAATTTCATGTCTCGTTCTCTGGGTCTAAAATTGCAGCCAGGAGTTTCCCATTAATATGCCTGCCAAGTAATCCAAGGATAACCCTTTGGAAAACCCTATCCTAAGATCACCCTGGGTGCTGTAAACCAGCTAGTTTATTCAAATTGGAACGGAAAGTTTCTAGAAACAAAACATTCTTGGAAAGTTCTAGGAAGTTCTTAGGTCCATCCAGGGGCCAATCTATTGCAATATAGTGCCTCTGTCTTCCTTAGTGGATCAGTAGATTGCGGTCACCTCTCAGCTGTTCTTCCAGGCTCATCCCTTAGACCAGGCAATAGGATGGCACACCCTCTCCCTCTGGGAAGAGCTCAGAGAGTACTTGTCACAAATACCTTCTCTCACATCACAACTCTCACCATTGCCTTTTCTCAGGAGCATTTAGTAGAGGACCTCTGATGTTTGACCTTCACCTCAAAGACACAAGGTTTCCCATACCTGTCTAGTGTCTTTTGGCAAGTCTGTAATAGATGCTTTTATAAAGACTTACCAGCAGGAGCAGGAAATGATCACCAAACCCTAAAACATGATCATTTTTGAGGTTGTTCCCTAAATAGTGCCCAGTGGGTGTGTAATGAGGGTAGCTTGATTTGCAAATATTCTTGTTTGCTCTTTTCTTGAGTAAAAGTTTCTAAAGGGCCAGGATTCATTTTACAGAAAACGCACCATGTGGAACGTTTGGAACATTACAGGATTCTGTTAATCCTATATACAGGTTATTTGAAAGTTACCTTAGATATCACATGCTTATTAAGAATTTTTATCGTTCTTGAATTCTTTGAAATGTATTCCACACAATCTCTAGTGGATAAATGTCATTTTCTTTGGGATTTAAAAAGCACTTTGGAGTTCTGTAGAGTCTCTGGGTCACAATTAGGAATGACGATTTTCAGAATATGTTTCTGCAAAGAATTCTGTTCATCTTCCAAAACTTTGCAAACTTAATACAAAGGGATGTATTACAAAGGGATGAACTTAATACAAAGGAATATCTAGCAGTGATCCATGAAAGAAGACCAAAAAATTTAAATTATTATAGGGGCTCTAGAAAATATTGATATGGGATGAAATGAATTATCACATCCTTTTCAAAAGGTTCATCTGTAGCTGGTCAGTAGTTTCCATGCTATTAACTTGTATTGGCAGAAAATCAAAAAAGGGCCTAAATCTATTTTTCCTATGTATAGTTTTCAAGTATTCTTTATGCCTGCCCAAACTATACATCCTCTTAATTTTAAAATTAAAAAGAAATACACCAACCCATTTGACTTGTAGTTAATTTGCAATGATAGGAGTTGTTGAATCAAATGTGATGATAACATTTTTGTGTATTTGTTTTAAGGCTGGAAATTGAATCCAGTTGTGGGTGCAGTGTACAGTCCCGAATTCTATGCAGGTAAAGAGTTTTCTCTTTGCATGATGTCTTCTTGGTCTTTTCTAAATGTGCTTTGCCTGCCCATAAAGAATGGGTTTATAAAATAATCTGAACTGATAAATTCCTATCCTAGCAAGTTTTGAATGATTTTTTTTAAGGCAAAACCAAAAGTGTTTAAAAGCTTTTAAAAAAATAAAGGGGAATCATGTAAGTTACATTGTGGCATAAGCATGGAGCCGCGGCTCCTTGTGACATTTCACACTGATTTTGCCTCAAAAAAAGCACTGAGATTTTGTTCAAGAGGTTTGAACAAATGGACAGCTGCTCATGCCTGTTTTCTTTCAATGTGCCTGAACGTGTTTTTCAGCCATACGTTTCCATTTGGAATTGCATTTTTTATTCCCTTGGCAAAGCAGAGAGTTGGCTTAATTATCCCAATAATGTGCCAGTGTTTTGGAATTGCAAAGAGAAGGATTATTTAGAAAACTAGGAAAGCTAAGTTGTCCTTCTTTTTCCATTAATCAATTTCCCTTAGCAATTCCCTTTCTCTCTGCTTTGCCTTCAAGGGTATATAGCTTTCTCCTCATCCCTTCCCAGCCACCCAACTGCCACTCAAATCCACTGTCCCAGAAAACTTGGTCATCAGATTTGGGGAGAGAGTAACTCAGAAGCAACAGCAGCTGAGATTTTTTGCTCAGCATAGCCTGTTACTTCTACCTGTTACTTCCCTGCTCATGAACAAGGCTGCATTGAACACCTGAGAACCTTAGTAGATTTGTCACATTGATGTTGAAAAGAAGTCTTGCTTTGATGTGGCCCTTGCTTTTTAATAAGGAGAAATCAATGACCCGTTGGTTTAGATCCACTCATTTTGTAATCTCTTGATGGTAAGTCACACCCCTTGCTTTGTCTCTTCTGAGATGCCCTACGTCAGTCATCTTCCCGAAACTAAACATTGACGCTAGTGGATGACAAAGGAACATAGGAAACTTAGACAGCTACTCTAGCACAAAACCCAACTTGATTTTAATAGATGGTAAACCTTGGAAGGCCCAATGTGGTAGCTGAGTTCTGGATTTTAGGTAGGCAATATTTGTAGTTGTTCTTCATGTGTGAATTTTATTACAAGCCTGGGTTACGACCAGGGATTCTAATAGTGCAGTAGTTGTGTTGACTCTTATTGGGGAGGCAAGACCTAGCTATAAGGCTTTCCATGGCTACGTGGTGGGGTCCACTTCCTGAGGGGACACATAGAGTGAGGAACGTGGGCATTACTATCAGGCAGCCCAGGATGGAATCCTGGTTTCTCTACTTGCCAGCTGTGTGATTCTAGGCGAGTTACTTAACCTCTCTGTGCCTCAGCGTCTTCATCTGTTACATGGGAGATGATAGTAGTAACAAACGCACAGGTATTTATAGGAATTACATGGGTTAATATCTGAAGAGTGTTTGGTGCATAGCAGCACCATATAAATGTCAAGGAAATAGAAATAAATAAGTTAATGTTCCACCTCTCTGCCATAAGGGGAAAGTTAACTGAGAGCTGATTCTGCTGAATTCTGAGTGTACCACTAGACTAAAAGATTCTCTTTTAATTCATGAGAGGACTAGTCCTTCAGTGCTCAGCTTATCAATTCAGGGGGCACAGATATTGCTGGGATACATCTTTGTCCAAAGCTTCAGAGAAATGAAATCCCCCAAAAGGGCAAGAAGGAAGTTGGAAAGCAGCTTCTGTGTATCTGCTGGGAGTGCTGGGTGAAATGGAGTCTCTGGAATAAAGAGGTGGCAGATTCTGCGTGTGTGTGTGTGTGTGTGTGTGTGTGTGTGTGTGTCCGTCCGTCCGTGTCTGTGCACGTGCCTATGTGCATGTTTTTTCTCCCCCAAAATAATGAGATCAAGAGCAAGAAGCAAGAAACCATTCAATGAGGAGGTAGGGTATGAATGTACGAATTGCGACAGAGAGAGGAAAGTACATTTTTCCAGCCCTACGCAATGTAGTTGCTGGTCGCCTTTGGCTCAAGCAACCAGGAAAACACCAAATATCTACTTTCCAATGATTTCAAACCTCTGTGCATATCTGTGGGTGTGTAAGAGGCCATTAAGACAGAAGAAACAATTCAGAATGACTTAAACGTACGAGAATACATGAATCTGCATAACTTTTAGAACATTAGAGCAGCCATTCAGATAAGCCCTGGGCCCAGCCTCAAAAGTTAGATCATTGGGGCTTCCCTGGTGGCGCACTGGTTGAGAGTCCGCCTGCCGATGCAGGGGACATGGGTTTGTGCCCCGGTCCGGGAAGATCCCACATGCCGCGGAGCGGCTGGGCCCGTGAGCCATGGCCGCTGAGCCTGCGCGTCCGGAGCCTGTGCTCTGCAACGGGAGAGGCCACAGCAGTGAGAGGCCCGCGTACTGCAAAAAAAAAAAAAAAAAAAAAAAAAAGATCATTGGACCATGGGGAGAAAATAAGTTGTAATAAGGGTTACTCTTGATTGAGTACTTTTATGGTCAGGCACTGTTCTAAGCACTTTACCTAAATTAATGTGTTTGAATCCTCATGGCAGTTTTCCAAATGTGGAAACTAAGGTACAAAGGGTTTGCATCACAGGGCTAAGATTTCACAGCTGGTAAAAAGCCAGCTAAAATCAAGAGCCTGTGTTCTTTGCAACCAGGTTACTTTGCTTTATTTTTTATGAATGTTAAAAGTCATCATTCTTATTGACTGTGCCCTCTGATAGTAGATCACGCTACTGCTCTCTCCAAATCAGTCAAATTAAAGAAGAGAAGTAAGATAATAATTTTGGATTATTCCAAATACCACAGTATTCAGACATATTAACTGCTTATGCCAGGGGAAGCTTTCCGGAGCCCAGACAACCAAATAATTATTTCTATGAGCTTCTTCAGTAAACTTAAATCTAAAAAAGGGGGGGGGGATGAGGGGGCACGGAGAAGTAAATGTTACTTGAGAAATCTGAATATTTGTGTTTGGTGTTGCCAATATCTGGGCTATCCTTGATAATCAGAGGCTTTCTCTTTTAGCCTGTATGTTTGTCTATGTAGGTAGACAGAGCTCATGATATTCAGAAATGTGGGGAAGTGTTGCTGCAGATCCAACACTCCAGAACAATTCCTTTTAAATACTTGAAGACCCATAAACACTGAGAATCCTGCTAGCTTACATCTAAAATTTCAGGCACCTGTATCTGTGGAATGCATATATGCAAAATAGAGCTGTAGAATGTGTTCATTTCCATAACCAGGTATAATGCCTCATGTTATCCATTTAAATACCCATGACTAAGAATCTAGGGGGCATTTTAAATTTCCCCAACTACAAACATAGTCTGGATTTATCTTGGAATTTTGAATGTGCCCCAGAGCTGAAATGAAGACCTTGTCATTGATTTGCTGTGGGTATTTCACAGGTCAGCCCTGTATCTGCCTGACACAGAGAGCCAGCCTTATTTTATTAGTCATTTCTATATATAAGACTGCGTGTTAATGACAAAGATCACAATATTCCCATAGTATAATTATTGATTTTATGAAGCTTATGCAGAATTAACAACCCAGCCTCCAATTGTCTCTCAGAATGGGGCATGAAAAGTGCACATATTTTGTAAATTAAAATCAATATTTTCAATTTCTCCTAAAGGTAATTTTGCTAATTTAGTGGACTTTTCCCCTAACATTTATTTTCCCTTTAATTATAAAATGGCAGGTTATCGATTTTCGTCTGTAACCTCTTGACGCCCGGAGTGTGTTTTTATTGCTCACGCAGGGTGGGGGTGGGGAGAGCAGTTATACCTCTTAATGAGGATCTTTAATTACTAGCTGAACAGTATTAATTTGCTTTGATAAATTATGACATGCACTCTCCCTCACACACGTTCTAAGAGAAGCATTTAGAAAGCTGTTAGGAAAGGTCTTTCATTGGGGGTGGTTTTTCTGAACTCTCATCAAGTTTTATACCTGCAAGAACTCTTTTAAATGCTTATCCAATACCAGTTTCCAGAAGCAGATACATCTAAATCAGCATATTCCATGAACATACATAAATCTCCTCCAAAGACAAGTGGGTGTTTTCCTATAAAACTAAGCAGCAGCATTGATTATTTCCTAAGCCTAATCATCTTCAGACTCCTTGAGGCTTATTCTCATGACAAATGATTGATAAGTCAATACAAAAAAATGCCCAGGTGAGTTTCAAACACTAGCCAGCATGTACGGGCATTCCATTTTAGAGTCAAAATAAAACTGAAGGCACTAAGTAGAAGTAAAATGTCTGCAAATATCTGTTCCCAGTAGCATTTCTCAGGTTATTTCGTGTAATTAAAAATAGGGTTTTTAGGAATCCCGCTGCGGAGGCCTCAACAGGGATTCTTAGAGTTTCCTGTCATTCTGAGAAGTCCCCTTTGCCATCTAATAAAAAGGTTTTTTTTAAAAAAAGTGATATTCTTAAGGGATAATCATGATAGCTAGCCAACAAAACTGCTGATTGAAAGCACCTTTAATCTTCATACATGAGTAAAACAAAATAAAAATAAATAACAGAAGGCTATACACAATTGTCGACATGGTCCTGACAAATGGCAAAGTCATCCGTTTCTCACTTGCTGTGGTAAGATGGCTGCAAAGCTCACGCACACTTTATATCATATCTGCCAACTCATTTCTGTGATTAAATATTCCATCAGTGGGGCTATAAGGCAGCAAAGCTTCACAAGATTCGTAAGATGCACCACTTGAACGCACATAACTCACTTCCGCGGATAGGGAGCTCCCCGCCTGCAAAGGAAAATTGGAATTGAGTTAAATTACTCCACGAGCTGTGATCAATAGGGAGAGGAAAAGATCTTCCAATGCAATGCAGATCTAAGATAGAGTAAGGTCCTGATGACTAGAAATACACAATTAAACTCAAAAGGAGAGAGATGCAGAGTCAATCGACTTGGAAACCTTGAAGATGACAGTGAACAATAGTCTTGGTGACACTATTATTATTAGTGGGCTTTTGCGGGGGAGGAAAGAAGGGGGTCCTGAGTGGATCCTCCTTCTGAAAATAAACATTTCTGCTTTGTGGGGAGTGAAACAAAATGACGGGTGCTAAAAGAAGGGCATACCTATCTGCAAAGTCACACTTGAAAAGTGGCCAGGTCTTGAAACTAGGTTATCCTGGGGTTATAGGGAGGATCAGATAAAATAATGAGTGTAAAAGATCTTCACAGACTGTAAAGTAAGATAAAGATATAAGAGATTAGTGTGATCGCTGAAGTCACCTGGATTGTGTCCACGTCGGCACAAGCCTGGCCACGGATCACATGACTTGATGCCAGGCTAGGGGATGAGAAAGTGGATTGGGATCTCAATATAAAGGTTAAAAATGAAGAGGATGGATGTAGTGCTCTGTGATTGCGTAGCTCGAAAGGGCAGGTGTATTTGACCTTGGATTACCGGGACAAAGGTATTGGTTTTCTATGGGCTCTTGGCCACTGTGAACCATGATTCATCTAAGAATTGGGTCAGAAGTAGGTAAATGTAGGTCTCCCTCCCCCCACTTCACTTGGTTGAGTCCATCACAGTTCAGAGAATGACCTTTAGCCACACTTTTGGATGGACTTCTTTCCATTTCCTTTCCTGCAATCTGGATACAAGAGCATCTGAAAAAATGTAAAATTTGTCCAGAACCTGGGATAACCTGACCTAAGTTGCTTTTCTTTTATTGGTCACAATCCTAGACTTTGGATTGGGCTTGGGGTGATCTGCCAAAAGACTGGGTACAAAGCACGCCCCGTTTTGGGTGACTGCCTTAGCATCCTGAAAGAGTATAAGGTGGGTTGGAAAGGCACCTGCCACCACCCAGAGCCCCTCCAAGCAGCAAATATTCAGGTGTACCTCATGACTCTAAAGTTGCACATATCCACCCAGAGGACCAGCCTCGCCTGGACTCAGAGCCAGGGCAGTGAGGAGCTGCTTCTTGTGAACAAATGACCTTTGGCTTGGTGACGTTGTGTATAATTTACACATCTGCCAGATTCCAGTGCAGTGCACTTCAGTGAACTGGAACGGAAGAGTCCAGATTTAAGTCCCCGAGCAAAGGATTTTCAGCCTGGAAATGTTCCACTTCAAAGAGTTTATCTCGTACATCTGTTTACTTTTGCCTCCCCTTTTGGTGGCAATTCACTTTGCTTCTTCTCTCTCCTCCCTGCTTCTGTCTTAATGGATTTCACTCCATCCCTGGCCACATTTGGCCTTAATTTTTATCTGCGTCCTTCCCTGTCCTACAGAGGGAATGCAGCTCGGCTTTGATGGAGCCTGTGGGGATCTTCAAACAGGATCGGCACTCGCTTATGTGCTGAAAACTGCATTTCCTAAATAAATGGGTCCCCATTCTATTGCATGGAAAGGCTATAGCAAGGTGAGCTTGCCCCAAAGCAGGGAGTGACAGGATGGTCCTTGTAGGAGAAGCCCCACCACTAGGCTGTGGAGGAAGATGAGGTTCGGGTATCTGGCTCTGGATAAATTTCATAGGGAAAGTTCTAGGTTGCCCTCATCAATATACTCGGCAACTCAAAACATCAGCAACATAAGCCAACTCTGGGCGCTTAATCTGTGCCAGGCGCTGTGCTAAACTCTGCGTCTCCTCCAATTCTAATAAAAATGTTACAGCATTATCTTCTTTGTAGAAATTATGAAACCAAGGTTTTTGTGGAGAGTTTATCTCATTTCCTAAATCACAGAACTAGTTTGTGAAGCATCTGTATATTATATAAAGGTCTTTTTTCTAACCACAAAGCCCATATTTTTCACCACCTTCCGATGCAGCTTCCTCAGTAGTAGATGAGGGCACCCCCTCTATGCCTTCCATTCATTAGGTCATAGAATATAATGGCAATTAGGAAGAGTATCTTTGCATTTAATATTACTGGCTGCATGCCCAACCCCCATGATGGGATGTTTACATATGTTTACAGAGATTGCAGCTTTGCAGGATGAGTGTCATTTTCTTCCTTTTGCAGATACAGTAGAAATCCAGTGGAGTGGAGTTGCCCAAGGTTGCTTACTTCAAAGGTTAAAGAGCTGATTCAAACCCCTATCTTTGTATATCTTATTAGGAAGCCAATTCCTTTCCCTGCAAGTTACCTCCCATATGTTACTAAACGGAGCTCCTGTGCCTGAGGCACAGGGAGGCCAAACAATACTGAAACGTCAGAGTTTGGAGCAGAGACAGGTTTATTATATAAAGGTCTTTATTATATAAAGAACCATGCAAGGAGACAGGTGGCTCTTGCCCCCAAACCCGCAAACTCCTTGAAGGGTTTCAGCAAAGTATTTTTAAAGGCAAGGCGAAGGAGGGGCCAGGTTGGTTGTTGCCCACTTCTTGGTGTCGGAATCCTTTGTGCACATAGCTCAGGTCACGATGTTCCTATAAACCTCCAACAAAACAAATGTTATTCTCTGTTCTGCAACTTTATCTCTACAAGAATGGAAAAGTGTTGTACTCTTAAAGGTCAGAGCCTTGAGAATAGCTATCCTGTATATTTCAGGCTATAGGCAACATTCTTAACTCTAAGCAAAAGCAAAAGAATACAAAGGTTAAAGTAAAAGAAACAGATCTAATGTGGAGTCAGATTTGTTCTTCCCTATTACACAGACATGCTTTAGTTAATCCAGTATTTTGGATTGATGGTTCTTAACTGGGAGTGATTTTGCCTCCCAAAGGAATCAGGCAATTTCTGGAGACAATTTTCACTGTTACATCTGGGGGGAGGGGTGTTCACTACTGGCCTCTAGAGGGTGGGGCTAAGGATGCTGCAAAATACCCTGCAGTGCCCCGGACGGGCCCCCACACGAAGAATGATCTGGCCTCAAATTCTGACAGCGCTGAGATTGAAAAACCCGGTCCTAATAGAAGCACATGAGTAAAGATGTGACCTATGCACCAGATATCTTAAAAATTCTCATGCCCTGCTGATGGCTACTGTTAAAGATGTCCAAGCAGCTGTAGTTATTGATGGCAAAGAATGAAAGAGAGACATTTGCCCAAATGTTTCCTCTTCTGGGCATTCCTTTATGATTTTTGACTCCAGAGGGAAAAGCATAGTTTGATTTATGCTGCAGAGCTGGCTGGCTTGGTTAGACATACTCACAGGATGCAGAAAGGCTGATACACTCACAATTCCAATTTATTGCAACAAAAGCCTACAGATTGAAAATTGGCAAAGGGAAGGAGCACCTGGGGGGAAGCCCAGAGGAAACCAGGCGCAAGCTCCTGGGTGTGCTCTCCCTGTAGAGTCACAGGAAGTGCTTCGTTTTCCCAGCAAAGATGTGTGACACCACATGCAAAGTGTCGCCAGTCAGGGAAGCTCACCTGAGCCTTGGCGTCAAGTTTTTTGGGGGGAGTTGGTCACGTAGACCTGGAGCACCCATGACTGACCTCAACTACTCAAACCTTAGCCCAAAGAGCAAAAATAAGTACTCACCATAAATCACATTGCTTCCATAAACAATCTTATCAAACTGGTACTGTGTAGCCCAAGGCCACAGGCATCCAAAAACAATCTCATCAGCTAGAATATTCCACGGGCTCAGAACTCATCTCCCAGGAGCTGACCAGTCCTAAAGACAAGGCTTTGGGGGGAGATGCACAAGGTTTGAGCGGGCTGGGCTTGCTGAGTTAACCCTTTCCTGCCCAACATCAAAAAAAAGAAAATGGAGTTGGCAAGCTCAGAACATATCACAAGAGTGATCGTGATGGAAGTGGTGAGGATGAGGCTGGTGATATAAGACAAGACGTACTACTGTGTTTGCTGATTCTAGGAGAAAAGATGAAGCTGAATTTAGTTATGAAAGAGGAAGGAATGAGTGGCTTTTTCACTTAGAGCAGGGGTCTGCAAACTTTTTCAGTAAAGGGCCAGTTAGTCAATACTTTCAGCTTTATGAGCCATATAGTCTCTGCCACAGCTACTCAGCTCTGCCCTTCTAGTGCGAAAGTAACCATAGATAATACATAAAGGAATAGGCATAGCTGTGTTCCAATAAAACTTTATTTAAAAACACATTTACATTTCATGTAATTTTCATGTGTCATGAAATAGTCATCTTCCTCTCCCCACCAACCAGCTATGTAAAACTGTGAAAGCCTTGGCCCCTACTTTGCTGACCCTGGCTGTAGATTCCAGATTTAATAAACACAAAGCTTATGCCCTGGGGAGGTGTTTTGGTTTGGGTTTGGGTTTTTTAGCATTGCATTTTGGTAGCAATTACACGATACTGCATGAACCCATGGTTAGCTGGCTGTCACTCAGTTATATGATGTCCATCAAGGAAGGGCCAAAGAGAGAGGCTGTGTATGAATTCACACATACCACTGGCTTCCATTAATTCATCCTTTAGCTCAGGACCTGGGAAGTGCCAGGCACTGTGGTAGGCTCTGGGGTAGCAGCCCTTCCCTCCAGAATTTGGCAGGGCAGTAAAGGATGCACACAAATAAACTCAGGGTATAATAAATGATGATACCTCCTGGACCACTGGAAAATAACCGCTCTCTCTGCATTGAAAGGGGTGCCATAAACTGGATCTGGAAGGATAAGTTAGAGTTTGCCAGCCAAGAAGGCAGAGAGAAGATCATTGTAGGGGTAAATAAGGAGAAGTTTGGTAGCGTCCAAAGGAGTTTCTCAACCTTATCTTCAGAATCCACTGAGAAAAATTAAAACAGAATTAAAAATAAATACAAGTACTTGATGTTCATCTGAGATGGGAATTTCTGAGGCAAAATCAGTTTTCTCCAAAGACTGAGAAATATTGACTGAGATCAGAAAGAACCTTCTAGAGAAAAGTTGCTAAAGACCTGATAATACCATAAAAAGGAATCTGGATTCTGGAATTTATCCGTTGAGTGGTTGACAACCATTGAAAGCTCTGATTAAATAAATGAAATAATAAAAAAAAAATAAGAACACAGTGATGAATTAGGACCCAGACCTACATTTGCAACAAATCGGAGTCTTATCATGAACAATATATGTGGGTTAAGCCCTGAAAGATGTAAGACCACATCGGTGACTGGTCACCAATCCCAGAGACTGGGTTCTTGACAGACCCCAGGATTACCAAATGGTGCCCAACAACAAAAGCTATTATACAATGTGTCTCCTACTTTTGTCCAAAACTTTTCTGAGGAAAGCAGATTACCAGAGATTTTTAAAATGAGGTGGGTTCATTTTTCTCTTTATGTTTTAACTTGAGTTACCATTCTATCATAAACCATTTCGTTTTGAAGATTTTTTTGCTTTCCACTTTCAGCGTTCTTTTCAAAATTTATGGTTCACTGTTATTAGCCCAGCCAATTAAGTTGTTGTGTAAATAGAGACAAATTGGCTAAATAGTGTTTAATATACTTTATGTTAATAATACGTAGATACTCATTCTCCAAGTATAAAACGAAGCTGTCCCCTTTTCTTTTAAAAAATTTAGTGTTGAAGAACCAACACACAAATCTCAAAATCCTAGTTAGATTAACTACACTGATGACAGTTAACGCATTTCTAGAACTTCTATGGAACTGTTACAACCCATTACAGTCAAAATATTGGTTTATGAAAAATTAATAAAGCCAATGGAAAATGGAATCCAGCATTAGCTAATAACACCAAAAGAATCAACCAGAATTAATTATGCTGCATGCTACATTCTAATGAGTTTTTCATTAAACTGTATACCATTATGGAAACTAAACAAGGATTACTCAAAGAATAATGCCAACGGCTGTTATTTTTTTAGGGGATTAAATTAGTTACTGGGTTATACATTTAAAACTGACGCAGAGGTTAATCGCTGTACACTCATCATTGTGTTAAAGTCAGTATCATTTTAAAAACACGAACACCCCAATATCATTGATATTTCCTCTGGAAAAAATATAAATCCGTTTGTATGTTTCTAGTGTTTGTTTGATATACATGTGGTATTGTAAACACTGAAACCCTCTATATTAGTTCTCTGTCATTTTCGAAAACAATTTTCACCAGGTGAAATAGTCTATACTTGCTTTCAGCCCATTGCTCTGTGTGTGTGTGTGTGTGTGTGTGTGTGTGTGTGAAAGAGAGAGATTTAGGAGTATCTTTAAATAAATGTACCTGATTATTTTTTGAGAGATTCAGAATTGAAATATAGTATTTTCTACTCTCACCAAAAGAATAAGTTCAGGATTTTAAACCTAATCTAGGATAAGAAGGAAACTCAAGATGAATCTCTATAGCCATGCCACAAATATACCCAGATCCTCCTAAAATCCAGTTCTGTAATAGTAAGTGAAATATAAGAGGGGGCCACTAGGGAGGGCTTTCTGGAAGGCTTTTTGGACTCTTGTAGCATCATAGAAGCTCTCGCACCTGGAGGATGAGAGGCAGAGAGGGAGGAAGTCCATCTGGGTTCTTTGCAGAGACTTGTAAACTCCACTGTTTTCAGCCGAAGCACAATTTGTAATTTTTTTTTCTCCCGAGCAGAGATTGCACACTAAAATATCTTTAGGAGGAGGTTGTGAGACCAGTAAGTGAAATGTGCAAATTGGAAGGGACATATCTCAATTATAGCAGGAGTAGCTTCTCCCCATCACTTTGAGTGGCTCTGCCAGGCAGGAATACTAGCCCAAACCCATGTGGCCCCATCTCCTGATTCCTCAAGAGAAGCCAGACATATGTCTTGTAACATTAAAACTCCCAAATTTAAATGTTTGCAATTATTTCCCAATCTTAAAGTGTTTTCCATTAATTCTATTATGTTTAGCGTTATGTACAGTACATTAGGTAGCAATGGGCTACTCCTTTCTTAAAAGAAAAAGACAAAAACAAAAACAAGAGAACAAAAAAAGTCCCCAACGGGCCATATTTTGAGATTTCAAATAATAATAATAATTACTATTTCCATTATTACAATTACTGAGATCACTTATTGATTAGCTACTATTTACCAAACGCTTTCATGTAATAGTTTTAATCCTTACAACAATACTTAATGAAACTGATAGTTTTGCCCCTATTTTACAGATGTGAAAACCGAGGCTCAAGGATATTAAATGATGAGGTCAAGAACACTTAGCGAGGCTAGCAAAAACTAAGTTTAAAAGTTTCCAAAGCCCATGCTTTTCCAACTACATTATCCGAGCTTAAGGGTTCACTATTTCTCCTCCATGTTTCCTTCCCCCACGTCTTATTTCTACCCTGCAAGTGGGATTTTTCTTATCTACAGAAGATACATCCTGCCCAGAGGCTTCCTTGGTTGGATTTAAAACCCTATTGCAGATTCTTAAAGGTGATCAGGAGGTTGTAGCTAACACCTTTAGCCTGACAGAGTCAGGTGTTTTCAGCCAGAAGATGACTGCAGAATCTTTAGACACGATTTTGTTGGAAAGGTGTTGGTGGATATTTATCATTCCAAGGTTGGAGGAGATGTTTCATCAACTCAGGACCAAGTATCACCATTGATAGGCTTCATGAGAGAGTCTGAGCTTTGGAGTCATGCGAAGCTGGCTCAGATTTCAGTTTTGTCTCATAGTTTTGTCTCTCTCAGCTTTAGTTTCCTTGTGGATTTAATAAGAAAAAAAGTTATAGTGCTTGTAGAACATACTCGGTCCAGAACCAGAAACTCAATGGCATCTTAATTGTCAGTCTTATTAATATCACCTGTACTGAAGATTGTTTATATAGTCCCTACATAGGTATTTTACTGTTGTTGGTGGCCCTGGAATCCCCTGGGAGCTTATTAGAAATGTAGACTTTCAGGCCCCACCCCAAACCTGCTAGATCATGATCTACATTTTAAAAGGGTCCCCACCCATTGATTCAGTTCATATTAGCATTTGAGAAGCAAAGCTCTAGGATGGCCTTTATCTATATATTGACACCCATGACCCAGAAGGCCAAATGCCTTAGGAAATAAAATTTATTTGCATTGTTTTTGTTGTAACTGAATTGCTATCCTTCCACAAATACCTTATGGGACCATATTTCTCCTTGTTCCATTGTCTTAAACCACAATGAATTAAAAAGAAATTTGGGACAAGTATTGAAAAAACATGTCTTCAAATTGTTTTTGGATGTTTGTTTTTTAAACAAAACTGAAATAAAATTAAAATTTTGACAAAGTATTGATAAAATGATACCCTCTGAAATTTTTAGTGACAGTTTCCTGGGGAGTGGCTAATGCTCTCCTGAGAGACAATTAGTAGTAGTATTGTTCCAAACAGAAAGTAGACGTTAGAACAAGGGTCCCCAAATGTATTCTGTAAGGTTCCAGGTAGCAAATATTTTAGTCTTTGAGGGCCATGCATTCTCTGTTGCAATTACTGAGCTCTGTTGTTGTAGCATAAAGCAGCCATAAATAATATGCAAGTGAATGAGTGTGGCTGTGTTCCAATAAAACTTTATTGATAGATACTGAAATTTGAATTTTATATAATTTTCACTTGTCACCAATATTATTCTTCTATTGATCTTTTTTTTCCTCAACCATATAAAAATGTAATCATTCTTAACTCATGGCCATACAAAAATGGTGGTAGGCCGGATTTCACCAGAAGACTGTAGTTTGCCTGCACCTGATTTAGAAGATTAGCCTTAAGTCCATGGGTCCAGGAATCTAGTTGGTTTATTTTGCATTCAGCACCACAATATTTCTGTCTGTGTGATCTTGGGCAAGATCCTTAGACTCTCTCTGTCTCAGTATCCCCATCCATTAAGTAGATATAATAGTAGTACCTCTCTTACAGGGTTAAGAGTAGGGGATGATCCAAATTAAACATTGAGAGGTTTGCGGGGCACTTAGCAGGTCTTCAGTAAGCAATTTTTGGAATTGTCGCTGTAACATTTGAGGATCTGATATATTTATTATCATATTGAGTCAATCAACTGCTTTCTTTAAAAGCCTCTGTTAGCCTAAATTTGGAGGCAGGAGCTTAAGGTAACAGTCGAGTCATTACATTTTTCAAACAATAAAGAATCAAGGAGAAATTTCTACAGAGATCTGACATACTGTCCTTGCAACTTTTTTCTGCAATTACATCAAAATAAAACGTGGAAAGAAAAAAATGTGACGTGTTTCTTTCTAAATAGGAATGTCAAAACTCACCAAATAAACTGGAAAGAGGGATTATGAACACCATAGACAGATTCACTCCAGGGCTCCTTTAAATATGGAAATCCCCTGGCGCAATTAAAACATGATTTGATTTATAAGAATTAAATATACATGCAATATTTTCTGCAGCCTCTGTGCCTAAATGGAAATACCTCTGTACTTAAAATGCTCCCATAACCCTTCAGAGAAGCTCATCTTTCAGGCATGTATAAAAGCTTTAGGTATTAGCTGTGAAAATATTCTTACGTGGATTAGCTCAATGCTAGTCTGTTAAAAAATGCGTAACTGTAAAAGCCAAAATCATCAGGCTTTGGATGAATTTGTCAACTGGAAGCAGTAGCTTCCATTGGCAGGGACCACATGGCAACCTCCCAGGTCTCTAAGTAGAACAGAAGTTTGATGCTTATATGATGCTGCATAGGGGACCCTCATGGTAGCTCCTCATTGATCCTCAAGGCAGAGTTCATGATAAGGTAGGACTACCACAACAAAGTACCATAGACTGTGTGCCTTCAACAACAGACATTTATTTTCTCACAGTTATGGAGGCTAGAAGTGTGAGATTAAGGAGTTGACAGGGTTGATTTCTTCTGAGACCTTTCTCCTTGACTTGTAGACCGCCATCTTCTCCTTTTGTCTTCACATGGTCCTCCCTCAGTGTCTGTGTCCTAATTTCCTTTTCTTATGAGGACATCAGTTATAGGAATTAGTTTCTACCCTAATTCTACCTTAATTACCTCTTTAAAGATGCTATCTCCAAACACAGTCACGTCCTAAGGTACTGGGTGTAGGACTTCAATGTATGAATTTTGAGGGAACACCACTCAGCCCATACAGTAGAGCAGGAGTGCCGTATGTCTTCTTCTGGATGGAAAACCAAGGGTGAGCTCTCTAGGATTATGTGATTAGTGTTTTGTGTGCCTTCTTCCCCAGCCTGCCTCCAGAGACTTTGACAGAATAGCTTGGACTAGAAGTGAGGTACGCTTTTTCGTTTGAAATGCTCCAAAGCAAAATTGGTCAAAGGACAAAAGGGGAAAGATCAAAAGTAAATAAATTTTACCTCTTTGCCTGCAGAAGTAAACAGACCAGATATATTTAGCCATTTTCATTTTTCTTCTAAATCTGTGATGACCTAAGGCCTGGTTTACTCTGAGTGCATCTGCGGAGCAGCAGAATCACCCTGGGTTGCTGATGAAATGCAGATTTCCCACCCGCTGAGTCACACTTTTCAGGGCTGCGGCCTGGGAGGGTACAGCACTTCAGATTCTCCCAGGTGGTTCTTAAACTCTGGAGGCTTTGAAAACCTCTGATTTAAGTGTGGAAAGAACTCAGGGCATTGAGGTTTGGGGGACTGGCTCTTCTCCAGCGTTTCGCAAAGTATGGTCCCCAGACAACATGAGAACTTGTGAAAGATACAAGTTCCCAGGCTCCAGCCCAGACCTATGGAATCAGAAACACTGGCAATGGGGCCCGGCGTTCCGTGTTTAACCAACCTCTAGGGGATTCTGGGGATGCAGGTGGTTGTGAGAACCCTGGGTGATACCACCCCTTTTCTTAAAGTACTGCTCCCACAAGAAAGAAGTCAGCGGGTTTCTGTTTCAGTGAAGTCTCCTTTTCTCCCCAGCTCACAGTTTGTTTTTTCAACCATAACCAGTATTTTCCTACTTTTATTCTAATCAAAAATAAAAAGCTTTAAAAATCATTCAGCAACCATAGAAGCAGGAAGGAGTCACTGAGAAAGTGAGCAAAGGTCGAGGAACACAGATAGCTGGTTTCTCACCTGGAATTTGCCTCTGATTGATGATAAGCCTTTTCATAAATGACATCGTTGTTCTGTGCCTCCTTTTTTTCCATCTATAAAAAAGGCCTAGGGCTTCCCTGGTGGCGCAGCGGTTGAGAGTCCGCCTGCCGATGCAGGGGACGCGGGTTCGTGCCCCAGTCCGGGAAGATCCCACATGCCGCGGAGCGGCTGGGCCCGTGAGCCATGGCCGCTGGGCCTGCATGTCCGGAGCCTGTGCTCCGCAATGGGAGCGGCCACAGCGGTGAGAGGCCCGCGTACCGCAAAAATAAAAAAATAAGCATATGGGGTTCAGCAGGTGTACCCCAGATCTACACAGTGGGCACACAGTAGGTCCCAATAGACGGCTGCTGAATGAATGAACTCATAGCCTCATCTTTCCCGAGCCGAGCACTGGAGACAGGAAGGCAGCTCTGTAATGGTCCCCTCTGGGACTTTTTCCCCTCAGCCCTCTTTCTAGAGTTACTAGGTATCGGGGGTGGGGGGTGGGAAATCTCCCCCTTCAACCCTCTTGAGTTCTTGTGGTTGGTCTAATAATAAAATTGTCACAAGACAGATGAACAGGAGAAAAAAAGAAACAAATTTTAATACGTGTGCACAGAGGTCTCATAGAAATGGGACCTAAGAAGTGGCCAAAGCAGGCAGCTTTTATACTTGTTAGACAAAGAGACAATAAATGTGTGAGGAATTGACAGCACAAAGAAGCTTAGGCTTTGGAAAATGAATTAGTAAAGAGTGTAAACAGAGTTTGGTTTGAGCTTGGGGCAGTAAATTAAAGGAGTCACAGGATTTGTTGGTGCAGCTTCTCGGCCCAGAATTCCCCATCTCTGATGATAAGGGTGTCCTTCTACTTCCAGATGCTGGGAGGGCACCTTTCACCTGAGGGATTTATTTCCTGCTTTCAGGGAGGCAGAGAGAAGTTTCAGTGTTCTTAAGTAACTTTAATTCAAACTAACCAATATGCCATTGAGGCACATTTTGGGGCAGCACGCCCTGGATCCCATTGTAGGACAAGTGACATCCGGAAAGCGGGACTCCAGCAATGATCTCTGTTTTCAAGTGACCCTGGACTAGCACATCTTAGATGTCTGTGGAGACCCAGGGAGCACGGGACACACACAGACCTCACAGGGCAGGTGCTCCTGAATTCCCATTGGCTCTTAGATGTTTTACAAAGTCTTGTTGTTGTTGTTATGCTTTGGGTCTTTGTCTTTTGCATTTCAACAGAGATAAGAGCATCCTTCTCTAAATCTCCCAGCCCATCTTCATCTTGGAGCTAATGAAGCGAATCAGTCATTCCCAGTTGCTAGGCAATTGGAATGTTTCTTTGACTTTTTTTTTTTAATTCAGAAATTATAGGGAGGGCCCAGGCATTTCACTGGACTAGCTTGTAGCTCTGCCTATTTGGTATTAAAATGGAAGGGCAACCGTTGCAAAACAGCTTTTCTTTTCTTCCTTTAACGTTCTAATTTTGTTTCTTGAAAGTGTGACAGGGCTGCCTACCAGAATCCCTTCCCGTAGTTTCTCTCCTCAGTTGCTTCCTGACTCTGAGCCTAGGTCCCTGGACCCATGGGGACAGGATGATGAGTAAGACATGATTCTTTTTTTTTGCGGTACGCGGGCCTCTCACTGTTGTGGCCTCTCCCGTTGCGGAGCACAGGCTCCGGACGCGCAGGCTCGGCGGCCATGGCTCACAGGCCCAGCCGCTCCGTGGCATGTGAGATCCTCCCGGACCGGGGCACGAACCCGTTTCCCCTGCATCGGCAGGCAGACTCTCAACCACTGCGCCACCAGGGAAGCCCAAGACATGATTCTTGACCTCTTGGAGTTCAGTGCATCCATGGGCAAGATACTCGTTAAATAGACCATTGCAACACAATCTAGAAAAGCAGAGGAGGGAAGCTGAACCTGGCCAGGTAGAGGCAAATAAACCCAGTCTCTAGGAGGAGGAGAAGCCAGAGCCCAGTGGAAAGGGAGGGGAATTATCTTAGGGGGAGAGGAAGGGATTCCTGGGAGAAGAACCACCCTGTGCAAAGGCCTGGAGGGGTGAAACTGCACCCTTGTTCCAGTTGGTTTGAGTCCAAGTTCTTCACGGAAGGGTTGGCAGCACAGGAAAATAAAATGTAGTTAGTTTCCCCTTCCTGTCTGTGGTAGGAAACACCCCTGCTGGGCTTCTCCTTGCCCCTCCATGGGCCAGGAATGGTCCTCTACACAGTGGGGAGTCTCCAGGTGAGAAGGAAGAGTTGGGTTGCCCCATCTGAGGTATGGATCCTGGCTCACCCTCCCCCCGCTGGAGATGCCAAATCCAGCCCGAGGGCGGCCGCGGGGACCCACATCTTGCCAGAATTTAGGATGCTGACAGTCATGGCACTCTGATTCGCAAGTGAGCGTGACAGGCTTTGGGAAAGGCTCTGATGATCCCAAGATCGTGGGCTGTCACATGGATCCCAGTGCCTGCAGCTGCAGATAGAGTCATCAACCTTCCAGGAAATGGACGACCAGGCTCCTCAGGTTTCACTTAAACTGGATGAGTCAACCTTCAAAGAACCAGAAAAGAGGAGGAAACAAGTGTGAACTGTAGGCATGCAAATTCCCAGCTATAAACAAGGAACAGAAAGGTTGGTTGGGAAAAGCACTGTTTTTAGCAAAGAAAATAGAAATGAAGAGGTCTTTAAAAACATAATAATTCAATCATATTCATTAATCCCTCTGAGGGCCAAGTATTTTGCTAGGAGCTGGGGATAAAAGGATGAGTATGATTTGGCTGTGATCCAGGGGGATTCTCAGTAGCTAAGACTGATATGTAAATAAAAAGTTGTAATACTGCGTATCAAAGGATCTACTAGGGAGATTTTTTTTTTAAGTGTGATAGGAGCATAGAAGATGGAGTAATTAACTCCTGCGGACTGGGAAGAGAGGAGGTGACACTTAATGCAGAGGCGTTGGGGGTAGGGGAGAACCACTTCTTTTTTTTTTCAATTGAACCACATATAATTGCCAATGTCAACCCTGTTTGACATAAGAAAGGTCAATTTCATATGGTTTAACCTAACAGAGCAGGAATAGGATAGAGGTTTCATCCCGTCCACTGACAATGATCTAATGATAGTAACTGCCTAGAAACTGTGTTAAGAATGATCCTGAGGACAGGCTAATGGGAAAGGACACTATTGAAATTGATGAATGGTTTCTCCTGGTTAAGGAATGGATGGATAGTGGTATAATTTGAACATAGTTGCCATCCTTAAATTCTAAGGAGGTTTATAAAGCAAAGACACGGAAGTCTGAGAAATACAGGACGTCGCGATGGTTATAGACAGTTCATGGTTGTTGGAGTGTCTATGTTGGGGGGCAGATCAAAGACTCAGTTTGGGAGACTCATTAGAAAACTCAGTCCATGCTATATCACAAAATGCCTCTTTAAAAAAATATATTGGAGTATAGTTGATTTACAATGTTGTATTACTTTCTGCTGTATAGCAAAGTGATTCAGTTGTACATATACATATATCCACTCTTTTTTAGATTCTTTTCCCATATAGGTTATCACAGAGTGCCTTGAATGACCTTGTAAACACTCCTCATACTGCTGCTTGTACCCTATTATCTAATTGACTGACTTTTTTAAACAAACACACATTACTGACCCCCACCCGAAAAACACAGGGAGGTTACAGTGTTCTTCTCTGCCGCTTTGGTTTTGTTTAATTCAAAGCTTTCTTGTAAGAAAAGGTCACAAAGTACTAACAGAACATACAATAAGTACTTTGCAAATTAAATTGGAGGATGTTTTCAGGTAAAATAAAAACCAAGTCCTGTGACAGTATGGATTTTATTTTACAAAGGTCAAAATCATTGCATAAAGACTTTTTTTTTGCTACAAAGAGGACATCCAAAGTTATTTCAGTCTATTTTCTCAGAATCCACAGCATAAGAAAATTAGGAAAGCATCATTATGCACTTCCAGGATTTAGTTTTCTAGAGAGAATCTGTGTTGTGTCCCAGTGGGATTCACTAAATTACAGAGCATAGCATTGAACATTGACCCTAAGGTTTTTAACTGCACAATACTGAAATGCCTTTCTGGATATGTTTTTGCTACAATTATATTTTTCTTTGGAAACCTAGGCACCCCAAGAAACTTCAGATCTCGTTTTTAAAGTGGTTTTTAACCAGGGAGCTTTCTCACGATCCGCCTGCCTGGGTCCCCTTCTCCCTAGAAGATTCTGATCTGGTAGCTTCCTGTATATCCTATAGAAATATTAGTTTCTTCTAAGATTTCTAGCATTGAGCACAAGCTTACAGGCAGCCCCTGCAAAATCAGGAGCTTCCCTGATAAAGCAGAATAGAGGCTAGGACAAGTCTTTTCTCGGAGGTATCCTGCCTCCTGTGGGTTGATTTTGGACCCTGAGCCCCACGATCTGGGTGTGTTTAGTTTGTTCTTAATCCCCGTACTATGCCAGTTTCCTGCCAGAACTGGAAAAACCTACTGAATAGAAATTAGAACATGTGAAGTCTCATCTTACATGTTGCAATAAATTATATTTAAATCAAGTAGAAAGAAGAAAGAGCTATCAGTTTAGCAAAGGTTGATCGTGACTCAAGCCCATCCAGACTCTCAATATATTGACTATCAGAGAGGGTTAGTTAATTTCACTCTTCTATCCAGGCTTTTGTGGGAGGAGGAGAAAGAGGGGGGCTCTTCTCCAGCTATAAGCATGGCATAGCAGGTTAAATGTGAGAACGATTGGGGGGGATCCCTTCAGATAGAACTTCTGTCCATGGGCTACTTCTCCTTGTCAAAGATGGGAGGGAATTGGCCGACCTCGTGTTGTGGGAAGGGTGAGGTGCCTTAGGGATTTTAACAGTCTTTGTTTTGCCTGGACGTAATGTACAGAATCTAGAGAAACACAGGGAACGCAGGGTGGAATTTGAGGAAACCTTTTTAGTCCTCCTCATGTGACTCCTCTATTTTGGCTCAATACCTGAAGGATGATAGTCCTGGAGACCCCCTTTGGAACTGCATCTGGTTTTGAAGTTCAGAAAAAATTCCTGTCTCTTAATGCTATTGTATGGCAGCCCCTCTCTATTTGGCAAACCTCCCTCTCACTCTAGACGTTCTAACTCCCTTTTGTTGACATTGGGAAAGATACCAAAGGATTGCAGAACCCCTCCCAAGGGCAGGTCTCCAAGGATATAGGTGAGTTGACTGGAAGTCAGGGCTATTTCTCCCAGGAGATTGCTTCACAGCGGCTGTGATGACAGGAGAAAGCAGAAACAAATGGAGGTGGCTGACCTTGCCCAGCCAGGGAAGGGAACAGAAACCACAGGAGCCCATTTCCATCATCAGTAACACGCTTACAAGTCCTCAAAGGTCTCTCTCATTCTTCTCAAACTCTTTGAGTTTGAGCTTCGCGGAAGCAGGAGAACAGAACTGATACCCTGAAGATTCCCTAACCTGGTCATCTTTGGAGTGGGTATTATTCACAAGATGTCATAGATTGAGGAGCTATCTCAGGATTCCACCACTCTTCCCTGCTATAAAACTCCATTTTGCAAGGATAAGCCCGAGACCCTTTGCTTTAAATCAGGGAGAGGAGTGTCATCACTACAGTGCAGCCATGGTCCGCAGGCTTAGGAAGCAGCCTCTCCTGCTGGAAGGCAGAGAGCTTTAGGGAAGAAACTGGAAACGCAGAAGCCAAAAGTAGTCTCACCCGAGTCCAGTATGGGTCCAGGGTGGGTCCCAGGGATGGCCAAGTTGCTTTTATTTTTTCCCTGCCTTACTTCTGTTCTTCCTCTGAAGAACTGATTCAGAAAAACTAAAATGGGGGAGAGGAAAAGTTTTCTTTAAACATATCGATGCATGCGCTTACCATTTATTCAGTGATTATTACATACCAGCCCCTGTGTTGGGCACCTCTCCAGTAATACGATTCATAACCCTTCCTGGTGATAGGTATATTCACCCCCATTTTCCAGATGGGAATCCCGAGGCACAGAGAGGTTCAGTGACTTATCAAGATCACACAGCTAAGTAATATCTGAGTCAAGCTTGTTGTCCAGTTCTCTGTGATATTTCTAAAGCTCCCTTTTGATTATGCCATGCTGCCTGCATTCCTGATCTGAAATCAGACCCCACCACCCAAACCCCATGTGAAAAAGAATGACATGTGCGTGGTGGGCTGGGCGGGTGGGCTCCTACCAATCCCCTTTGGCCAAGGCAGGGGGCTTCCCTGGGTGTCCCCATCCTGCGCTCGGGCGTGTGGCTGTGTTTTCATTTCTCTGCCTTTCTCGTTTGCATTGCCATATGATCTCCCAGGTGTAGTGTGCCTGTCCCCCAACCAGATACCATCTCTCTCTCTCTCTTCCGTAGGCACCGTGCTGTTGTGCCAGGCAAACCAGGAGGGATCTTCCATGTACAGTGCCCCCAGTTCACTTGTATATACCTCCGCAAGTAAGCCCGCTCTCGTGGCTCTTTTTGTTTTGTGACATAAGTCTGAGTCCAATCACCTTCCCTGCCATGTAAGTTCTCTCCCACTCCCTCTGCACCACCCTCCCTTGTTGCTCTCTGTGAGGTGAAGCTGACTCTCATAAGCATGTCTCTGGTTTTCCCTGTTGCCTTAGCATCTAACCCCTCTGCTCATGTCTGAATCCTCACTTCCCAGCTGTCCCAGCCATTCGTCGTTAGACCTTTGTCAGGATTGGGGCCAAAGGATGGGACATGGGGCTTTGGGTTGGGGGCAGGGGGATGGGAGGGGAGGGATATAGTTCATTGCCTTCCTTCTATCACAGCTTTGCAAATCAGTACGAAAATAATTGAAGTAAAATATGCAGGCCATCCAAGTGACACCCTACCCTAGCAAAAGGTGCTTGGTTGGTGATCTCGGGCACAGTTTTCTCATTGTGGGAAATATTACTAGCCCGTGGCCAGTGACTTGTTTGCAAGGCTGTATTATCCTTTGCGATTCATCTAAGGAGGAAGAAATAAAAGAAAAATGTGGTTCTCCCCCATTTAACTGGGGGGGGGATAATATTAAAAAAAAGCACTTTAATAGATATAGCCATGAATTGCTAGGGGGAGGAGACCAGAAATAAATATGGAACAGAGATCACAGTGTTGGCACGGAAAAAAATCAAGGATTTCTCTGCCTGGGATGGATCCTCTGGAGTGGAGAATGCCCCACCCCCACCCCAGTTCCCAGAGCAGGTTGCAGAATTACAAGTTCTAGCTGAGTCCACCGTGCTTCTCCAGCTGGTTTGCCCCGCCTCAAAGTCCCCTGGCACAGCCGAGACCTTACCCTCTATTTCATACAGTGCGTCTACACCCTGGAGAACCCCCATAACTGCCACATGGGTCCTCACTGGGATTGGTGATCAAAAGTGAGCCCGGGGGCCAGAGGGAAGGTGGGCTGCTTCTGAGATCAGCTAGAGGAGCGGGCAGGTGGAGAGCAGAGGCAACAGCCTCAGGGCAATTAAGAGGATGAGAGACAAGAGGGGACTCTTCACCACGTACCAAGATCTAGCATCTCAATTCCCAAGACTGAGACAAATCAGACGCTTCGCTGCGGGGGCAAAGGTTAGAAGCAGTCACAGGGAAGCCAAAAACATCATGGTTATGAGAAACCCGAGGGTCTCTGAAGTCATCAGGTCATGGGCGTAGCCAGTTGTTTCTCCCAAGCAAAGTATAATCTTCAGCAGAAGCTTTGACATTCCTTAAATGCAAGGTATTTTTCCGTGTTCCCAAGACGCCAAAATCTAACCATACTGGCGAGAAATGGTTCTTTCTGAATTTATGAATGTTGTCCCATTTGGGCCAGTGTAAATTATTTGCATGTGTCTCCTAGAACTAGAAAGCTACCGCACATTTTCACAGGCTTAACCTTGTTTAATCCTCAAAATCTGCACCAGGTAGGTATTATAATGTTTGCTTTACAGCTGAGGAAATGGAGGGCAATGAGAAGTGGACTGATTCACCCAGGATCACACAGCCAGGATATGGTAGATTTGTTTTTTGAACTTGGTGAGATTAATCAACTTTTGTCTGCTTTTCTGGCTCTATTTGACTCTAAATCTCATCATCTTTCCATTGTAAATACCTGTCCCTCCTTCTCCATAAATGTTATTTTCCGTAGGAGAGAGGGTGACCCAAGCTCACCATAGTCCCAGAGTATTATTTGGGGTTTTCTCTGACATTGTTGTCCTACAGAACTGAATAGAATGAAGTGTTTTATATCTGCACAGTTCAGTACACATGCTCGTGGGACCGAGGCACAGAATTTTTAATTTAATTTTACTTAATGTTACTCTAATTAGCCACCTGGGGCTGGTGGCTACCATCTTGGACAGAGTGGCTCTCTATGATTATATGCTGTATGTATATTTCACTTTTCTTTATAGAAGTGAACAAAACAAATTAACTCCAAGAAAGGGCTAGTTTGGATTGGTATAGCTATTGTAAAGTGACTTGGGGAAAATGTGTCATAAATGTCAAGCATGGAAATATGTCACAAATTCTCCAAGTTAAAATAGGTAGAGCATACAGAGAAAATAAAATCACCTAAAGCAGGGATCAGCAACCCACAGCCCAAAGGCCAAATCCAGCCCCCAGCCTGCTTTTGTAACACTGGTGAGCTAAGAATGGCTTCTCAGATTTTTGAAAGGATTAAAAAACAAAACAAAGACAAAAAATAATATGTGACAGACGTAGATGGCCCATAAGAGCCTAAAATACTGACATTCTGGCTCTTTACAGAAAAAGTGTGCTGATCTCTGATTTAAAAGGTCCATTTTATTATTACAAACCCAAAAGGGCAATATCATATCACTCTTTATAATTAGACTTCTCTTCTTGAGTTTCAAAGTTAAAATTTATAATAATTATAGAAACTGTGTCGTGTGTCCAACACCCTTCATTTTTAGATTGCACGATCCATCATATTACCTATACAGTTTTCATCCTGTTATTTTCACTTATTATCATGTCATATGTACTTTATGAAAATATGTTAATGGCCTCATAATAACCTATTGTTTAATGATATTATATTTTAATCTATCCACCCACTGCGTTGTTGGGTACTTAGGTTGATAGCAATTTTTCAAAAATATTCAGGAAAATAGATGTCCTTGTATACACTTTGTATATAATAGTTTTAAGGAAAACGAGTAAATAGCTAATCGTACTACCCCATACCAAAGCAAAACAAAAGCTAGTTTCTTGCAATAAGGATCTTCGCTTGTCAAATTCCTGTTGTCAATTCAGATTGACAAGCTCAATTGGTATTTTGTACTGACAGCCGACCCTGAGACCCCTCCGGCTCCACTTGGGTTCCCAGGGGTGTGAGATCGGTTCCATCTTGAGGCAATGGTGCTGAGTGTAAAGATGATCCATCCCTACCTAAGACACATCGCTAAGGTTTCCTTTCTGCTCTAGTTGTCAGGGTCAGCAATGCCTTTTGGAACTAGACCCTGTCTGCAGTTAGCTGGCTTCTTTGGAACACTCATATTTTCTCTTCCAGATTAAGGTGTATATCTTAGTACAAAGTCACACCGTACTGTCTATAAATAATTCAGCCAGAAAGTAAAGGTTCATTTTTACACGCACACACACACACACAATCTGGGGACCAACATATGGTCCCCTAAGATTCTTTTCCTTTCTCCAGGTCTGATATACACAGGGCTGAGAGCCACGTGCCTTGTCTTGGAAGTCTGAATGGCATGGCCTCTTTTTCTCTAAGAATCCAGCCTTCTTCCTCAAAGCTGAGGCTCCCTTACGTCTCAGCAATTTTTTTAGGCTACCCCAGTGTTTCAGGTTGAAAATGCATGTGTTTCTCATTTTTATCTAACAGTCGCGCTCCAGAAGCCAGGTGTGTGTAAATTACACATTTGTCAATGGGATACTATGTGTTTACGGACTTTCAGGATTAATCCTGAGTTTGTGCTTTTTTCCATGGATCTTTAACTGGCCTTGGATGTTTTTGACTTAAATTGCCCCTCTGCCCAGCAGAATAGCTAATCATCTGTAAATAACACCCTTAAGTGCAGTAGGAGAGATGGTTTTTAAAGGAACCCTGCTGAATTAGTCTGTAATGAAAATAATTCCTACTGAAGTTAACTGTTTTTTAAGATGCATTTTTGCATAATGGGTTTTTCCCCCTTTAAGTGAATCATCCTCATAACATGATCCAGAACATGAAAGTATTAAGAGAAAGATTTTCACTCAGAGCTCAATAGCAATACAACCGAATCCCATAGATTTTTCCCATCACATTCCCACTGAGTCCAGTATTTCCTCCTTTTCCCCAAACTTTACCCTCATGTGAAACCCCAGTTCAAGTCGTATCCCAGAATATCCTCTTACATGTCCTAATAAACCACTTCCATCCATAGTGTATCAGATTTAAATGAAGTCTGATCAAAACTCTGGAGAATTAGGCAAGATCACCTTGGACCAAAAAATTTAATATTAATATTTTGTCTAAAAAATATTAACCTTTAATCAACTAAGTTAAACTAATTAAATTATTTTATCAATTTTCAAATAACTGTAATTAATTAATTAACATTGTGCTTTACTTTGAGTAGCAAACAATGTAGCCCCTCAACAGAGATGTTTGGTGAAAGTGGGGTCAGGGCTGGAGACCTGCTCAGTGCCCACTCCTTCCTAGGGCCAGGGGTCTGGAGGCTCCTTCTGTCAGGGGAAGGGCACCAGCTATATCATTGTCTGCACTGTTTGCATATATCAAGTGGTTGCTTATATCAAAAAGGCTTCAGGCTGAGAGTTCATTAGTCTTTTCCAGATAATCCAAAGTAATGGCAAATTTAGATAAATGTAAATTTGAGTAGATGTATTAAATATTAACAAAATCAAATATACTGACAGCAGATTACTTCTCTGTTAAACAATTATACACTTGAGAAAAATTTGAGATAGTTCATATATAACAAATCTGATCCAAGAAAATGCCTGAATCTGAAATCGTGGTAGTGTTCAACTAACTGAAAACCCTCCCTGCAAATCAAGCACTAACGTTTGTGAGTAGGGAATTCCTCCCTCTTCTAAAGTTCCTCAGGTTATTATTCGACAGATCTTGAGAGCTCTTAAATTTATTTTCTTTTGGTTTAGTGCATCTTCAGGCATCCTTAAACCTGACCTTAAAAGAAAAAAACAGCTTAAGGCAGAAATAGGAAGGTAAAGAGCATATCACCTTTCTTCACCTTTCTTCCAAACTAAGAGATTACCTCCATTTTACTTAGTTAAAATATCAAGAGGTAAATCATTGGTTCCATGAATGGGAACACCCACTTCCAATTTGGATTAGCAAAGCCAGCTCTCACCGATACTTATTTCCATATGGAGTAGTGTCCAGAAATAGGTAAATGCTACCAGCTTTATTTTGTTGTCTTTACAGTTTAATGAATAGATTTTAAATTACAAAAATAGCACGTACTCACTGTAATGAGGGAAGCAGACAAATACACACACATACACACACACACATCTGTATGGAATAATGTAGTAATATCCCCCAACTTATCCGCAGACACACGCCTTTCAAGTAATCCATATTGACTCCCTGGTAAGTATCTTTTCACATTTTGTCCATAACAATGCAGGGAAGGACATACACACATGAAATGCGGGGTGTGAGCAGTTTGTTTTTATACAGAGGGGAGCAGTAGCTTCCATGTTATATGCACGTTACACATGTTGATCACATTTTGTTTCACTTAATAACACATTTTCACTATCTCCTATTAAGCCTTTTTGATAATTTCATGCTCTTCCATGGTGTGGATGGTCCAGAGTTCATGCAACCATCTCTGTCCACAGACATTCAAACTCCTTCTTTTTCAGCCTCTCCCTAAAGGCTGCAACAAACATCGTTACATACACTCTGACATACCCGTGTTCCAAATGCCACATCGAGGTTCCCAAACACAGGATTGTCAGCCCCTCCCACATTCCTGCCAGCACCTGCATAGTTTGCTCTTTTTTAATTTTGCAAACCAGGTGGGTGAAAAATAGCATCTCTAGTTGCCTTTGCCTTTCATTTAGTGAGGAATATCATCTTTCACATAGTTAATTTTCATTTGGATGTTACCTCTTGTGGATTTCCAATACACATCTGCCTGTTTCTCTTCCAAGTTTTTCTCATTTTATTTTTTAATTCACATCGAGAGGAAATTATTCATGAGGGACATTATCTATGAATACCATAGATGTTACAAACATAATTCCTGTGTTGGCCATTTAATTCTGCTTCCATTCCACTCTACATTTTTAATAGTATAGGTAAATGTATCTGTCCTTCCTTTTGTTACCAGCTTTAGACATAATTTTAAATGACAGAATCCCTGCCAGGAGAAGTTTTATTTAGCACCATATAGTTTTCTCGGCTGCCGTAACAAAATACCATAGGTTGGGCAGCTGAAACAACAGAAATTTATTTCTCGTGGTTCTGGAGACTGGAAGTCTGAGATCAGCGTGCCAGCATGGTCAGTTCTGATGAGAACTTTCTTCCTGGCTCATAGATGGTTGCCTCACATGGCAGAGACAGCAAGCTTTCAGGTATCTCTTCTTATAAGAACACTAATCCCTTCATGAGGGCCCCACCCTCAAGACCTCATCTAAACTTAATCACTTCCCAAAGGCCCCCATCTTCAAATACCATCACAATGGGAGTTAGGGCATCATCTTGTGAATTTGGGGGAGACACAATCCAGTCCATAGCAAGTCCCTTGACACACAGGTGCCACTTTTATTTGTCAAGGGCCAGAAAAACATTTTCCAACAGAAATTTCTATATGGTCCCATATGCTTATCCATGCAAACAGGTGTATTTTCACACACTTCCATGGAAGCCATGGCTGAATTTTTAGATCCATGTAAGGACAAATCGTAAATTAAAAGGAAGATGACTGTTAATTCCCCCTGGATATTTTCACCCCTTACTACAGAAAAAAAAAAAAAAATCTGATATCCCAGGGAAATGCTCAAGAACCTAAATGTTATCAAAATGCAAAAGCATCTTCTCCTTAATTAACTTTTATGAAACTCAAGGGTAAGTGTAGTGGCAAAGTTTTAATTGATGTATTGATTGCAGATTTTATGGAAGTAATTGTGTGGAATTCATAAAACAATGATTTAAGTGGCAGAAACATACATAAATCAGGCCTGCCCTGTTCTACTTTTAGGTAATTGATAGAATTTCCATTGCTTTCTGTAATTAAAGTAACAGCCTAAATTAATTGATGGCTTCCTCTTTCTTCTGCCCAACACAGGAAATGTCAGTAGGTGGAGTTCAGTTAATAGAAGGTGCACGAACAGGTCATTGTGTTACTGATACATTGATTTAAAGAACTGTGCCCTTTTTTGTCTTTCTTCTGGTAACTCAAACTTCATGGTGGCCTCCAAGAAGCTTTTTCTAATATTTTCTGGAGGAATCGCTTAAAAGAATAATAATCAGTGCTGGGGCAAGGCAAGTGAGGCGCTCACTTCAGACAAAATTTAAAGAGGCACCAGAAAATTCAGTCATCAAGATAGATAACATTTTGACGCAATACAGTAATTCCCCTACACACAAACCTTCAAGTTTCAAACTTTCAAAGATGCAGACGTGCGTTCGCATGTCCAGTTACGTAACTTAGTTCATGTGTCTGGCGAACATTGTCACATGCGTGCATCCTCTACAAGTGGTTGCACTTTTGTGTACTTTATAGTACTGTGTAGTGTACGGTAGTACAGTATCTTTATTTCAAGCCCAGGATGTCTGGAAGCAAGAGTAAAAGCAATGCTATATAGCCAATTGTGTGAATTGGGTATCTAGGTTAATTTTGTTGGACTTACGAACAAATTGGACTTACAAACTTGCCCTCAGAACAGAACCCATTTGTATGTAGGGGACTTACTGTATTTTTTTAAAAAATGGAAATGAATGGAAAAAGATCCATGATCAACAAAATATCAAAATTTTCCATCAAAATGAATATTATTCATTTTTCTTTTGCTGTAGGATCCAATATGGCTCAGCCCAGCACTTCTTTATTTAAATTTTGAGAGTCTGTTCATCATGGATTTTTTAATAATCATTTTAACTTTTAAAAAAAATTGCATTAAAATATGATTTATCCTAATCCTGGGGGTTTTGGTGCCCTCTCCCCCTTACATTTTATGCCCAAGGTGAGGCCTAGTTCCAGCCCTGAAATAATAAAAAAATTAAATAATCATAATGATAATAATAAGCAATGGTTTCTGAGCACTTACTATACGTTAAGCATTCTGCTAAGCCCTTCCCATGAATGTTCTCACTTAATCCTCACAAGAAAACTATGAAATAAGCATTATTATTATCATGCCCCCTTTTCACATGAGGAAATTTAGTCTTCAAGGGATTGAAGAACTGGCCACGGTCACTCAGCTGGATCAACTTTGAACCAGCCTAACTGAATCCCGAGCCTTCCATCTTTACTAGTTTCTAAACGTACACACCAGAAGCTCCTTGCTCTGCTCCTGGAAAAGTCTGAGCAGAGAGAGGTCAGGTGGACCCTCTAGGCAGCTGTCCAGTCTCTGCATTCAAGTCCCAACGTTGTGCTTACTCCTTTCCATCCCAAGATCTCTGGAGAGCCCTTTTTCCCCCTGTCTGATCTGTCTGGCCAGGGGGTTGGCACAGCTGTTCTTTGAAAAGCCAGATAGTCAATATTTCCAGTCCTGTGTCCCACCTGGTCTCCACTGCAGCTACTCAACTCTGTCCTTACAGCTTGGAAGTAGCCACAGACAATACATAAATGAATAGGTGTGGCTGGACTTCCCCTAACAGTTTATTTACACAAACAGTCTTTGTGCCAGATTTGTTTACCAACCCCTTTGTCAGGCCATTATTCTCCTTTAAAGGGCAAGACACAGGTCAGCTGGCTACCTGGGGTTGGAGGTGAAAGGAGACTTCTTTTTATGTGCAGTGTGGTGTACCTTTTGCATTTTGTGCCATTTTATCATATTTTAAAACAAATAATGTCAGGTAGGGCACATAAAGAGGATACCCTTTTCCTGGTCCATAGTAGAGTAAGATACGTGCATAAATTCAGTCTAGATACAATGGATTGACTTAGCTTTGCTCTCAAAATAAACAACAAAGAAACACAACTGGATTTGGAGCCATGATTTTGGAGCCGCTGGACTTCTCTATGACCTGCCCTAGTTTCCCTGGGATAAATGGTGCAACTCTGTCCAGGTACCCAGGATCCCTCAGCTTCTGCCTGGGCTCCTACTGTTTCCTCCCACACACTTCCAACAAGGCTGGTCCGAGAGGTCCTCTGGACTGCATCCTTCTAATCAGAGATCAGTGGCCGGCTTTTCCCACGTCTATGGCTCAGCATTGTGGTGTCAACATACCTAAGTCCCCTTATCATCATCTCTGAAATAATTCCTTCCAGTCTTTAGTCATTCTATCAGTCCTTTGATGGGGGGAGGGGGGTGAAAATGCATGACTTCATTCAACCAATCTTTATCAAGTTCTTTCTGTGCCAGGCACCATTCTACACACTGCAAGACCCCGTGAACCATACATCCACAAGTCAGCATCTGCAGCACCCACATTCTTGTGGGCAAGACAGAAAATAGACGGATACATAGTGCTGAGATTTCAGAATTGCAAACACAGTACTCAGGGGTAGTTGGGAGGCTGCACCCAACAGGAGACTTACCCACTGTCAACACTGCCTTCTGAATACCTCTTGGAAGGTGAACTAAGTATCACTGCTTTCACCATCATTTGGCTCTAGAAACACACTTGGCTACTGAAATCCTATTTCCCTCATTGAGCCCACGGATGGAGAGATTGTGAGGCACCTACTGTGTGCCAGGCTCTGCCTGTTGCCTCGATCATAGCACATGCCTGACTTAACGATCAGTGATTGTCCACAGTTGGACACAGCCGTCGAGCTACCCCTACTGAGGGATGGACTCCAGGAACCATTCTTTCTGCAGTCCTGAAGCACCATCTCTTTGCTTTGCTTCCTCTGCCCTGTTTTCTGATGGCCCAGCACATCTCTAACTTATTAACAGGTGGTTTTAAGAGTTTTTTTTACTAGCTCTTATGTTAACTTAGTTATTCCATATGGACACCAGTTTTCAGAACAGGTTCAGTTGTATTTTCAGTACTTGCCTCTACCTCCCCCACCCGCCCCCGAGCTGATTAGCTCCTTTACCAACATCTGTGGTTACTCTGCCTGACTCACAGTCACAGACCACTTCGTTTACTGTTGTGTTCTTCCTTCCCTTCTTCCTTCCTTCCTCCCTCCCTCCCTCCCTGCTTGCTTTCTTCCTTCCTTCCTATCTTTCTTTCTCTCCCTTTCTTTCTTTCTACCAACTTCAGGAAAATTCTTAAAAAGCAGTAGTTGAACACCCTCAGTTGTTCACAGGGAAGACTCCGCAGAGAAGAAGCCACAATTCAGGCAGCTGCTCTCCCAGCACTTTGGTTATTAATCTCCATGCAGAAGGGGGACTTTTGTCTTTTTCAGATGGGGGTCTTGCGGCTGCAAAAGGCTGCCAATTGCAAAAACTACCATCCCGTGGTGTGCCCCCAAACATCTTATTCGTCTTGATATTTCTTGCACAGAAATACATGTGACAGATAAGGAGTCACTGGAGAATGGTTTGCTTTGTGTCAAACAGATATTAAAACAATAAACTACGTTGCCCTGGGATCCTGGCGCGTGCACAGCCAGAGAACGAGGCCGAGATGAGATGTTTTTGAAAGGCAGTGAGGCAGTTGTTCTGGGGGAATTCCCTGGAAACCCCAAGTCCTGTGACAGCATTGACAGAAAGTACTTTTTCTTAAGAGGATCCACACAAGGCCTGGTGCAGCGCCCACATTCAACTCCTCAACCATGACCATGCTCACCTTCCCCCAGCCCTCGGCAGAGGCCAGAGGGAAATTCTTCAATGGGTGAAAAGCTTATTTGAAGAATTTCTTGTTTAAGCATTCATCTGCACTGTATTTGCTATCTCAAACTAATGTGGCTTTGTTTGTTTTTTACTAATATTTGTTTTTCACTCTTTTTTTAAAACTTTTATTTTTTATTAAAGTATAGTTGATTTACAATATTTTAGGTGTACAGCAAAGTGATTTAGTTATATACATATAAACATATAATTATATATTCTTTTTAAGATTCAGTTATATATATAATATATAGAATATATGTATTCTTTTCAGATTCACTTATATATTATATATAATATATATAAAATATGTATTATTTTTCAGATTCAGTTATATATATAATATATATATAGATTCCTTTTCAGATTCTTCTCCATTATAGGTTATTACAAGATATTGAATATAGTTCCCTGTGCTATACAGTAGGTTCTTGTTGGTTATCTGTTTTATACATAGTAGTGTGTATCTGTTAATCTCAAACTCCTAATTTATCCCTCCCCTACCCCCTTTCCCCTTTGGTAACCATAGGTTTGTTTTCTATGTCTGTGAGTCTATTTCTGCTTTGTAAATAAGTTCATTTGCATCATTTTTTTAGATTCCCCATAGAAGTGATATCATATGATATTTGTCTTTCTCTAATGTGGATTTAAAATGGAAAAAAAAAATCCTCTTCTGAGTTCAGAGCTCTGAACATGAAATTTGCAGGGGCCAAAGATAAGATCCTGTTTGATTCCTGGAAGATAAGGGGGTGCAGGTGTATGTGTTTAGGGAGCCTGGCTTTGTAAATGGAGCCAAGCCCTGTCAAAGTCTGCACAGCTGGGATTGAGCAGCTTAGTACAGGGGTCCTCAACCCCTGGGCCGCGGATCAGTACCGGTCCTTGGCCTGCTAGGAACTGGGCCACACAGCAGACGGTAGGCAGCAAGCGAGCGAAGCTTCATCTGCCGTTCCCCATCGCTTGTGCTACCCCCTGAACCATCTCCACCCCTGCCCCCGCCACTGATCCGTGGAAAAATTGTCTTCCACCAAACTGGTCCCTCGTGCCAAAAAGGCTGGGGACCACTGGCTTAGCAGGGAAGTAAGAACCACCAATGACACTCATATAATTCAAGCCCTGGAGCGGGGGCGCTTGGTGTTTCTTGCATAGAAACGTGTCCAACCACAGAGGTGGCCCCTACTTCCCTTGCCTTATTTCTCTTCAAAAGCAAATCTCCCTGTGCAGTGCAAAGATGCATGAAAGGAGGCTGAGCTTACCTCCCACCGGAGGGGAAGGAGCCTGGTATAGTTCACGTAAACACAATCATTTAAACACTTAACTTCACTAAGAACTCCAAAAACACCACTGTCTTAAATCATGTGTTCATTCACGTGAAAGTACTGACATTCCAAGAGCTATTTTATCGCTACTGGGGAACTCGGTTGTGGGGGGAGTGTTAACAGAAGGCCATTTTCAGGACTAAATAACACACCACCTATTTTAGATCCATCTCCTTGGGTTTGGTTTGCATGCCCTGTAGGCTCTTGACACCTGATTGCCTTTTGTGTAACAAACAAACATACAAGAGCCCCCTCTATGGGCACACCTGCCCAAGGATATATATCATCCCCACCCTTGGTCATTGCTATAGGGATCTAAGAAACATTTCCCAAAGATCTTTTTTTTGTCAGCAAATCTTAGTCCTCAGTATTAGTTTTGCAAAATTCTCCTGAAGCAATAAAAAATTTGTAGGAGAAGAGCTGGATTCAGGCAGAGCTGGGTCCTAATCGTCATGGTACACTAGCAGTGTGACCTTGGCCAAGTCTTTTTGCCATGAACGTCTTCATGAATACCTGCTTACCTGTGAGCATTTAATGAAATCCTTGTGTGAAAAGACTTTCAGGCTGCTTGAGGCATTGCAGCTCCTCAAACAAATGGCTCTTCTTTCCTTTTCTTTCTTAGAAGCCATCTTCTCCAGGCACTTTTGAAAGTTCACCAAAAAAGCTGGTTTGGAAGGTTTATGTTAGTCTAGTGCCTGGACAGCTGGACCATTTCTGAATGGTCTTCCTTCAGTCTGTTCTATGTGGGTGTTTGGGGAGGGCTCCAGCTGGGATATCAGGGAGGTGATCCCAGGGTCCAGATAGCACCTGTCCTCCAGGTTTGCTCGGGGTGTTGCTCAAAAGATCAGGACTGTTTTCAAGTCTGGAAGCTGGCTCTCAAGATCAGATGGGCCTCAACACAAACCGACCAGCTCTACCCACAATAATGCATGGAAGTGAAATGAACGATGCTTTTGCATTGCATCCCTATCCCATGAGCCACGGCCAACCCCCTCCGGGGGTCTCATGTTCATGAAGCCCCAGCAGCCCTAGAGAACCATGGGAAATCCAGCCCAGCATAGGGAAGCTCATTTATCTCACTTGCCCTCCTTCCTACCTGGAGAGGCAATTCACGGAGCTTGCTGTTTCAGCCAGCTGTTAGATGGATTGTGAATCATTTAACAATTGAAACTTTACTGTGTGTATGCACTCGATAAAGTAATTATTTATATAAATTATTAGTCTTTTTTTTTTTCTCCAAGGCTGCCCGAAAAAAGCTACATTGACACCGGTACAGGTTTTTGTCAAAGGAATAGATGATGGTAAATTGCTTTGTCCAAATTACAACAGATCTCAGCATCTCACAGCTTTGTTTGTCTCCTATGTTCCTTCAAAGGACAGAAAGCACTTTTGCAAATGCCCTCTGAGGTCCTGCTGAGTTAAACACTCTGAGATGGAGATTCATTCTCCTTTTGCTGAATGAACTGTTACAAAGATCCTGCCCGCAGGGGTAATGTCAATACCTGTGAGTAGACAGATCACAAATAGGTCTTTTGCACAGAAAAAGCCTATCACTGCGCATTTCAGCAGCCGTGGCACTTCCCACATGTCTGTTGGATTAAATGGACCATTTGTAACCTGCGAGAAAAGAGACAACCGCTAAGTTCAGGAGCTAAGCAGGAATCACGTGGCAATCAGATAAAAACCGAGGCTGCTGTCCTCATTCAAAATCCCAAAGACTTAAGCGATCAAAGAATAGTCATGTGTGTGAGCATTGTGTCGGAGGTTTGTTGTGGCTTTTTGAATTTGTTAAGTTCAGAAACATGTCTGCTTTGGGAAAACCAATCTCGCTGCTCAGGGTACATCCCTGTGTCTGCATTGCATTTTTAATTTTTTTTTACCTAGATGACTCATTTCTTTCCAGGGAAGAGTCTATTTCCAACCAAGTTGTGAGTCAAGTGATATTTGATAACAGTATTAACCAATAGATTGTACACAGAAGAAAGTGCAACATTCCCAAATATCCTGAAAGTTTCTATTCGCATCTGCCAAATCTTGGAGAAAATTTCTAGTTGAGTTTAGTCATAAGGAGCTCATTATTTTGACGGTAATTCGGTTTGTGTATATAACACCACACTGTTATAACCCAGATCCCCACCGCTGGGAGAGCCCATCTTCCCCCACATTTGGGGATTGTATACAGCCCCCCCGATGCCAGCTCACATCCAGATGTGGAGATCAACCCCAGTGGAGAATGAAAACAGCTTGCCTTGGACTCTCATCAGGAACATGAATCAGGAGTGATCCCCATGGCTTGTATCCAATTAGCAGAGAAAGAGCAAAGCCCTTCCAGGTGTCTTGAAATCCCAGAACATAAATATAGAATGGAAGAAACGGCACCCGCCCCCCTCCCCTACCCCTTGGCCCCCAACAAGGTCTCAGGGAGGCATGTCAACAGATTGCCCTGCAAATTAACTCTGCCCATGATGAATCGGGGCTGGTTCTCTTGGATGTGATATGGATAGAGGGAGGTGATGGAGCAGCCTGTCCAGACACTAGTAGGGAAGTACAAATTGAGAGCCTCTAAGCAGCGTGGAGAGAGTGGACGTAGAAAGATTTTGCTCAAAGATGACATGGTATGCTTTCGTTCTAGCTGTCTTGTGTAATAGATAAGATGACAGGTCTAGTGTCAGGCTGCCTGGGTTCAGATCATTGGAGAGCTTCTGAGCTGCTCTCTATCTTCATTTCCCCACCAGGAAAGTGAAGATCAAAATAAGAACTGGTTCGTGTGGTTTTGTGAAGAGATTGTGAGTTCATCTGTGGGTTAGTGACTAGCAGCTGGTTCATCAATACAGTAGCATCTCCTCCATCTGATAATGGAGTACAAGAAGATGGAATTATGCCAACTGTAATCATGACTTTGCTTGCATTATTTCAGTTATCACAGCCTGAACTTTTAGACAAGTGAGGTCCAGAGTCACTCACCACTAACGTCTTCATTAAAGTTTCTCTTAAAATAGGCATCCTTTATAAGCAGCACCTTAGCAACTCTCACAGGTTCAAGAACTGTCAATCATCTTTCCTCTGTAACGGACCTACTATATGGCATCCTCAGTTTATCTGATGATATAATGAATAAACATTTCAGCAGTGACCTGGGACCAGGTAATCCTCTGGGTATTGGAGACACAGTATGGACCAAAATGAAGTCCTCAGGACACCCCAAAAGAGAGATAGATAACGAAGTTGCGATCAGATGAGGTGGTAGAAATAAGATGGTAAGTGAAGGGGAAAAAAAGGAGTGGTGTGATGGTGACAGTGGCCGTGTTGGGAAGTGTGGGGTGAAACTGAGAGGAAAAGGCTTTGAAGGAAGATGTGATGCTGGGACCGAGAATTGAATTAGAGAATCGATGTTTAGAGACTGGACAAAGGCGAGAATGTTTATCACTGAGAAGCAGCAGTCAGAGGAGGCTAGAAGAAAATGAGGCCTTTTAGCCTCATACAGTAAAGAGTTAGGCCAATAAATTCATCTTGGGCAATCAAGCCAGCACAATGTCCCCATCTTTTTTCCTTTCAAAAATGTGCCTCACTCTCCAAGTTCAAGTTCTTGCCAATTCCTTGGATGCGTCCTCATCAGACCTATAACAGCCTAGAAACTTCTGGCTAATTTGGATTTGACTAAAACTTTTGTACCATGAGGTTATGTAAAGAGATTCAATTATGGTGCACAATGTTTTGTGAGTAACTACCTCCCATAAAAAGTTAATTAATCAGGGCTGTGTCAATTTCCCTGTGCCATGTCAATTTGCTGCCAGGTAATTAATCACTAATCACCCACCAAGCAGCAGGTGGGGGGAGGGGGGACAATCCACGAGCCATTTATTGTCTTTCCCCAAATAAATGGCACATGCAGCCAGGAAGAAACACATCTTGCCTTTCATAATATTTTTATCGACACTTTCGCAAGTTGTAATAGGCTGCAGCAACAAGCAGCTGCAGTTCAATGGAATATGAATATTAAAGAAACAAATGAGTGCAGATTTATAGGACATCGCGTTTCTGTTATGTCAGTTTTGAGATTAAACCGAGCAAATGAACAGTGAAAAATTACTCTTCCATGTGGAGAATGGTGATTAGACTTGTACATTAATTAGAAATTTTTGTTTTCCTATTCAATGCATTTCAAATGAGGATGTCCTATAAGGAACTGTTTGTCCAAAATGTAGATTTATTCACTTCTAAACAGCAGTATTTAATATCAACATGCATTTTAAAATGAAACAAAAGCCGATCCCAAATGTGCATTTCAGGGATAAACGTATGTGCATATGAGAACCAGAGAGTCCAGCAAATTGAGTGGCCATTTTGGTCTTTTTGTAGATGACTGCATGGATGGAACACTCTCTTTTTACCCCCAGACCTTTAAATGACTAAATTTCAACCAAATTGAAAGCCTTTCCATTTTGAGTTTGACCTAGAACTAAATAAATATGGTCTATCATATTACATTTTCCATTTAATGCCATTTAAAGACAGTGACCTAGTTGTGTATAAATTCTGTGCTACAAACCAATTTTATGTACCTTTCTTTGAGATTTGTCTTGCAAAAATGTGCAAACATTTTTGCCATTTGGAAAAAAATCATCAGGTGTTTTGGGGATTTTTTTTTTGGACAGCGCTTGTGAGGTTTATCATACAGTGCTGTGCCTGTGAAATGGAGCCATAGCTGGCTGTTTATTTCACCTCAGTATGTTACCTATTATGCCACGTCCTAATTTATGGTGCAGCTCATGGAACGGGGCTTCCCTCAAGGGGAATCCTGCAGAACCCTGAACCTGCTGTTGAAACCGCGTCTGCACCCCCCGAATTGTGTAAGTGAATATTTCCTACTGTAAATTACCCACGGAACAATTGAACCCCAAAGGAGTATGAACATCTCTGTCTTAAAACATTTCAAGAGTGGGGGAGGGTGGCATTTATGAAGCAAAGGAGAGGAAGAGCAGACAAAGAGAGAGCTCCCCCCCCCCCCCAGCCTACCATCCTAACGGCACACCTTTTCAGGGCATCTGGCAACCTCATGCAAATTCAAGCCCGTGCACAAATGCAAAGAATAATTGCCCGTTAAAGCAGTTGTATATTTTTATGGCTTTGATGCAGAATCTGCCCCCCTGTCGGGTTTTGCATCTGCTACTCTTCCATCTCTCCTGGAGCTCTAAAACTTTAATATGCAGCTTATAACCCTCAAGTATTTTCCACTGGTTTTGTGTATCTTCTCTTGGGATTTCAGGTGATCTCATTTGTGTTTATTTTCGAAGGTAAGCACCACATTCGTAAAAGAGACGCGGGGGGGGCGGGGCGTGGGGGCGATCACGTGTTCCTCACCGTAAATACATTGAACGCCGAGCTGGTCGGAGGTGGGAGGTGGAGGCTTTGTCTTGGCGGGGAGAAAGGCAATAAGCAGTTGACACTTTGGTAAGTGGCCCATTTGGCGGGGTTGATACACCCACACATCTTCTGTTTAAAAATGTTGATTTGCCTTGATAGTTGAGCACCTCACAGCACGCCTCTGGTTACATTCCTAAAGTTTCCGTTTCATTGAGTTCATTGGCGGAGGAGAACTCCTTATTGCCGAGAACTGAGATGGCTACTCTGCTAACCTCCTCCCAATATGCTGTGGATATAAATCTAGCCGAAGGTTGGGAGTGGGTGGGCTAAGGATGTTGATGTGTCAACAAGATGTGCAATTGGTATTTGCTCCAGAAGCTCTTGCCGTGTTCTTTTTGAGAGAAACTCATTTTTAGCTTATGAGTTAAATCCAATTTTCGTTGCAGTGATACCAGATTTTTCACTTTGATTCATGCTGGATCAGGTTTAAGAGGAAACCTTTCCAGTATAATGAACCTATGTTGTTTTTTTTTCCGGTCCCTTGTCTCCCTCATGCCAGGAACTAAGGATTTATTTGGTATCCACAAAGCAGCCTTAATGCTTTCCATTGTTCCCCATTGACGGTCTGTTTACATGCTTATTAACTTGAAGTTCAACTAGGAAAAAAAAAAATCAAACTCCAGCGTTGGCCTTCAGAAATAACTCTAATTTGGTGTCTTTTCTTTCTAACATTGTTCTTTAATTAACAAAGAGGCATTTACAAATATTGGACAGGGTGACAGGTAGATGACTTTTATTAGCATTGATTTACTCCATCTCAGAAGTGGAGAGGACATTGTGAGTTTCCACTTGGCATTTACATTGGATTTATTAAACATTTATTGCCCACCTCCTGGATCCAAACTCCTGAACTGGGGTATTGATAGAGGAGAGGACATGATAACTCAGCAAAAGAGACGTGTCACACTGAAATATAAGCACATAATTAAGATGTCTTCTTGTTACTGAGCCCAAGTTCGTGTGCACAGTGAGGCCAAACAATACCTACATGTCGGAGTTTGGAGCACAGGAAGGTTTATCGCAGGGACATGCAAGGAGATGCAAGGAGAGGGGTGGCTCAAAAAACCCCAAACTCCCCAAATGGTTTCAACAAAGCCAAGGTGAGGGAGGGGCGTGGCTGGTTGTTGCAAACTTCTTGGTGTCAGAATCCTTTGTTCTTGTAGCTGTCTGGTAGGTCAGGTTGGGATGTTCCTATAACCTTTCCAGCAAGACAAATGTTATTCTCTGTTTTGAACTTTTTATCTCTATATGAATGGAAAAGTGTTATACCCTGAAAAGTCAGAGCCTTGAGAATGGGCTGTCCTATTTTGGGCTCTAGACAACATTCTTAAATCCAAGCAAAAGCAATAGAATACGAAGGTTTAAGTGAAAGAAACAGATTTAACATGGAGTCAGACTTATTCTTCCCTATTAACATTCTTTCTACATGGTTCAAGGATAATGCCATTTTGATTTTGTTTTAATCTATATCTGAATCATCTAAGTATTCGCTTCACATATGCAGTTAACCATGATCAATAAGCCAACACACCTGGTAGGCAAGTAAAAATAAATAAATCAGTTTCTGCCATCCCATATGAGTCTAAAGGAAGCTTGACAAACAGGTGTGGGGTTTTTTTTGCCGTTGAAATTGACCATTTGTTAAGAGAAGAGAGCCACACTGTCCTAAACCAGCCATAGGGGAAAAGGCCTCTAATGGAGATGGGGAGAAACACAGAAGGCACCGCTATAAGTCAGGCGAGTTACGGATTATAACGATTGCTATTTTCCACTGTTCCTTGTGGCACACAGGTATTGCATGCAGAGACTGAGACTTGCTGGGTTTCTAGGGAACGCTGTGTGGGGTTCCATGAAGGGAGGAACGTGACAGAGTTCCTTTTATAGACCAGACAGTTATCACCTGTCTGGGGAAAAAGTTTGAGCCCTGCTTTTCCCCCAGAAGTAGAAACCAATCTCCATGCCCCGACTCGGTGCAGCAGTAAACGTGAATTTCAGTGAATTGAGGGGGGGCAGTAATTGCCAGTGCAGTATGTTTATCCACGTTGTCTCCCTTTTCATCAGAATCGCACATATTCCAAGTCTGGTTGCTATGTTTGGGCCAGTACAGCGCTTTCTAAGTATGGGTGCAGTGATTGTTTTTATAAAGACGAGTGAGATCCGGTGTGTTATTTGCACACTGTTTATCTGCAAATCTTGGGCAGGGTGCTTTGTATAAAGGACTGGATTGTGGAAGGTGGAACAGGAAGAGGAAGGGCCTCTACTGTCCCAGAAAGGAGACTAACATGGGTTCACCATCAAAGGGTGTCCACGCATGGTATTAGGTAGCTGACACCTGCGCTGCTGTGTCAGGCAGTTTTCTAAATCAAATAGCAAAACAGATGTAGAGCACTGCCCTCATGGAGCTTGCATTTTAGCAATGGTGAGAGTCTTTTTCCTTCTGTTACTTGATCAATCAAGTTACTTGATTGCTAGTACACCCGGGAAGGTTCATGGCAGCATTCTTCAGAAGGGGATTAGAAAATAAATGGAAGGGAGGAGGAGAAGGAGGGAGGAAGGGTGGGAGGGAGGGATGGACGCCTAATCTGGCCTCTGTATCTCAACACCGAGTTAAATCTTGGCGACAGAGTTTTGGGTGAAGTAGAAAAGAATAGCTTTATTGCTTTGCCAGGCAAAGGGGCCACAGCGGGATAATGCCCTCAAAATTGTCCTGACCTGGAGGGGCTAGTGAGGAGTTTTATAGTAATGGTTCAAAGAGGAGGGCGTGATCAGCTCATGGACTTTCTTCTGATTGTTTGGTGGTGAGCTAAGTGGGAGTCAGCATCATCAACCTTCTGGTTCCAACCGGTGTGGGGTCTACGTGCTTGTGGGCAGCATACTGTTAACTTCTCCCACCTGGCAGGGGTTTCTGTATCTGCAAAACATCTCAAAGATATTATGTGTATCCCTTGAGGGGGAACCAGGACTCTGCCCCAAGGCTGCGCTATTGTCTCTTGATTGCCCCTCCTGTGTCTTCCCAACCCCTCCCTTCCCTGATTAGCAACTGTTTGAACCTGCCTGTTGAAACTCATGGAAGGGGACACAGAAAGGCTTTTGTGCCCAGGAGCCCCACAGGGTCCTGCTTATTTTCTGGAGGAAGGGAGGGGGGAAGAAAAGAGGGGAACAGAAGGGAACATTCATCCATCACGGTGACTAGCTAGAGACTTCATAAAGAGACCCCTTGGCCAGCTCTAGACGGCAACAAGAAAGGGATAGCTGAGAAAACCATCCATCTGGGAGACTCGCGTGCCTTCTCCATGAAGCCCCTGTTACAATGGAACCTCCTTATTTTACCTAAGGGTACTTGGCCTCGCAGGAAGTTGATGTGCAGTCCTTCCCTTGTTCCTTTAACAAAATAAGAATCCCTCTAATGTGCCCTGCTTGGAGCAGCCCAAAGAGCCTGGTATTAAGACCCGTAAATCCCTTATCCTGCATCGAGAAGGATATTTTCTCCCTGCAGCAAAGGGGGTACAAAGTGGCATCCTGGCTCTACCCTTCTAGCAGCTTGTGTTCCCCTCGCTCTACTGCTGAGCTTCTGTTTCATGTTCTATCTCAACATCTAAATCCTCCAAGAATTATTGTAAAACCTGCTTGTCACTGAGAGGGATCTTGTCTGGCTCGCTCCATGCCGTAGCCAGCGATAATGAATGGGTCAGCGTAATTACTGTGTTTCCTCACACAGGCAGCCAGCTGCTCTGCCAGATTGTGAACTTTTCATTTGCTTTATTTCAAAATCCAAGGTGTTCCTCTGAAAACTTAATATTTGAACTGTGGCAAGATAGCGCTGGAGTCAAAGGCACGCTTGCTCATTTTCTCCCCAGTCCTAAAGCCAACATCTCCTATCTCATGACTCCTGGGCTTTTAAGGTATTAGGTTTCCCTGCTTTTCCCATTGAGGTTGACACCTCTTTGCAATTTCAAGAACAGTAGTTGAAACACCAGCCAGGAAACATGGGTGGTGAGGGCTGAAAAGCTGAGAAGTAAGTACTGCTGTATGATTTGTCTTGAACGACAATTTAAAAAAAAGAAGTAACCTAGGTGGTCTTCTCAGACATAAATAGATAAAAATCATTCTGACTTGATTCTACCAGCGTAGCATTTACCAGCATCAGCACAGAAGGATATGGTAGAATCCACGAAACAGGATAGCTGTTGGCCATTCAAGAACACACAGAATTCCAGACGACAGCTAGTCTGCCTTCACTTCTGGGTCAAGGGTTATATTCCACTCCGTGCAATTCCATGAATATAGAATTGGGAATGGCTCCTGTGGGAAATCCCACTTCCTTCTTCTCCCCGCCCCTTGCCACCCACATGCAGCTGCAAACCTACTCTATCCAAGGACTCTGGGAGTAATGGGAATTAATGGGGTGAAGGGCTTCTACTCTTTATTTCTTTTCTTTTCTTTTAATTGAAGTATAGCTGATTTACAGTGTTGCATTAATTTCTGCTGTACAACAAAGTTATTCAGTTATATATATTATATATATATATCAATACATTCTTTTTTTAGTATTCTTTTCCATTATGGTTTATCATAAGATAGTGCTGTGCTATACAGTAGGACCTTGTTGTTTATCCATTCTATATATAGAAGCTTGCATCTGCTAACCCCTAGCTTCCACTCCATCCCTCCCCCAGCCCCCTCCCCCTTGGCAACCACCAGTGTGTTCTCTGGGTGGAGGGCTTCTACTCTTGAATGTGATAGAGGGGAGGGGAAAAGCCCTTCTCTGCCTTTTGGATGTAGGGTGGAGGCAAGTTTAACATAATATGAAATACAGCACCCTGTGAGAGGCTGGGTATTCAGCAAAATAGAGATCCTGGCAGAGGGAAGTTTGGATGTGCTGAGTTAACTGGGGGAAAGAGCTTCCTTGGCTGTGAGGCCTCTCTGAGCCTTTAGGGTCCTATGATGCCAAGAGAAGCTGTGTCCTTCCCAGCCTTGCCTGTTGTTACCAACACTGTCCGAAATCCCAGGGGAGTTGGAGCAGGGGAGGCAGGGCTGTAGATGGGGAGGAAAGCCCTCCCACCCTGGTTCATGTCATCTGTCTCCCTCTCTCTTGAAATCCTCAAAGCTCCTGTTAGGTAAGCAGGATGAGGGGAGAGAATGGAACAGGGAGAGGAAGTTCCCTGGATAGTCTGTCAATCATTTGGCTGGACCACAGCCCACAGTTCATTCACTTGTTCATGCATGTAAGTCATCTAGAATCTACTGTGTCCAGTATCTAGAACCTACTGTGGACAAAATCAGGGGGCTTCTGCTGACCTGGGGGAGGCGCAGGGAGATGCAAAGATGAATGGGATACGGTGGGAGGCCTCAAGGAGCTGGCAGATGAATAGAAGAGGTAAAGGCAACAAATGACTGACTTCTCTCAATACCTGTGAGAGGTTGGGTATTCTGCAGACTAGAGTTCCTGGAAAAATGAAGTTTGGGGGTTCTGGGTTAATGCTGTTAATGCACTTCCCTTACCTTAGGACTCTGAGCCTTTAATATAGAGCTCCTGGGACAGTCGTTTCCTAAAAAAGCATCCCCTCCACGGGATTCAGTGTGGGCAACAGTGCCTGCTGCTAAGTGGGATGGGACAGGCATGGCCAGCATGGTGAGAGCGGTGAGATTCAGTGACAGAAGGAGCAGGAAGGCAGAGGTGGTGTTGTGAAGGCTTCAAGGGCCCTGATGCCTGAGGATTTGCAGACATCCTAGGAGGAATGACACCCCTGGCAGCGGAAGCCATATTAATTATCAGGGATCTCAAGCATCAGGCTTACTTTCCCTGCTGACTCCTCACCAAGTCACTCTGCTCAGAGAATTTTCCCCCAGGGAAGAAAACTCTGCCCAAACCCTTTCCTTCAGAGTTGAATTTCCACACTTCTCTGCAATTATGTTTGTGGTAGAAATGGTTTTATAAGCTGTGTAAATGGTTAGGGGGCTGATGGGACCTTAGTAATAATTTGTTTCTTGGAGCCCGAGAGGTCCATACACCAACGATGTGTACACTTGTCTCTAGGAACGCAGTATTTCAATTTAAAATTTTTAACAAGCAATATAGGTACATAAAGGAAAATAAGGAAAAAAATTAAAATGGTTGGGGGAAAGCTATGAATAGACAACTAACATTTACTTATGAAGTTCAGCCCCAGAGATAACTACAAACACATTGAAATATGTATGTATATGAATTTGTATATATAACTATATAAACACGCATATATAAATATGCACATATACATATACCCACATGCATGCATACATGTATATACACACATCCAGGTATATGGTATATACACATATATTCACTTCCACATGCACACATGCTTATACAGATGTATGTGTACATATACACATGCATAGTGTGTGCTCATCCACATATATATCACACTGTGCATAGATGGGTGATAGGTAGACAGATTTGAGAGCACACTGCACATACATCTTGCAATCTGTTGCAATACCTTTTTAAAAATTTAAGTTTGTGCAGTGAGCTTTTCTCTGGTTATTAAGAATGCTTTGTGAAGGTCTGTCCTTGACCTTGGGCACAGGGACCACGGGCTGAACTAGCCCATCCTTTCTGGAATCAGACCTTGGTCTCCTCCCTGCTACCCGCCTTTGGAAGCCTGACTCTGGGAAGGAAGGGGGGCAGGTGTCCAGCCTTGGCCTGCGGGGAGAAGGGTCCTGAGTGGGGGTGGGGAGGGGCGGGTGGTTCCCTCAAAGGCAGGAGTGCCTCTGAAAGCTCTGCTCTCTCCTGTCGCCCGCAGTGCCCGGCTTCCCGTATCCAGCCGCCACCGCCGCGGCCGCCTACCGAGGGGCGCATCTGCGAGGCCGCGGCCGCACCGTGTACAACACCTTCCGGGCCGCGGCGCCCCCGCCCCCGATCCCGGCCTACGGCGGGTAAGTGGGGCAGCCCCCCGACCCCGGGCGGGCCTCCCGCACCAGCACCCCTTGCGTGCGATCTAGCGCATGCCGGCCTTGAGCGCCCGCCCCCCCACCCCGCCTCCCGGAACCGCCCGGCATGCAGCCCGCGCGCTTGCTGTGCAGCACCTTGCAAACAGTCTTGAAAAATGAGTGTAATTCGTCTTGTCATGGTTGGTGCCTTTAAGCATTCTACATGTCACATTTTGTTATGTAAATTCTCTTTGAGACTGAATGCTGGAGAACAGAGAAATGGTTACAGCCCAAGACGTCTTTCTGATGATTGCAAACATCTGGTGATTAAGGAGGTTGGATCACATTTGCCCTTTGAATCCCTCGGTGGAGGGACAGGAGGGTTTCAAACGTACAATCCACTGGGGCGGTCTTGCCCCCCTCCCCAAAGACATCTTGTGCTTCAAGGTGAATGAACCTTTGGCCCAGAAGAGAAAATTAGGTGTCGAGTCTAATGCAAACTCTTGAAGTTCAAAGAAATTGGAAGTGACTCATTTAGTTGGATTTTCCAAAATTGCCTTTGCCTTCCTTTTTCCCTCTCTGAGGACAATGCAGATTGATTTGTTCCCCGAGGCCCGTTTGGTCTTTCTGTACATGGACTTTGCTGTTGCCGAGTGAATATCAAGGAATGGTGGTGAATGCTGAGGGAAAAAAAATTGGTACTGGCGTAATGGGCTGCTTTCTTGAAGTGCTACCCTTTCTGCCTCACTGTTAGGAATCCTCCTAGAACATTCTGGTCCCCTGGAGTCGGAGAGAGGGAAGTCTCTAAGGCAGTGGTCCTCATGGGACATTGGGAATGTCTGGAGACATTTTTATTTTTGTTTGTTGTGATAGCATCTACTGGGTAGAGGCCCGAGATGCTGCTAAAAATCCTACAAGGCACAGGACAGGACAGGACAGCCTCCCAACACACCCCCCAACACAAAGAGTTACAGGGCCCAAATGCCAATAGCACCACTCAAAGGAAAACTCAGCTATACCCAGCACAGTCTGGCCAGGAGACTGGCTTTCTGGTCTCTAGAAAGAATCTGGCTATATTCAGGACTGTGTGAAAGGGTTAAATGCATTTTCCATAGCTCTTTGGCTTATCCATCTTTTAGAAAACCTGAATAAGCCTAGATCATCTTTATTCTGATGACAAAGGGAAACACTCTTTGTTCATTATTTATTCATATCTCACGCATTCCCAAGTAGAGCATTTGAAGTGTTTTAAAAACGAATGCAATGAAACAAAGTTAAGACTATTAAGAAGTGAAATTTGATGAAATCATCAGGAAGGGAAAATAAAAGCAGAGAAATAAGACAATGTCCATCATTTCTGTATTGTCATTAGAGTTTTTTTACCGAAAAGGTGGAGAATAATAACGAACCAAGGACAAATCGGCCTTAAATTCTCCCAACCCTCCAAAACAGTGCGTCTCCATGTCCTAAGCCTTATGTATCTGACTGTGTACTGTAAGGAATCATTGCTAGTATGATCATTATCTCCAGCCCACAGTGTCGAGCCCATTTTTAGATTCAAAAAGGCAGAAACAAAGATTTGTTATTCCCAAGGTCACATCATGAGTTATGAAGAAAAAATAAGTTACCCTTTAGGCTCATGAAAGCAAGATTCATAAGCCGTAAATGCAGAACTGCATGTTTATATCACATTAGTTTGTCTGAAAATCATTATCTTACCTTAGTAGATGGTAATTGTCGCTTTTTGGTCTATGTACCCTCAGTATATCACTACTATATTGAGCAGAAAAAAATAAAATTGTATGGCTTATCCTCATGTGAACAATTTATAAAAATCTCAGTAACACACCTGCTGTAAAATTGAAATTTGCTAACTTATAATGAACTTGCTCTTTGCTGGCAATAACCAGGTATAACTAATGCCATGTTCGCCAGGGAGAGAACCAGGCATCTCCAAGCAGTGAAGCACGTTGGTGGTGACTGCTTTGGACATGACTTCATTTTAATATTCCAGTGATCTTCCTAATCATTTTGGTTATAATAGTGAATTGTGCCTCTTCACTGGCAATATTATGGTTGGAATTCTGAAACCACACCTAGTAGGAAGACAAAATTCTCAAGACGGGCAGAGTAGGAAACTTAGAAGGGCTAAGGGTGTGTGTGTCCATGTGTGCATGTTCTATAAGAGCAGATTGAAAAGGAGGAAATTCAGCTAGTTGCCTGGGTGTTTTGCTGGATTACAAACTGCCTGGAGTGCTTTGAAATGAAAAAGTGTGAACTCAGCATCTTCAATGAAGGTTCCTTTCCCTTCATTGGCTTAGGCTGAAGGAGTCCACGGTGGGGGGGGGGGCCTGGGAGGGGCAGCCCATCTTGGAGAGGAAAAGAGCTGAGCAGGACACAGAGCCGACATTGGCTGGAGTCGAGAGCGCCCTGATCTATGTTGAGTGGAAGCAAGCAGCAGAGAGGTTGGAAACCCATTTCTGTTTCCAGGGTGACATTAGCAGGATTCAGGTGGTCCCAGGAATAGTATGGATTTCCTGTAGCTGTTTGTCTTCAAAGTCCTTTAGTTTCCTGATTTCTCGATTTGACTGTCTTTTCTCCAGTCCAGTTAATTGCTTCTCTCAGCTCCATGCACTGTCTTACGCTAAGGATGCTGAGGCAAATGGTGCCTTTGGAGGAGTTTCTTACAGTCAGGCACGGGGAACACCATAGATGCTAACGATTTCAACAAATGTGATAAGTGATAAGATAGGGTGTTGAGTGAGCACCAGCTTGGGTTCCAGAAAGCTTCCAGAGAGAGAAGAAATCCAATCATTTCCATTGTAAATCAATTATACTTCAGTTAAAAAAAATATTTTTTATTTGAAAAGTTTAAAACCAAAAAAGAAAACAAAAGAAAGAATCCAATCAGGAAAAATCCAATCATTTCCTAAATTGCCACATTAAGCTCTCATTCTGCGATGCTCCCTCATACTCAGAGGCCCCCATCTTTTCATAAGCCATGACCTGAGAAAAACTGCATTTATTAAGGAAGAATCTATTTTTCCCATTGTCACCAATTGAAGACATATCTGTCATCCTAAACCTCTGTTTTCCATGAAGTATCCAATATGAATACTCTGTTACTAAAATTGCAACGAAGAATGTGTCATTTATCCTATGTCCAGGTATAGCTTCCTTTTTTTTTTTTTGTGAGATATTGAAAAAAATCCACAGACCCTCCAAGGCCACCTTTGAGAAGCCCTGAGTGACCCTTGGAAGTATCCAACGTCAAGATAGTCACCCAGGAGGAGTCACTAAGGATGCTCTTACATTTCCTTTTACTGATTTGGTTTTCCCCTCCACGTCCTGATATTTTCTGAAATTTCTCCCAGCAAGTAAAGAATGTAGGTTATGAAGAGCCCTGTCTCCTCTTTCTCACATAGCTAAGTAGAAAGTTATTGGGACATTAATTCATGATCACTCCTGGTGGCGGGGGGGAAGGCTCTACTTGGACCAGGGATCACAGGAATGAGAGGAAAGCCCTAGACTGGCCCAACCAACCCCTTAGTGATTGCCAGCATTAACTGAGTGAGAATGGGTGATGAGTTAGAAAGCTAATGTCTACACAGTCTATAAGATTGTTACAATCCTATAAAGACACAGACTATGGGGCAGATGAGATTGGCTCCTGCTTTTCTATCTCATACTGCCCTGGGTAGCTGACTTAACCTCTGCAGGCACAGTTGCCTTAGCAGGGGAGTGAAGACTACACCTGCCTCCGTAGGGTTGATAGAGGATGAAATAGGGAGATGAAGGTAAGGTTACAACTTAGTTCCATCAAATGGCATGTGTTAAGTGAACCGTAGCTACTGTTGTTGCTGTTAACGTGGTTATTGACTTTTTATTAGCTGCTCATACCCTCCTCTTTCTCAAGGGTCCCCTCTGGCTTATGTTGAGTACCCATATCTTTCCTTCCATGAGTCACGTACCCATTGGCTGGGGGACTCCTACAGTTCACAGACCTCCATTCCCCATACGCCACAGAGACGGCTTTGGACAGAGGCACTTCAGTGGTTTATGGAATCTGTAGATTGGAAATAAGATATTAACTAGTGAACAGTCTCAGGGAGAGCTAAATGGACCAAGTCGTCCATATTTCTCCTTGCATTTGCCCCTGGAGTCTGTTTAGATAAATGGCTACCATGTCCAGTCTGTCTTCCTAGGACTCATATTTGGGAGAAATTACCCATTGGGTAGTTGTCATCCAAGGGGGCTGGCAGGCTGATGATGTGTGGATGAAGACGGAAGGTAGAAGCGTAAGAGACACATACACAGGCTCAGTACAACATCGGATGTTACAGGACAGCAACTAAACCTCAGTCCTCTCCCCACAAAACCCTATGAGATTGGCCTCACCAAGTTCTTGTTCTTAATTAGTTAATTAATTAACAGCACCTTATCAAGTGCCTACTATGTACCCATCACATTGTATGGGGCTAGGGATGTAGAGAACCATAGGAGATTTTTAAAGTTATTCTTCTTCTTCTAAGTTAAGCACCCAGCATTTGCTATAGGGTTTTTATCTTGGCTCTCTGGATATTTTTGAGCAAGACATTTTGTACTTTCTCAAGTCATTAATTATGTCACATGTATGTACAACCTCTCAGAGTTACCATGAGAAGTATTTTGAGCTGAATATGCTACTCTAAGTGCAAGAAAGATATGGTGGTATCCCAGGAAAAAACTTCTTACAGTTGGTCAGTGCAAGAATGAAGCCCATACACAGAGCCTTTGGGAGTGCTTTCAGGTTAGGTCCTGAAGAAGCCTTTAGAACAGTGTGTGCAAACCTTTCTTTCTGTAAATCAACCATGTTTTTTGGTTTTAATTTATAAATGTCTTATCCTCAGATTGTATTATCTGATGCTTGGGACGTTTCTCGATGAACATAAACATTAGGTCATCATCACCTAGCCCCAGAATACTTTCCAGAATTCTCTTTAGCTTTTTTGGTTTTTTGGTTTTGCCGTGAATTCTTGTTTAAATTCTCAGTCAGTTTTAAAATGTAACCTCTCACATTAAAAAAAAAAAAGCCTCTTAATTGAGTGCATTTAAAGACAAACACTCTAAGTCAGTGGTTCTTAAATTTGGGGGGAGAATGTGGGATGTCACAGATGCCTTTGATAATCTAATTAAAATATGTATTTTCCCCAGGAGAATGTCAGTGTACATACACTGCCCAATTCTATACAAATGCTAGTGAGTGTATGGCCCCACCTGATATCCATTCAGAAACAACTAGATTTGAATGCATTAAAAATATTATTTTCCACTTGGGCAGTAAGATAAAGCAGCTTTACATAACCTTTCCTTCAAGAATGTATTTGTGGTTGGGATATATTATGTTACCCAAACAGATTGTATAGTTTGGGCATCGCATGATTTCTTTCTTTCCTTTTTTTATAAAGTAAACTAATTTGCTATAGTGCAATCATTCCCTGCTTGCATTCATTCAAATATTTAACTCCTGTTATTACCTTTCTAAGAAAATGAGATGTGCATTTGCATCACGCTCTTGTGAAAGCATATTGCAGTTCCGAAGAGATTACAGTTACCTTTGCATGGCTAGACAGACCGCCTCTGCATTAAAATAAGGCTGCACCTGTTCAATGCATGATGGCAACTCTCTTCTCTTGTACTGGGATGTGGCTAATTTATTGATAGCTATGCATTAGACATCATCCCCTGCCCTCATTTCCCTTCGCATATGCACCTGTTTAGTGGGGTTTTAAAAAAATGTTTGGATCCATTCTCGAAAACCAACATGGGACTTTCTAAGAGCTTGCCTATAACCAGCTCCTATTTAGAGTAGGACCTAGGAAGCTGACCTTCAGGGTTGCCTCAAATGTAAAGTAAAATGACACGTGGAGGTTGGTGCTCCGTAGGGCAATAAGCCTATTAGTCCTAGGACCGGCAGCGTCAGCGTCCCATTACTTGTTAAAAATGCAAATTCTTAGACCCAGCCTCCCCACCCCGCCGTCCAGATCTATTGATTCAGAACCTCTGGGCTGGGCATGGGGCCCAGCCATCTGTGTTTTAACAGGCCCTCGAGGTGGTCCTGATGCCTGCTGAAGTTTGACCACTGCCGCCTGCCATGGCAATTAAAAATGTGGGCTGTGAAGCCAATACAACCTGGGCTAGAATCCCAGCTTCTTCATCAGTACCTAGCTCTCTCCATTTCACTCTCTTGATGTCCAAAGAGGCTATAATAACATTATCCGTCTCGTAGGGGTATTTTGAGGATTAGGTGGGATAATGATAATTAGGTCAGACTAGGGACGGACACAGAGGAATCGCTCTCTAGGTGTGAGGGCTCGTAGCGATCACATTCGTGCTATGACTTAGGAAAAAAACACACAGTATCGTGATGAAACTCGCAGCCCATCAAGTGGCTTTGTTTCATGCGGCCAATGAGGATGGCCGTATCGGTTCCTAGTTTTTTGGAGTCATCGTGAAGGTAGATCACTCACCCTCTGGTTCGTTTCTCTCCAAACTGTGCAGGTGTTGCCCATAGTGAAAACCAGCAGTCCCTACCCTGGGCGGTTTGTAAGAGCAGCTAGAATTCTCCACTTCCTTTCTTAGGGAAGCCACCACAGTAGGCTGAGCCTCTGAACACCCCCAAACTAGAAATTATGCCCTGGACCCTGTAGACATCAGACCTTGCATTGGCTTTTCCCTTTGTCTGGCTTGCTTTTCCTCCCTAGTTCCTCTTGAACTAGCTCAGGTGCTGGGGTTTCTGGGCCGTTCGCTGGGGTTCCCTCACCTCTGATGCCAGCCCTCCTCCTTCCATTACCAGGTCAGAGCGCCATCATTCCCCTCCTCTGCAGCAGCTCTCGCGGCTGCCACCTTACACCAGGGTACCTGGCTTTGTGCCTCCCTGTAAGCTCCCTGGGGGCAGCCTTAGCTGGTGGACTTGCCCTGAGCCTCAGCATCCTGGTTGGAGTGTAGTAAGCATTTCAACAGCAGAGGAATAGGGCTCATCAGTCAGTTTGTTTGAGTCTGTTCAAATGAGACGCCAGATCGCATGTTCCCTTTGGTTCTCTGTCTTGTAAACGTGGGATGTCAGAGTCCCTGAGTAATCTTCTGTGGTCCATGGTGGAGGGCAGAGCGTGGCAGCCAGGTCACCTGGCTGAACAAGCCTAAGGCAAACATCGGGGCCTGTTCCTGACTCACTTCTGGGAGCTGTTGGTACCAAGAGGCTTGCCATGGAGGCACGCAGCTGGCCACAGTGCGCAAGACCTTGTCCTGATGAAAGAAGGGGCCCTTTTCTCAGCCAGAGCTCTGCCTCAGCAACTCCTGGTCCTGTGCCCCCTGGAACAGCCCCCAATGTCTGCAAGAGCAGACACAGATGGAGTCCCCCTCTACAAATATTTAGAGAAAGGCATCCCTTCCCATATTTGAATGTATATTGTTTGGTTAAATATTAATATATTGTTCACATGTGCATCACATTCTGTCTAGCCTCTTGCACTGGTATCCTAAGTCCGGGTCCAGGTTTTTGGGTTTTATTGTTTGTTTGTTTTTGGCCTCACCGTGTGGCTTGTGGGATCTTAGTTCCCCGACCAGGGATCGAACCCATGCCCCCTGCAGTGGAAGCTCAGAGTCCTAACCACTGGACTGCCAGGGAAGTCCCAGGGTCCAGTTTTCGAATCTTACCCCCCCCCCATTGACAACAGCCATTGATGCTGAATAACCAGATGAAGATTCTACCTAGAATTGTTCTGTGTCACCTTCTGTCACCTACTAATGGCCTACTCCCCCCTTTAAACTATGGGCAGTGTTCACTCAATAGATATTTACTTACATCTTCAGTGTGAAAAGCAATGTGTTGGCCATCAAGTGGGATAGAATGTCGAGTAAGCTATTGGGTGCAACTTTCAGGGCGAAATGAGCTGCCTACACAAATGCCTTTAATATTTGACCAATATTTAAAATTGTTGGACCAAGTGAGGATTTAAGGATCGGAAAACGTGGTGCTGGTGTTCACAGGAAGGAGGAAGAACTCCGCTTGGGGTGGGCACTGGATAAAGCTCATAGCGATGTGATATTTAATTAGAACTTTGTTGGCAACTACCTTGCTCATCGCTTTGCACACATCACCTAACTCAATCCTCCCTTGACGTGGGCACTTAATCTCCTTCCCCATTTCACAGATGAAGAAGTGAAGCTCAGGTAGCTTAGGTCATTAGTCCCAGGGCGCATAGCTGCTGACTGCTGAGGCTGTGACCCAGATGCCCGTGTGTTTCCTCTCTAACTTGGCTCTTGAATGGTGTTCTGCTTTTGGATGAGGTTATCAGGACATAAGGCTTCCCTGGCACGAGGACCAGCACTTGCAAGGGCGTGATGTCATGGAGGAATGGACAGTGTGACGTCTTGGGGGAATGGACAGTGCTGTTCTGATCTGGCTGAATGATCAGCTCTGGGCCCAGTCTTGTTGGCAGAGGCCAGCCCTGGCTTCTGACCCCCAACAGGCAGTATCTTTTTATGTTGGAAACGTTGAAAGAGAAATCAAAGCCTAGCTCAGGATGCCACTTACCTCTGTATCTCGGATTAGGGTTTGACGCTGCTTGACAAGTGCTCTTGTGAACCGGAGCGCCTTTTCGATCCAAACAAAAACAGCTGAAAGTGATTCCTACTGACCTCCTTAGCATGTGAAATCCCTGCCCCGTTTTTAAAGATGATGGTACTTGGGGTTTAACCAATCAACTCTGAAAAGCTCTGAGAAGCACACTGCAGTGTTCTCCAGCAAACCAGTGTCACTGCCGTGTGCGTGTGTGCATGTGCGTGTTGTCGAGTGTCTCCCCTTGGCTCTCGATATGCTTGGCTTACCTGCGGGTCCACTCTGCTCCTGAAACCTGCTGGAATCCTTCGGTAATCAAAGTCCTGCTTCTGTTAGGACTGCAGCTCCATTCGACGGTGGGGCGCATTGGAGAATTTGCGGTGGGGCGCATTTGACAGAATCATAAATCATCTGTAAATTCCAGGGGAAGAGATCAGGGAAGGTTATTAATAACAACTGCTATCCTTTGGAAACATGCCTTAGAAACCCGCATTTTTGTATTTGAGATGTTCTGGGATCTTCACAAAGGCCTGTGAGGTGCGCAGGCTACATGGGATCCTCATTAAACCCGTTTTAATGCTTAGGAATTTTAAGTCAGTTTCCTAGGAGCACAGAGCTGTGAGCTTCTTTTCCTGGATATTTCACTCGAGGTAAACCAGAAAACTTCTGGAAAAGTCCAGGATCTTTTATTTACCCCGTCCTGTGAAGTCCCTTCTCTAAATGGACAGGAATCAGAGAGCTGCTGTGAGGCCAGGCTTGTTCAATCATTATGTGGGAGTCTGCTTAGTCTGGTTATAATTTATGCGAATATACACACAGACATAGGCGTGTACACACACATGACTCATGAGCCCACGTACACACAGATGTGCACACACATACTACTACACACATCATATGCACAATGTCTACATTCATATACACATGCACACACATGCACTTATGTGCATGTACATGGTATACATATGCACACACGTATGCATTTACATGTTCAAAGTAACGCACACATTCATATGCATATATACGCACGAAGCACACCCATATACAAAAGCACACATATATTTTTGCACACACATCTACACACCTGTTCACACACCCGTATAATTAGAGATAGTCTACATGTACCATAAAAGAGGGGCACGTGGAATTACCAAATAGAATACTAGAGTGTGAAAGAATACAGAAGAAAGTTTCTGAGATCGTCTGGATTGTGCAGTGCCCCTGAGGTCACTCAGCTCTAACCCGTACTGAAAATGTGACATCCATACGCCTGCTCTTATCGATCATATATTTTAAGCAGATGATTTTTTTTCCCGGGGGACCTAGATGGTTTGGCTGAATGCAAATCCCGATCCTCATATCTGCGTGGGTCACTTAAAATAAACGTGAATCCTCTCTGCATTTCTGCACCCCTCCGGAAAGATTGGAACGTCTGGTACCCAGCACGCCGCCATGTCTTGATTCTGGGCCGACACCGAACCCCAGCCTAATTTTCTCAGTCTGATGGACTGCCGTTGTCTCCAACCTCCTTAACCAATCTGAAAACGATCCTCGGTTCCTGTGTTTCGGATCTTGTGACCAGACTAACTTCGCCAGTGCAGGGGTTGGTGTGTCTGCATGGGGAAATGCACTAATATGAATGTTTTTCTTTGTGTGTGCACCCTTGCAGTGTTGTTTACCAGGATGGATTTTATGGTGCAGACATTTATGTAAGTATTCATTAACGTGCATGCCATCCTTGTTTCCTCCCGAGTCATTCTTTTTACAAGTTTGCTGCAAATTTCTCTACTGGGTGCCGCCCATTTCCTGTTCCTGTGAGAAAGAGTTCAAAGGCTTGGGGGACTGAAGGCCTTCTGCTCATGATAGCTATCGTGCTGTTGAGTGAGTGGCATTAACTCCCTGATTAACTTCAGAATAAACGCAAAACACCTTCCCCAAAAAGATGACATTTTTCCCATGTCAAGTTAAAGACCCTCCTTCAAAAAGAAATCCTCTCTGAAGTTCTCAGTATGGTCTGTGTGGTTTCAGTATAATATGTAAGATGACAGCTGTAGTTACCAGCTGTAGAGGGTGAAAATATATTTTCATGGCTGATGTTTTGGATGTTTTCTTGTAAATATATTTAATTGTTGATCACTACAGCCCCAGAAAGATATTTCTTCCCCCAAACCCCGTTTCTCTCTCTCTCCCCCACTGATGATTTTAGCAAGAAATATCTCCTAACAAAATACAGGCCAACTTGTGCATTCAACTCTTATTTTTTTCAACTCTTTATTCCCTCCATCTCGCCCAAACAGTTACCTGATGTAGAATTATTTGTCCAATTTAGAATTGTTTGTTAAATGGTACCACTTTATTAAGCTTTTCACTTTTAGAGAAGAGGAGGATGTTTCTCATTATGGGGCCATAATTAAATTTACCTAACTTGATCTAGAGATAGTTATTCACCCATGGTATGATATTAGCCTCAATGTTTTGAAAGTGACTTGGAATAAACACAATTTAAAAGAAATGGGTGGGGTTGGGGGTATTTTCTAAATCATATCATTTTTATTACGAGGGACCTCAAATAAATTCAGTGGAATCATATTTGTTGTTTTATAGATTAGATAACAAAGAAAAATGTAACCATATTTCTGATCAAATTGAGGCAATTTACTAGAAAATAGGAAAGACACTAGTTATTTAATTTCCTTCCCTTCGAATTTCAAATAATTACAATTTTGAGGCAGAGTATTAATCTCCATCAATGATGAACTTGGGTTTTATTATAATTGCATCAAGTACATTTATTATAATCTGTGGGTTAGGTTTTTTTTTCCCCCCTTAATGAAATGAAAGAGCAACCTACATGTTCTTTATTCACCCAGGGAACAACCTGTTTCCTTCTTGTGTGTGTAGCTCCATCCACTCCTTCTCAAGTCCTCTTTTTCCAAACTTTGAGTTTATACCATTTTAAACAGAGAAGCAGGCAGGGGCTAAACAGGCTGGACCTACTCCAAATCCTCAGTTAACCCATGAACCCCAACATCAGTCTATACCTTTCCCCTAGGGTAGCCTCTGGATAGAGGATGCAAATGGAGGGAGTTAGGACTTACTTTAGGACTTTTTTTTTTTAATTTGGGAAATGGAGGAGAGTAGAGAAGGGATGGAGAAATTAGAAAAAAAGAAAATACACAGAAAGGAAAACTATCTTCATCAACACTCACCCAAGGGGAAAAAACATGTGGACATTACTAAGCCTAGCTAAAATCAAACACATTACAATTATTAGCTGCCATTTACTGAGTGTTCCCTTCTCTATAAAATGACAATAATTTATTGAATTATTTGTAAGATGACAATGACTTATTGAATTATTTGTGCTGTCCTATGGGTAGGTCAAATTGTTGTCTCTTCCTTGCCTCATAGCTTTTTAGTTTTTTTTTTTGTTGTTGTTGTTGTTTGCGGTACGCGGGCCTCTAACTGTCGTGGCCTCTCCCGTTGCGGAGCACAGGCTCCGGACGCGCAGGCTCAGCAGCCATGGCTCACGGGCCCAGCCGCCCCACGGCATGTGGGATCCTCCCTGACCAGGGCACGAACCCGCGTCCCCTGCATCAGCAGACGGACTCTCAACCACTGCACCACCAGGGAAGCCCTGCCTCATAGCTTTTTGTATAACAGGAAGTAGAAGCTTCCTGAAGGTACAGGCAGTAGGAGCCCACAAATAAGGAAAAAGAATGGGCGAGAGTAACAGATAGAGAACATCTGCATTGGTTGAGACCAATGAAAAGCCGCGAGAACAAGGCAAGTAGAGAGAGCAAAGGGACTCAGAGGAGAGCATCCAGACTAAGGTGGAAAGAGAAACTCCATTCAGGGAGAAAAGCTCCAAAAAAGTCCCTTTGTGCTTTCGGTTCCTTTTGGGGGTTTTGCTTCCCACTGGGTGAGGTTTGGATGAACAGAGTTACGTCAATAACTTCAAGTCCTGAGTTTCCTGGTGCCAAGGCTTAGAAATCTGTCCCTTTTGCCCTTATCAAGCCACCCTACTAGCCAAAAACATTTATATATTTTTCCCACTGTTCATATTATGATAAGATTTTAAGGAGGCAGCTCCAGACAGGCAATTCGGTGACGGAAAAGCTAACTGAAATACGAAGTTTTAGCTTTGTTTACGCAGCACATTTCTGTCCTCTTTCCAGGAAGGTAGCTTCTGGAATACTTCACTCTGTATCTGAAGGCGGCTTTGGAATCTTGCTGCATGGGTGGTGTATGTATGTGGGGGACAGTGATGAGCTAGACTCTGCCCCATCAGTGCAGCAAACCAAGGGCTCGTAGATGGCCTTAAGTTGATTTAAGGCAAAAAAGAATATGAATATTTCCTGCACTCTAAAGCTTATGGTGCAGGATTCATCCTGGCCAGAAGTATATTATAATCTTGAATGTGCTATTTCAAGCTGCTACCCATACCTCCTTTTAGATACTGGTATATTCTGATGATTAGAAATGTCCCCCGTGCTCCATTTTTTTTAAAGAAATGATGATTAAAGAGGTTCATAAAAAGGCATGCAAGGTTCTATTTTATTTAAAGGAAGTGTGTGGCTTGCTCGTTTGATCTCATTAAAAATAGTGCACTAGCACAGGGAGATCAGCTCGGTGCTTTGTGACCACCTAGAGGGGTGGGATAGGGAGGGTGGGAGAGAGACGCAAGGGGTGGGTATGGGGATATATGTATACGTATAGCTGATTCACTGTGTTGTACTGCAGAAACTAACACAACATTATAAAGCAATTATACTCCAATAAAGGTGTTAAAAAAATAGTGCACAATAAATAGGTCTAGGGCCATCCTGAGAAGACCTGGGACATGTCTTAGACACACTGGTCCCCTCTAATAGGTCTAAACCAGTTTTTTTTTTTCATTTTATTGGGCAGAGTAGTAAGCTTCTGGCTTTGGTTACTTTTAAGGAAAGTAAGGGGAGGCTGCTCTCCAAATCTTCCTGCCCCGGTTATCCTCAGCCTTGACAGTGGATCAGAGCAACCCAGCAACTATAACAGCATGGGTACCAGAACGACTGACCTTTTGTACATACCCTGCTTTCTCCACTCCTTCTCCTCTTTGTCGTCCAAGGTCCCCATCCCTCCCACCTGATGGTGGAGCCCTCTGGCATCTCCCAGTCCTGCCAGAGCACAGAGGATTTGAAAGACCCGCAGGATCCCCGTAACTAGCAATCCCCCTTACCTAGAATTAGCTCCTCTTAAACGTTTCGGGGAAGAGAAGATTGAAGCGAGAGAGAGAGTGATAAGCATGGACATCCTGAAAGTGCTGGAGGCAGTGGATTTGTAAGAAGATGCTGTGAGCTAGAAGCTAAGGTTCAAAACCAGGGCCGCTCCTTTGGGCTGAGTGCAGAGAAGAATCATCTTACTCGGGAGCCCAGCCCTGCAGGGGAAATACTGCCTGTTATGCTCAGGCCCAGTGCAGATGGCCACACGTCAGAGGACACAAGGGGTTTCTGAGTCAGCAAGGAGGGTCACAAAAGTCGTCACGTGGGTCCCTTCTACCTGAGGACACACTACATAAACACACACAAACACACACACACTTTTAGTATTTTGAAAGGTAGGAATTGAGCTTCCATCACTAGCCTATCAAACCTACAAATTCACTCATTGTTTAGTGGTACCCATTTCCATAAATTCTTTTGAATTAAAAAGTGGGCCATGGCACAACATTGTAAATCAACTATACGTCAATAAAAAAAAAAAAGTGGGCCAAGTTAATGAAAAAATATATAAACAATAGGAGAAGCGATACATGGGTATGATCAACCATTTGAAAGTTGAAGGACCACGTCCCCAGGACCTGCAAAGCAATCCATTAGATTTAGGGGTGAAGCTAGAGATCTCATAAGGCTGGCATCAATCAAGGAGCTGAAAATAAGGGTTACTGAACTGAACCAAGACAAGTGTTTTCACCTGCTCAGGGAGATAGCAAAGAATATGGCATTTGATCAAAAGATAACTATTGAAAATGCAGAGAAGGAAATGATAATAGAGCTGTTAAAAAAGATCTGAGAAACTCTCAGTAGAAACAAAAGTAAGAGAGTAGAGTTCTGGGCACTGGAAGAAGGGAAGAAGGGAAGAGAAGACGGGGGAGCAGGAGGGCAGAGAGAGCCAGAGAGTGAGAGGAAGAGTGAGAGAGAGAGATGATATAGAGTAATGGTATCTTTTTTTTTCTTGTTTTTTTTTTAGAGCTGCATTGGGTCTTCATTGCAGGCTTTCTCTAGTTGCGGCGAGTGGGGATTCTCTTCGCTGTGGTGGGCAGGCTTCTCATTGCAGTGGCTTCTCTTGTTGCAGAGCACGGGCTCTAGGCGCGTGGGCTTCATTAGTTGTGACATGTGGGCTCAGTAGTTGTGGTTCACGGGCTCTAGAGTGCAGGTTCAGTAGTGTGGCACACGGGCTTAGTTGCTCCACGGCACGTGGGATCTTCCCGGACCAGGGCTCAAACTCGTGTCCCCTGCATTGGCAGGCAGATTCTTAACCACCATGCCACCAGGGAAGTCCTGATGACATAGACTATAAATGTTAACCTCGCTCCCTTTTATTAGAAAAGCCCTAAGCTTTCTAACACTCAATGCAGCTGAGAGGCTCCCTAGTGAATATGTCTGGATGAGATTCCAGTGCATTTCTGCATCATGCCTAAATCCCATTATAACAAGGTTCTGGGTGACACCATGACTTAAATACAATTATTTCTGCATTCATGTCACTCTGCTGTCCATGGATCTTAAAAAGGTGTCCTCATTTCACTGATGTTTGAGCTCAGGACAGAAGTGTCAGTAGCATTGAAAGGTGGGAAGAGAAAATTCTCCAGATAAAAACCCCAAGTGTTTATTCCTGAGATCCTGTTTTCAGGATCTGATCCAGCTGGGGGTCGTCATTAGGCTGGTCAGTAACGATGGGGGAGGAGGCAACAGCCCATCCAGAAGTTAAGCACGTCCTGTGTAAGAGACAAGACACTCAACTGTTACATCACCTCATTCCCTCTGCACATGGTCCTATCAAGGAGCAATCTCATTACCCATCACCTCCATTTTTTTTTTTTTCCCGGAGGAGGAAACTTTTTTCAGGAAAGAGATGAAATTATTTGTTCAGAAATCTTCACTGTCACTGGGGTTTGAGCCCATGTGATCTAATTGCCGAGTTCAACCCTTAAGCCCTGGGCCAACAGAATAACACTGTTGTCCCTATTGAGCAAACTTGAGAAATGCAGTGAAAGAAAGGAAAGGGGGAGAGTGAGAAGTGAGAGGATAATGGAGAGTGTATGGGGTGGACAAGCCACAGGGAATAATATCTGTACTTGAAACATTCAAATAAGCGAGAGAGAGAGAGAGAAAGAACTTTTACAGTTGTAGTTCCATAAATGTAGATTTTAACTTAAAAAGGAAGGCTAAGTAGAACTAAATTGGAAAGAAAAGCCAGACTATATAAAAAATATATATTACACACACACACACACAATGTTTCTTGTCATATATGTTAAAAGCAGCTTTGATAGCTTCATTGTGATTCATTGTTTCATGAAATGCAATTGTGTTGTGTTATTACATGAAATTAAATTTAAAAAATATAAAGGCGTTGATACAGTTATGGTTGCTACTGTGCTGTCATCCTAATTGCCTCAATCATTAGGCATCAAAGTTAAATCCTCAGGTGTTCCAGAGAATTCCAATCATGAGATAGATAAATGTGAGCGAGTTAACTTGAACTATTGAAATATGCTGGTAGGGGAAGAAGCCATGAAAATATCCTTTTTTCTTCTTTAAAAATAAACACAGGTTATAACACAAATACGGTGAGTGCGGTTTGATCCCCAGCCCCACCGTCTTGATACTCTCAGTTACAGAGATTTTGTAGCTAAAAAAGGCTCGGCATTGCTTAGTCTTTCTTTTGGTTTGATGGGTCACTCTTAGGTCTTAGTGAAATAAGAGAAGCAAACTTGTAAATGAATTGCTCTGGAATTTCTGTCTGACTTATGCATTTTCTTTTATTTCATTTTTGCATTGAAAAACATTACATTTCTGTTTCCTTATAGAGTAGTGTATCAAGAGCCTGTGTATGGCAATAAATTGCTGCAGGTATGAAATCCCGGCTGGTGGAAAACTCATCACTATTGATTGTGGGTTTGCTGTGAAATCCTACTAACAAGACAATTGCGGGGAGGGGAGATGGTCTCTAACATAGAAGGAGGAAAGACTTAACTGAATTTTCCAGTTTTGATGTGAATTCTTCTAGAAGAGAGATGCTCATCATGAAATGTTTCCCTCTTTGCTAGATTGTGTGTCAAAAGGTCTGGCTTGGCTCTTCATTTCTTGGCTTAAAATGTATCTGGCTTCAATGAATATAAACTCAGTGAAAATAATTCAAGGGTTTCATTGAACCAATAGTCTGAAAAAATAGTAGGTTCCTGGAGTCAACTGGGATGGTTAAACCAAAAAGCCTTTTATACATCCAGCATTGAGAGTCAGCATAGCTAACATAACTTCCCCTGGTTTCATTGTAGCTTCTTATAAATTTATTTCACAACTTTTGCCGTAGCTCTGAAACCTATTTCCCACTGCTGAAGCAACACCCAAATGAACGAACTTGTAGGAAGGAAACAGAAAAAAATCAACACATCCATCGAAGTGTAGCTGGCTAGGTCTAAAACCAACATTAAAACTGTCAAGTAAAAGGAAAGAGGAATGAAAACTAATGATCAGTGGGAGTTTTATTACATGGGTTTCCCTGTAACCTGCATCCTCGTTTTGGTTCAGTATTAAGTCAATTAAGAAGGTACTTTTTTTTTACTGTGAGATTAATCAAGTTTTAATAAGAAATCTAATATAAAAAATGGGTACTTGGACCTAGGAGAGGACCAAATAGTTAAAATTCCTGACATCAACTTTTATTTTCACTTTCTAAGAAAACAGGACTTCTATTGCCATATTTCAAAACTAGCTGAACATACACAGATGAAAGAGTAATGATTTATATTTATGTTTTACATTTTGCAAATGTTCTTTAAATGTCATAGTGAATCAATTTTATGTATATTGTTAATCCACCCGTTTTAGACAAAGTGAGATCCTTGGATGTTCTCAGAAAGGAAAAGCCCTACCCAATCCCTGTGTCCCCACCAATGACAAAAATTTTACCTCGCTTCCTAAGCAATTCGCCGTTTGGATATTTGAACATCTTTTTCCAAAAGTATGCTCTCAAGTTTAAACGTGTGATTTCCGTTGTCAGACCACTCTGTGATGCAGTGGAGAGCCACAGGGCTCATTAATAATGCTTTACAAAGTTCCACAAATGAGTATCCAGTTTCATTTCATTTCACTCAGCATCTCCCAAACCTATTTGGTCATGAAACCTTGCCCTTCCCTGCCACTATGAATATCCCACCAAGCACAATTTTGAAAATGGTTCATTGGTGTATCATTAAAGGTCCTTAGTTGATAACTTCCCCCAGTGGACCTCCAGAAGTCTTGCTAACAAAGGAAGTGTTTCTGACCATGTGAGTCAGTATCTCCCATGGCCGCATCTGGTGGTGGTGGCCAGGTTGAGAGGGGAAATCCATAATGACATTTAAAATGTGTATGTTCTATAAGTTCACACTTGTATTTTGCTGCCTAGCATGTGAAAGTGAGTACATTTTGTGAGTAGGGAGTGTAGACCATTTTGTGTTTGTCATCCCTTTTTTACCTTTGGTTTGGTGGTGGGAAAAATCTACTTGTCAAGGATGCATTTTTTTGTCCTAAGGTCTGGGAGGACCAGTTTCAATGTGAACATGGTTTGGTGACCGCAGATAGAAGTGAGTGCTTCTTTTTTCAGACATTACTCCAGAACCTTGCAGAAGCTTTGGCTTTGCTCAACGAGCTGCAAAATATAGGGCAATAAAACTGATTAGAGTCACCTGTTAGAACGGCTAATTAAAGCAATTTGTATTTTTTTTTATTATTTTACAGTGTATGAACACATATACGGAGTTAATACACAACTCTGGTTTTCCCCTTAAACGGATTTCATACAGAAGAAAAATAGCGAACGAAGACAATGCAGTATATAGATGTGGTGACACCCAGCCGTCCAGTCCTTTTCTTTTTCCAATTATTACATATTTCAGGGATCACTTAGGCCTGGACTGTCCAGTACTGTAGCCACCAGCCCCATGTGGTTGTGTACATTTAAATTCAAATGAACTCAACTTAAAGAAATCAAAAACTCCATTTGGTGTACCAGCCACACTTCAAGGGTTCAGTAGACATTTAGGACAAGCAGCTACCATACTGGACAGCAAAGAGATAGAACATTTCTGATATCATCAGGTCTGCTGGACAGCAAGAAGATCACTGACCAAGGTCAAAAGCTCTCCACTGGTTCCACAGACTTTAGCAAACTATGACCTTGACTCATGAATCAGGAATACTTGTAAACACATTCTTAAATAACAAAGATAAGTATCAGGACATTGACCACTTGTGCCTGTCTTGCATGGAAACACACATTTATTTTCTCTAAATGGCCAAGTCATTAGGCAGACATACAGAGGATGGATCTTTCCTGAAGCGTTATAGATAAGTCCCTCTGCAGGATCCCAGGTGTACACACATCCATTTTATATTCATGCAATAAGTATCAACCTAATAGTGAGGTTTGTTTTAGGTGTATTCTGTTGCACTGCCACAGTTTTTCCCACTGATCAAACTTGCTACCTACTTCCATTGACGGAAAACATTGCAGAAGTTGGGGGAGTCCTACAGAGTTCAAAGAAGGTTTGCAAGCAGGATGTGGCCAGAAATCTTTACTGGGACCAAATTCACAGTCACCAAGGCATGATTGATTGACACGGAACTTGATGCAAAGAACTTTGCAATAACTTTTCTTTTCCGTTCTGGAAGTGAAAGAAAAAATGAAACACACACTCAAACTTTCTCTGTTCAGAGCTTTCAGCTGGTTGCAGCTAAGGCCTCCTAGCAATCAGGAAGCCAATGCCAGCCCCTCCCTTCCTCATTAAGTTCAGGAACATACATACCTGCAGACCTGTGTCTTTTATGGCTGCGTGATGAAAGCTGAAGAGATGGGCAAGCAGATGGAAAGAATGGCTCCAGAACTCTGGTGACCCCGATTTTCCCTCAGCCCATCGGTCTGTATTCCTCAGCGCATCACTCTGTATCTGCTTGGTGCTGGGTGTGACAATTGCTTTGGTTTTCCATCTCCTCAGCACATTTAATGAGTTTCTCCATTCCTAATTAGAGGACATGGTGTTTGGAACACCAGGTGGTATCTGGCTAAGACCTCTTTTTTTAACTTTCACATTGTTTTTCAAGGGAGACTTTTTTTTTTTTAATACTGGCTCCAAATTATTGGTGATTATCTGTCAGCATGTCTTGGAGGTATCGTCTCTAGCATGATCCAAAGAAGGAACTTGATTAAGGAGAAACTAGCTTTTTGGAATTGCTGTGTAAGTGATAGCGACGCTTCTTGCAGTTTTCTCGTTCATCTGTTTTCTACCCTATACCTGAAGCCAAATGTAATGAACTCCTTCACCCAAAACCCTACCATTAAATCCCCCCATTACACCAGTTATTTATGCTGTTAGATGCCCTCTGACATCGCAGTCTGTCCTGAATTGCCTCTTTCCAGTGAGGGTGAGAACCCTTCTCCCAGAGGATTATGGGACTGTGTATTCTAATTAGAACCTGAATGGTCCCTGTGTTATCGGTGGAGACTGGATCCTGCTTGTTAACTGTGCTGAAATCATTCGACAGTGGTTGATGTATCGCTGTGGTCTGCTGAGCAAGGAGCTGTTATTTTCACAGTTGGATAATCAATGCTCCACTGAACACAGTTCCTTTAGAATGTGCCCATTTGTTTGTCCTCTGCTTAATTGAACAATTGCAATTACTGGTACATACAACTAAATGTTAATTATTTTTCTCAGATTTTTTTTCTCTCCTAATGATTTTATTTACAAATTGGAAGACTTTATATTTTCCACACCAAACAAATTCTCCACCTGAACCAGTGTGATATCTTTAGCTGAAAAGACAGAATTTTTAAGTGCTCACCATTCCTTTTTTTAATCATTACGTGATATATAGAAAGCTGGAGACAGTCTTCTTTAACTGCTTTAGTGGTTGAACAACTACACGTGCAAGAGATGGCTAATAAACTTCCAATCAAAGGGTTATCTTATTTTTTTTAATATCAAAGTAAGACAGCAGGGCATCAGCTTGACCAATATTGGATTTTTAAGGAAGTAATCAAAGATTGAATAAAATGTAAGTTAATAGCTGATAAGTAAAGGTAAAGCATACTCATTTTTGAAAATCTGGAAAGTTCAGCAAAGCATAAAGAGCGTTTAAATAATTCCCCGTAATCCTCCCCACCCCAAAACAATTACCATTAATTAACATGTAGGTACATCTCTTTCAAAGGGTCTCTGGGTTGTCCCTTTGGGATATGCTTACAACTGCTAACCTTTAACATCCAGCTGGGGTTGGTGGTCCACCCCCCATCTTTCTGGCGTGTTTCCATGCTAAGCTTTCATTAACCTCCACTTTAGTTTGTTAGAGGTGGGTAACCACTCTTCTGATGTGGTCTCACAATCGGGCGCCCTGAGTTGGCTTCCTCTGCGTTCCTAAGTCCACTTTCTCCTTGTGTTTTAGGGTGGTTACGCTGCATATCGCTACGCCCAGCCCACCCCTGCCACTGCTGCTGCCTACAGTGACAGGTAAGGGCCTTCCTTCTCATGCTTGACATTTACCTGGAAATTAACTCGTGGGAGACGAGATTCTCGTCTGGTCTTGGTGCAAATGCATGACTGCTGGGGAGGCAGCACCCCAAAAGTTAGGTCTCATGGTGAAGGTCAACAGGGGGCCACATAGAGAGAGGATGCACAATGACGCCTAGCTCATTCTAAACACCTGCCCTCTCTGCTGAGACACAAAGATAGTGATACACTTTGTCCGTGCATAGTTGTTTTCCTGATCTCAATTCCTGCGACAGCACACCTTGCATGCACAAAGTATACTCCCTGTACCAATCTTCTCATGGTCTTCTCTGTAAGACCCTGGTTTCATCTAACGCATAGGACAAAAACCAGGAGATGATCCTGCAGGTTTACCTCGATTTTCAGTACCCCGTTTCCCCCCCTTTTTTTTTTTTTTACATCTTTGTACATCCAGGAAAGCTTTCCCCTTATTGCATTTTTTAATCCAAACCAAAGGAATGGGGGAGGTGTATCTGGCATTCATAAGGAGAGTTGTTCTTTTTGGCAACGCCCAATGACCATAGGAACAGAAGCCAACATTTATTTGTAATGCACACCACATGTTAAGACTGGCAGCGGAAGGGTTTAAGAAATGCAGAAGTCAGAATTGGATGTCGGGGGTGAAGGCTGGGGGATGGAGGAGCTCTATTACGCGTTACCCAGGCTTAACAGATGACTCGGTTTCTGAAATGGCAAGCCACAGCTATTTTTGTATAAGTGCTTTGAAAAAAAAAGAAAAGTGTGCGTTTCCATATCGAATGCAAATCGTTGGCTCTGTTTTCTGAGGACATAAATGTGAATGTTCAGATGCTCTGCATGCACAAATGTCATGGAAGGTGCTTATTTTGGGTAATGACTCCTTTAATTTAAAAATATGTTTCATAAATAAAACAGTAATGGTACCAATTTGCATGTGTGGCTGAGGCATGCTGGGTCCGACAGGTAAGCAGGCGATGTCTTGGACTCGAGAATGGGGAGTGTCGGCAGACACTGGTTCTCCTCCCTGGCCTCTTGTGACTCAGTCCTTATCTTGGTTTGCTGTGGTATGCTTTCTCTGCAGTTCCATTCCATTTCTCACAAGGTGTGTCGTTAGCTCATTGTAACTACAGACTTCTTCTGAGGTATACTAAAGCAAAAGAAATTCCTGAACCCAAAAAGCCTCACTTTGAAAACCCCCTGCCTAAACTTATAAAATGGCTCTTTGGCAAGATAGAATTGAGATCTGTTGTCTGAATGTATGCAGGTATTATTCCTGTTTTCTTATGAACAGCCATCACGAGCTCTCAAGGCTGGAGGGAGCTTCCAGAGGAACCCAAACTATTGTCAACGTGCAGTTCTAATTGCCTAAATTATCCAGTTACCCAGTCATCAGTTGCCAGGATGCAGAATATGTCTTATAGAAGTTGCTGTCTTCAATACACTTTGACACTAGATTAGGGAAATTGAGAGGGTCAAAAAAGCTAATAAAAATGATGACAATCTTGAAATCCTCAAGATCATTCTACAAATGAAAAGACTTAATGCTATTAAATTCTGCACACTGAAGACTCACAAAATATCAATTGTAATGTGGTTCATCTACAACCCTTAATTATTTTTATGAAAATATCTCTAGATGCTAAATTCTCCAACACCCACTCTGTATATAATTATAATCATAGTAACTTTAGCCTGCTGCATAATTATAAGAATCTTAAACAGATTTATGTCTTTGGATTTTTTATCTTGCTTCTCAGTATAAGTGCATCTATCCCCAAGCTGAAAAAAAAGGTTAATTACAAAGATATAATTTAAATTGCTTTCTTTAATAAAACCAATCTAGACATTTGGAAAATAAAAAACAATGTTTAATACTATTCTTAGATAGAATTACTTGAGAATCTGGCCATCTCTGTTTGCGTTCATCTTAAAAATTAAGTTAACAATTTGCTGCATTTGGGGGCACCATATATGCAAATGTATTTATGAAATCTGTTGTTTTAATATTATTAAGATTTCTCACCGGCAACATGTTCTACTGAAAAATTGCCCTCATTCTTGGTTTGGTAAATCTTGACTAACTCTGCAATTCCCACTTTGGTGTAATAGTTTCAGTTGAAGAAACCAACTAAATATACTCTTGTCCATATAATTGGCCTCTTGCTGTTCATTAAAGAAATTTGCACATTAGGTCCTTTTGGTTGCTGAGGCAATTGATTGCTAGCCCTATTTCACTTTATTATAAGCAAGACACTTGCCACGTGTGGAGATATCGCATTGAGGGAAATGCAGTAATAGGTAAATTACCAGAAAACAATCTTTAAAGTGATGTTTCTGGTTTGATGTGTAAAGTGTATTTATGAAATGGTGGTACTTCCTTTTATTTTTAGTTAAGCAGGTAAAGAGAAGGAAGACCCTTTTAGAGAAGACACGTATTTGGGGGAAAATGTGAAATGATCAGAATAGCTTTCGAATCTAGATTAAGATGCCAATTATCTAGAATTATCTCAGGGCAGCTGTGTAATCATTTCTTTTTACTCAATCACAGTGTCATATCAGTAGGGAGACACTCTTAGTTCCTACTTTCTAGAAGAAAGGCAGGATGACAAAGAGAAAAGCTTCTTAACCCAAAGAAACTCCTTCAAAATAGGAAGTAAAATCAGCAGGAATAGAGAATGTTTGGGTCACGCTCACTGGCTGTCAACTTGATCAAAAGAGAAGCTGCAACAAACTTTCTCTCTAATCGTGAGATTCACTCTTCAGACATCTTGAAAGGGAAAGAAGTTTGATGTCCCCAGTCGGTAGAATTTTACCTTTTATCAGCACAAATTAAGCCCTCATCAAATTAAAGATTCAGGGGCCTTTGGAAAATCTTGAACTCCAGTAGCCTCAGGACTGGCCAGAACGTCCTTGACGGCCACCTTGCAACTCCCCACCCAACATCTTCTTGGTTAAATGATCACATGCTGATTATCTCGGAGTACCCTGAGAGTTTCTGAATGCTGACCTCCAGAATGAAGACCGTCTGGTGTGGGCAGAGATTTCCCCCAAAGAAAAAGACCTGACTGGACTAGGTACTTTTATAATCTTATTGATGAATTGAATGACAATAGGCAAACATCTTTCCTTGGCATTTAGGAAACATCTGGTAAGCCTTTGACCTCACCTCAAATCTTTACTTCAAATCTCACTTTGATTTGTGGAAAGCCAACTGTCTGAACTCTCAAGGGAGATGGTTTTCTGAGCTTGAACCAATCAAAGCATGGCAGTGGGGCCAATGGTCATCTGGTCATTGCATGCCACTTGGTGTTGCTGATGTGTTCGTGGTATGTTCTGGATTTGACAGGTCCATCATCACAGTAACTCAGTGAATGGCTTGCTTGAATTAAGCCTGGGGACAGGCTTCTCTTTATTGATTGGCTTTCGGTTTCTTTGTGTCCACGACTTGGTCCTTGTTGCATCTTTGAGCAGCCAGACTGGGAGGTGGAGGGGTGGTGGTGGGGGGGAGATTTCCTTTTCCATGAATTATGCTACAGATATTTGGGTAAATATGTCTGATGTGTACACTGCTTTGATGAAAATGTTACTGCGCCAAAAAGGCAGACATTTGTCATGCTTGTCCTGCTTGCTAAACATTCTAACATCCCCTAACAACCAGTGCATGGAAACGGCCCTCCACGTTAGGGCAGAAGGGAACTCAATTCAGACCAGCTAGAGGAGAAGGTAATAAAGTGGTTCACTCCAAGATTTCACGACAATCCAGTTACCCTGATAGTTACCCTGGGCCACTGTTTTCATATAAGACATGCATTTCCGTAAAGATCCCTGAAAGTTAGCAGCTTCTGACATACAGTAGTAGTCCTGGCCATACGGGTGCCCCTAGACTGAGCAAAAGAGACAGCAAGCAACAGGCTTCTGTTTGTTTTATTTTCTACCCTTTTTTGTTTGTTTTTTGAGACCTTTAACTTTCATCAGCAATGTTAGACTGTACCATGTGAAATTTCTACCTTTGTGTGCCCCACATGGTGCAATACTGGCAATTTCATGTAGCTCAGCTTAATGAAAACCCAATTAAAATGCCATAATATCAATTATCCTGCTCTCTGCACTTGAAATATATATATGTATGGTCATACACATATATGTGTGTGTTGTGTATATATATTATTCATATACATATGTGGAAAATATATGTATACACAACACATACATACACACACACACACACACACACACACACACTTCTGCCTTAAGACCTCATGGAGGACTCATAACAGTATCTAGGTAAATCTTAATACAAGGAGGTCAGGACTCGTCAAGTTCAGCCAGTCACAAGCCCCATGCTAGAACATCTATTAAATGCGATACTACAACCTATGAATAAAAGGTTCTATCTCAGAGAGAAATAGATTAGTAGTTCTTTCTTAAAACTCAATAGGAATAAGTAGTCATGTCTTTGGAGTCATGGAGAGGTGGATCTGTAGATCAACTATTTAAAATTATATGGGTGGTAGGGATGGATGGATACATACATGCATAGATGGGTGGATGGATAGATGGATGGATGGATGGTTAAAAAGGTAGATAGATGATAGATAAATAGATACATAGGTGGTTAGGTGGATGAATGGAAAGAAAGAGAGAAGAGAGAAAAAGGAAGGAACGGAGGGAAGGAGGGCAGAAGGGACGGAGGGAGGGAGGAAGAATGGAAGAAAAGGAAAAGAGAGAGAGAAAGTGAGCAAGAGAGAGAGAGAGAGAGGAAAGAAGGACGGAAAGAAAGAAAGAAGGAAGGAAGGATGGACAGATGGGAAAAAACTATCATCTCTATGCTCTTATAATATTTCATCATAAGCTAAACTACAGGAAGTAGAACTAAATCCTTACGTACAACCTTAGTTTGATCTAAACCGAAAAACTAAAGGGGTTTGAGTTGATTTCCATTTATGTGGGTACTCTCTCTACTTTAGGACTTTTGACGTCCTGGATTTAGGTTAAATAATAGAGAAATGCCGTCATTAAAATAAGGCTAATAATTGCATTTAAAACGATACACCATTTTATGTGGAGTCCTTACCAAATCATATAGACTAAAAATGCAGGGGTTGTCAGCCTATAAAGCATATGAGCCCCCTGAATGGGAAATTTAATTTACCATTTAAGGGTTTTTTTTGGTAGAAAGGTTAATTTTAAAAATACTGTTATACTTTAGGGATTAACAATTTTACTCTCTCTTGCTGTGGAGTAGAATGTAGAAAGTTCATCTATGGGCAATGTGGATCCCTTAATGAGGGTAGACCATGCGAAGCAGAGAAAGGCGGGAAGTTTCATTGTTTTCCCCATTCCTCTTATGTGAACCAAGTTAGATAAGGGTGGAAACTGTTTCTGATTAAAAAGCAGTCACAAGCCCCTGCACCCATCCTTTGTAGATGTGTGTAAGGAGGGATTTCAAGGTCTTATCCTGGTGCTTTGTGTGAAGCACTAGCTCCCTTGGCCAGCTCAAGACCTGATGACACTTACTGGTTTACCAGGACAGGAGAAGAACACGGACAATGTAATATGGCCGTCAACTCCCTTGTCTGGGGAATGGCCAGGCTTTACCCGTGCTTCTTTCGCATATGCTGTGAAAAATAGCTTTTCTTGTATGAAATGATGACAACAGCTTTGCTTTCTTCTTTTTTTATCCAGTTTTGTTTTTAATGTTCTTCCTTGGCAAAGTAAAAGTTGGCAACTCTATGATAGACTCCTTATTATATTTTATTTACATTTTCAATCTTTTTTTTGAGAAATCCACGGGTGGATTTAAATTAAAAATAGAGTGAGAGCATTCTAAAACTTGGTGATGCCAAGAATAGTATTCTCAGATGAACGAGAAACTGAGGGCTTAGTTCATGAGGGGATAGATCTGCAGTTAAGACAAGGATTCAGGGTCGGAAGGAAGCTATTTTGGACTCACATTCTAATCTGTTGAGTTAAAACATGGCAGCAATAGTTACTCCGCTATCTTTTATTGATAGTGCCCTGTTGAAGTTGTTCTTGATTTTAGCTTTTAATCTTTTCCACTGTTTTCACTCATCCTGATGAGCTCTTCTGGGCTCTGCAATTAAGAAAAGAAAATGATGCTCTGTGAACTCGTAATAGAAATGAGACACTAATGCCTTTATTTATATCCTTCTGTACCCCAGTGCCCAGAAAAGCACATCCAGTCTTTAAAATTAGAACACCAGGTTGAAATATATATTCATACATAGTATTGTATATAATATCTCCTTGTTTTTATTTATATTCTTATTCTTCTATTTGGTTTAAAGTTTACTTTCTTAACTGATTCTTTGTTTTTTGGTGCGTCAGCATCCCCTCAGGAAGAGAAAGGGAAGCTAATTATTCTAGACAGCTTCAGGGTAACAAGAAAGAAACAGGGATTGCCTGTGAGTTTCCTGTTACAAGGCACACATACTACATGAAAATAAATTGCTTCAATAAAACTTGCCATATATATGAGAATGCTCCTGTGAAAACGTTCCTTAGGTGGAAATAGAGAACTTTGGTACTTGCACTATTTCTTAAGACTTCTTGAAGTTCAATAGAGTAACTGAGCAAACTTTGATTCAGATCATCTCTCTGTGATAACGATAACAATAATTATGATAATAGCAATAATAACAATGGCTGTGTATGGAGTCCTTACTATGTGATAGCACTAAGTGTTCTAAGTGCTTTACAAAGACAGTCACTGAACTGTCTCACTAAGTATTAAATTGACCGCCATGGTACAGATGGGGAAGACGAGCTTGGGGAAGGGTGAAGCAGATGTTCAGCTCAACTTGAGAGCTAATGTCTATGCCCTTAATCCCCAGGCTCTATTGCATCTTAGTGGAGCAACCTTGAGAAGTCGTTTCTTTGCCCTCCGTCACCTCATCTGTGGTGGGTATATTGATTCCACCTCACAGAGTGGTTTGGAAGTTTTGAGACACTGCCTATGAAATATTCAGTGCATCAAGGGCAGTACATAAGACACTCTTGTTTTCATTTTCATGTTTATATTTTCATAGTCATAAATTCCAGTTTTTCATATTTTATTTCATATTCCCACAACATAGTCCATTAAGAGCTTTAAATCTGGGTAGCAACAGTGAGCTTAGAGGAAACCAAAAATATCTAGGTTATTTCAGTTACACCTGAATCTCTATAATCCAGGGCTTTGAATCTGTTGTTTCTTTAACTGATTCCAGAGTCAAGCAAAGTTTAGGGAGGATAATGACCAAATATACTCAACTGATTATGATGTGGACAAGACTTTTAAAATATAGTAGGTAGGATTATACGCAACTCTAATCCTTTTTAATCCACTGAGTTCCAAGAATAATTTATGTTTGCTTTGTTTTGCATTTTTTTTAACGGAAAAACATGCTTTTTTTTTTTTTGGCTACTTAAGCCCCCCCAATTGATCAGTCCTCCAAAGTTTAGATTTTGATATGTCAGGTTTTCTTAAAGTGAGCAGTCTTAGATGATGTTTCCTGCCACTTTTAAAAATCTTTTCACCACGTAGATTTCTGTTTTGAAGTTAATTTTTTCCGTAGTGTCTCTAGTGTGCCAGGTACTATATAAAACATTGGAACAAATGACCTGATCAGGTAAGCAGTATAGTTAGGGCACCCATATAATGATCATTTAAAATGGATCATTTTAAATGGGACATTGAAATGATCATTTAAAATGGGATGACGTAACAGAGAAGGGATGCACTGGTAGTAATGACTCCAGGACAGCAGGCTTCAACTAGGACTGTCGTAAAACCAGAGGAACACGTGTGGTCATCCTAAGTAGAACCACCAGTGTGTGGATAGGAGAAGCAGGTCCAGGCAGGGTGATGTACACCCTGGGAAATCCCACTATTGGGCTTCAAGTCCAATGTCTGTCGGTCCAGGTCCTGGACTGTTTCTACCTCCTTATGCTATTGTTACAAAGTCAGGGCAAAGGCACGTTTGCAGCTTCAAATAGTCATACCTGAGACACAACTTGATAACTTCATGATTAAGAAGAGAATGGAATTTCATGCTCTCATTTATTTATTTTTCCCTATGGATCAATAGTTCTGATTGAAAGTTCACCAAACAAATTACGATAACTAAGATAATTATATCTTCTGCCAACCTGTTCTGCAGGTTGGTGCTGATTCCATGCTCAGAGATAGTGAAGGAGGGAATGTAGAGCTCTTGCTGGTAGCATCAGTGTGATTTTGGGAACTTGTGTTTATGGACACTAAGCTCTCAGTGATGAAAAGTAATATGGCTGTTACTGATCAGTGTGTTTCCTGAGTTTCTCTTCTTTTTAATTTACAGACAGGTACACACACACGCGCGCACACGTTAAATGAAAAAGTGCTCAAGTTTTTGTTTCAAGAAGTATTTGCCTTTGGTCCATAATCTTAACGGCTTCTTAACAACCGTTAGGCACTGCCAGATGAATATATAATTAAATTGAAGCGGTTAAAAAAAGAAGCAAGCCTGTAATAGTCAACAGACTGGACCAAGAAGGAGTTGGGGAGATATTAAAGGACATTCCAAACCCAATAGACCATAGCTGTCACAGCCATTTGGGTAGACACGTTTGCCAGTGACAAGACAAGATATAACAACTCCTTTGGTCATATCATGGCCTAATTACATACTTTTTGGGTTGCAGATCATTGACTTGATAGGCCACAAAAAAGCAAATAAAACCTATCTTCTCAGTAGCGCCATCAGGGTCCTTCAGCTGTGAAAGGTTTAGAAGCAGGTGAGAAAGCCCAGAGCTTTCTAGAGGCTGGTCAGGAACCTCTGATGAGGACCTGTACACAGAAGCCTCTGGATGAGCCATTTCTGTTGCAAATAAAGAACTTTCCTCGTAGAAGACAGTATTCCAGTCAAGTAGAAGGGAATATACACACAGTAGATAGACTCTGAACTGATGAAGCATTAGTGAATGTGACAAAAATTAAACCTGCTCCACTTCGCCTTTTATTTTTTTGATCACTATCAGATATGCTAGAAAATCTATCTTTGGGGGTAAGAGGGAACTTTTCACTTAAAAATTTCTAGTATTTCTTTTAACGTTATCAAAGCAAGTTCTGACTTTTGTACCTATGAAGAGAACTTTTAATTCTTTTCCAGAAGAACTGACTTCTACTTAAATGTGGCCTCTCTTATTTTCATATTTGTGTGTAATACATGCCTGTGAGCAGTCATTGGGCAGAAATAAATGACTTCTCATGGTTTTCTCCCTGATGTGAATCACAGTGATTTATTCTTCTGGAATGAGATTCTCCTCTAAATCATAGTGCCTTTCATCTTGAATTACCATACAAAGCATTTAGAGTAGGGCCGCTATCAGAATTTAGGGTAGTCGGGTAGGAAGAGCTTGAGGAGGAACTAACTTGTCCATGTTGTCATTGTTTCCAGGCCTATTCTTACTACATTATGATGTGTTAATGTTCAGATAGATCATTAGATTGTGGGGAGATGAGACAGAATCAAAGCCAAACACCCTTTTCCCTTCATTATCTTAATCACTTAGATTGAAATGTGTTGGCCTGAGAGTCCAGACATACATCATACATCTGATAACCTGGAACAGTGGTTCCCACTGTTTTTGCAGCCGTGGAATCTCTTTAAAAAGAAAACTAGTATTGCTGGATGCTTCTAGCATCCTTTTAATCCCTATCTCCTTTCATGGTCCAATTTTGTAATTTGAAATTTGATTGCATTAAAAGATTGAGGGACTTCCCCCCCCCCCCGCCATTTCTATATTGTTAGAGGGTTTGTGGACCACTTCTAGTAACTAGAATAGGAGCCCAGCTGGTGGGGGTGGGGACACTTGAAAAATGTCTCCTGGAAAATATTAGCTCCACAGCTTTCCCAGAAAGACAGTTTCTCTGCTGTTCTTTTCATTGTTTATTCAATATCTGTATCGAACTAAAACAAACAACAGGAAAAGAAGTGCTTACCTTATTCTGTTCTAAAATTTCAAGATTGAAGTGGTTCATCTTGAGGGTCCTTAGAGCCTTACTCTGAGAAGCATTGTTCCCAGACCAACCAAATTGGCCTCACCAGGAACTTGTGAGAAATGCAGAATCTCAAGCCCCACCTGAACCACAATCTGTACTTTCAAGATCCCGGGGCGATTTGTGAGAAGCACCATTCTCAGGGTGCTTCAATTCTACCCCGATAGGCAGTAAATAATGTTCACTCTGAGTTCTCCTTCCACAAATCTTCCACATGTAAGAGAGTTTGTCATTGTAACTTGTTGCTTTGTAAACATCTCTCTGCTCTCTCCCTTCCTAAAGGAGAAAGTAAGAGCTGTCCACGGTTGGGCATCCCTCACAATCCATTCCGTTGTGACTTCCTTCCTCAACTAGTTTAGGGCCACAAATAATCATTTTTTGATTCCAAAGATCCAAGAATAATGAAAGTGATTCCATGCTAATATCTCCTCATTGGTTGTGTAATGCTGTAAACTCACACTGTTGTAACACGTACCCTGGAAAAGTCACATCTGATTTCTCTTACCTTTATGGAGCCTCTGTTTGGTCATCTGCTAGGGGAGAGCATAACACCGGTTAGAATCAGAAAGAGACGAAGGTGAACATTGCTTTATAAACTGAAAGAGGTGGCGAAAAGCATGGCGTTATCAATAACTCAATTGACTATTGACAGGTTTTTTTTAGGGTGTATATGGTTATTTGAAAGCATTGGATGTATACAGGCAAAAGCAAGCAAATTAAATTAAATCTATCTAAAAGTGCACATCATTTTTAGATGAGGCAATCTTCAGGACCCACCGTAACACTAACATTCTGGGAACCTGTGCCTTCCCCAACTTGTCATTGGCCTGACCAAGATGTAAAGCAGTGTCTTTCATACTCATTGTATGTATTCTTTGATTGGCACATGCGTTGGCAAATCTTTGCTTATTCACCAACAGACTGTGATCAGAGATTTACATATAGAGACAATCTCAGTAAGTTACTTACTACACGCGGTAGTACAGGCAGGCTAATTGACTCTCAACTGCCTCATCTTTAAAGTGGGGCTGATGAATCATGCCTGCCTCCATGGGTTGTTGTGAGAATTAATTGAGATCATGAAGAAAAAGCTCCTTGAATAGCACTGATACTGAGTAGCCCTCAGGATATCATCATCATCATCATCCTCCTCAACATCATTATCCTCCTTATTTTTATTATCAGCAGCATCACTAAACGATAGGCATATTTTGTTTTGTTCTTGGCCCCAAAATGAGTCCTTTCTTGTGGCGGCAGGTTTTCAGAGTCAGGAGAATATTTTTGACTCTAGAAGTTTTTTTGTTGGTGTTGTTTTGTTTTTCAATCTTGACTTCCATCCTAGAAATATGAAAATACATAGACCCGAAATTTGCTAAGAGAGTAGAACTGAGGTGTCCTCACCACACACAAAGAAAGGTAACTATGTGAAGTGATGGATGTGTTAATTAGCTTGATTGTCTTAGTCATTTCACAATGTACGTGGATATTAAATCATCACTTTGCACACTTTTAAAAAAGCATGTACAACCTGATTATAAAAATTTTAATTTGTCAATCATATCTCAAAACTGGGGAAAAATACATTGGGCCAAAAAATGTTGAAGGAAGAAGCAACTGGGAACCATGAGATCAAACAGCCTGTCCTTCTGTTCATCTTTCTCCTGGGTTATTGCTTCTCTTTTCTGTCCAAGGAGGAAGGAGCTCAGGCTGTCAGGGATGCATCAGCTTCTTAGGAAAAACAACCAGTTCTCCCAGTGTAAACCCAGCCCCCAAATCAACATGGCTTTAGATTTAAAGAGTTAAAAAAAGTCAAACTAAATCTGCCGGTGCTGCCCTTTTCCCGTTGTGCTTGGTGAGAAGTCCAATACTGCGGTGGAGGTGGGTTATTGGAACCCCAGGGAACTTTCTACCATCAGCTCACTTCATTTTGCACATAACTCCTAAGTGGACCCAGACTTTCTCAGCATGGCCTCTCCACCCTCCAGAGCCTCAGCCTGGATACCTGCTGCTCTTCCCAGCCTCCAGAAACTCGGGGACCCCCTCAGCCATATGAGGGCTGCTTCCCCTAGAGAACACGTATGCTTTTCAGAGAACTTGCCTGACCCATTTCCACCCCGTGTGATAGGCACTCATTCACATGAGAAGCTCCTTCTGCCCAACCAAAGCTGAGGTGGGATTTTGCCGTCCTTGGAGGCTCCAGCCCACCTGTAAAATGACCTATAGCCTCGAAAGGCTCTTAACTATCTCCCACTTGCCCTAAAACCCCAGAAGCCCAGGACTTAACAACACAAACACCAGGCCTCTTTGTGGGGAGAGAGAAGCCTGTATTTTTCATGAGTCCATGCAGCCAGAAAAATACATGATGTTTTCCCCCCAAATAAAGGCTTTCCCATTCATGTTCTCATTGATCTGCACAAAACAAACAAAAATCTAAGAGGGGTAGGTGCTATTTTCATTCCCATTTTCCAGATGAGGAAGCTGAGGCCCAGAAAGGTGAAATGATTTTTCTATTGGAACACAGCTTGTGTGTGACCAGGCCCAGCTTCCAGACTCACAGTTCTCTTTCACTTTAGCCGAGAAAGTGGTACAGTGGGAACAGGGGAGATTATTAAATGTTGGAGATACTAAAATTACAGAAGTGGACTCTCCCCAGGTCTCCAGGAAATGGAGATGCTCTTGCATTTGAATCTCTAAAACTCAGAGATTTTGGATGGAATATTCACACTGGGGACAGATTCACAGTACTTAACTCCTTTTGCACTTAAACATTTTTATGTGTGCGGTGTTAGCAGTAGGAACTGGGGCTCAATAAAATAGTTTTGAATGGGTGTTAATGCAGTCCCCTTTTAAAATAAAAAAATACCAGGATAGACCCTTTCAGAGGAGTCTATAGTCAGTCTTTTTATTCACTTGCTTGTTTGTTTCTTTATACCTCATCTCAATTCTACAATTGGCCATGGCCTCTTGAAGTACATATGATAGAATACTAAATATATATATATATACACACACACACACAGAAACACACACACACACACACATATATATATATATATAAATTACAACAGGGCAGGGAAAAATATGAATCTGAATGGGATTTGTACAATTCTAGAGTTTTAGAACTGAGTCAGGGTGACAGGTAAAATACTGATCACAAGCAAATCGGTCTCCCTTTCAAGGTGATAAAACTGAAATATAATCAGATTATGAGCTTCGAGATAGCCAAGCCCAGTATAGATATTCCTCAGTGATTTAACATGCCATGAGCATGGCATCAAATTCCTTAAGCTTAGCTGGGTGCCCGGCACGTTGTAAGCCCTCATTAACCATCTGAGAAGTGAATGAACAACACCAGTAAACAATTTAGCAAAGGCACCAAATGGAATTTTAATAGGAGCACCTTTTTTCTGCATGTTATATTTAACTGTTCAGGAAATACTCAAGGCTGGATTCCCTGTGATGGAGATCAACACTAGTGCAATTTAATTAAAAAAAAAAACAAAACAAAACACAGAAGACACAACTCTTATTTCCTGCGAAGTCAGGGCACATACGTTCAGAGAATATTTGCACAGTGAGAAATTAGTTCTCAATGCTGGCAGATACGTTAGAATCTCCTGAGCGGCTTTTCAGGCATACCTGTGCCTGGGTACCACTCTCAAAGATTCTGTCCTTTAATGATCGGGCCTGGTAATTGGTATGTTATATTTTTTAAAATGGCCTGGTGATTGGTATTTTATATTTAAAAAAATCTTAGCTGATTGTAATGGGCAGTCAGGTTTGAGAACCTCTGTCTTATAACTAATAGATGCCCCAGAGACTATAGATAGAATTAAATTGACTTTGTCCCACTGCCATCTTGGGGCTGCCGTCTGCCCGACCAGAAGACCCGCTTCTCAGGCTGTAGGGGTTTTTTAGTAGATAGCCTTGGAGGGTTTTATTCACATGTCAGTGTGTGTGTGTGTGTTCGATTGAATATTCCCAGCATTGGATACAAAAGGAAACTTGCTATGAATGGCGCCAACCCTGAGTTTTGTGTAACAATAGTGACAAAAAAGAATTGAGGCCAAAGAATGATAAACGACCAGAATCTTTAACAGTAGAACTTAAAGCCAGTATTATTTGATGGGAGAACCTCCTGTCTGGCCTTTCCCTCCACCACAACCTATGCCAGAATTTTCTCTGTATCTTGTTGATACCTAGCTTCTCACACCCCTTCCAGCAACACTGGCTGGCTGTTATTTTCATTTGACTCTTAGGATTCAGCTGTGGGTGATTTTTAGAAGAAAATTAAATTGCCAAGAGATGAGATTTCACGGAAGGTGAAAAGTAGGATAATAAGGATAACATGGCAAGTCACAGGACTCATGTAAATGTACCACCAGCTGAGTCAGACCCACAGTCTGGGTGGTCAGTCTTTGGAAATCATCGTAAAACATCATGAAGTCTGGTAATATATTAAAAAGAGAGAAAGACCATGTTAGAAAAGTCCTCCGCAGAGAAGCCACACCCATTACTGACTCAATACCCTCTGTTGTGAGCATCCCTGAGCAGAATCTTAGAGGGTGAATGAGAGTTGGGGTCTTGGAATCTAAAAAAACAAAACAAATGAATATATATAAGAAAACAGAAACCGACTCACAGATATAGAGAATAAGTGAGGAGAAGAAAGGGAGAGGGGGGAGATAAGGGTATGGGATGAAGAGATACAAACTACTATGTGTAAAATAAATGAGCAACAAGGATATAAAGTACAGGGGAATGTAGTCATTATTTTATAATAACTTTAAATGGAGTCGACTCTATAAAAATATTGAATCACTACGTTGTACACCTGAAACTAATTATTGTAAATCAATATTGTAAATACTTTAGTTAAAAAATAAATTATAAATTTTTATTTACAATATTTATTTAGTGTAAACAAACTTATTTAAAAATAAATATTGTAAATACTTTAGTTAAAAATAATAAAAATAAAATATTTTATTATGATTTTTATATTTAAGCAAAAAAAAAATTAGAGTCTTGAGCCAATCCAACAATGTCCAGATTTCACTTAACATCTTGTTCACATTACATAACCTTCTGTGTCTCCATTTCCTCGTTTATGAACGTGGGGATAATAAGAGAGATTGTAAGGAAAATTGCATGAATATATATGCACAGCACCTGGCAACCGCCTGTCATGGATAAGCGCCCCATCAACTTTAGGTAGTGGCTCTTTGGTGTCAACACTCCAAAGAGTCAAGATGAACATAGCCTTCTCTCTTGTGCTCGGTAATTTACTATTTCCTTATTTTTCTTAAATTAGCAATCCTCTCTTCTCTCACAAAGCCTCCGTATATCTAAGAGTCTTCCTGGGAAAGGTGGGCTTTGAAATGAAAACGAGAATGAACTTGCAGGAGATCTCTCAGCATGATTTCTCAAATTTCTCCATGGTAAAAAAAAAATACCTAAAACCACAATTCCCTCCCTGGAGGTATGAGTGGGGTCCAGATGATCAGACCTCTCTCCTGGAAATTCTGATGCAGGTGGTCAGGGTTGAAACCCAGGCATCTATATTTTTAACAAACATTGTAGATAGTTGTCTTCAGGGAAGTTTGAGAAGTTCTGGAGTAGAGGGAGAGGTCAAAAATAGAGAGGAATTCTAGGTGAAAAAAATGGTAAAGAGAATTAGATGCAGACTCACTAGGAAAAAATGGGAAGACCCTGCCTAGATGAACTTGAGTATATCCATTGGAGACAGTGAAAGAAGATGGACAGAGGAGGAAGCAAAAACAGAGAGCATGATATTATGGCCACTTTCACCAGCTTCTGCAGAAATGAGGTTTAAAGCCCATTCTTTTAGAAGGTCTTCAGAAACTAGAAGTAACCATTCCTGGGCATCCTCAGCAACCACACAGCTAGGTTGTCTTAGAGGCCAGCATGGTGGGTGGCAAAACGGAAGCTGCAAAAGAAGCAAAACCTGCAAGAGATTTGGTGATCCAGCCCCCTTTCCACTCTGCATTTGTACCATCCCCAAGTGCTTCCCGGCTGTGGCTGATATAAGATGCACCTGCCGAGCATTTTCTAAGCTACCTCTTTCCAGATCCAGTCCCGGAACAGTTATGCCAGGACCCACAGGAGTAGGGCTCGGCTTTATTGCTTTTAACCTCTCCCTGTGAATCTAGGGGCAGCCAAGGGGAGAACCATTCAGCTAGACAAGCGCTTCTCAGCCTTGGCTGCATAACACAATCACCTGGAGGTCTTTAGAAACTACAGATGCCTGAGACCCACTTACAGAGCTGCCATTTAACCGGTCACTAGGAATTTTAGAAGCACACCAGCTGTTTGCCCTGTCCAGCCAAGGTTGAGAATGACTCAGCCAGACCTAATCATCAACAGCCACTGCACAAACCAGTTTGCTGAAAATAAGGTCCAACTGCATTTGAAGTTTAAGTCCTCAGGCCTGGGTTGACAGTGAAGAGCAGGATTAGCAAAAGGGGACAGGCCCCGTGCCAGGCTCCTTTGCCCTCTTGAGAGGTGACCCCCCTGTCCAGAGCACACCTGGGTTGCTCTGATCATTAAGTTTTCCTGACAGTTTGGGAACAGCAGACTTCTCTGCTAGGTCTTTAATCTCTTTGATCATACCTCTCTCTGGTCATTTGGGGTAAATAATTTCACCGAGAGGGTCATATCATTTTATGGGCAGACTAAAAGACATGGTTTATCTTCAATTTCAAGTGGAGAGAAACAGAATTGTATATAAAAGTGTCCTAACAGAGGAGACATAGACACCACAATGAAACCTGCCCCTTATTCTACCCACATTCCTCTGTTGGCCTGACATGTGGGGTGTCTCTTACCAGGCTATGTTTGCCAGGCAGTTCCTATTAATTGTACTTATAATCAGTCGATGAAAGGGTAGTTTAGAGGGAGGGGTGATCACACAGGCTTACTCCATGGAATTAATGAGCTTCATAGGAATGCACTTTTCTAAGACGTTAGGGTAACCTTCCTTGGATGTAGTGGGACTGCTTGTGTGGGTTAAAAAAAAGTACAGAATTGATACGTCCAGTGGATTACTACTTTTTTACAAACATGTTTATACTCCTTTTTTGGCACTGCTGCAGAGCCCATGGTATATTCTTTAAAATGTTGGTGATAACTCTCTAAACTTTGATGTAGACGATTTGATAGTTGGAGGTAGCCTGAGCCAACTCTTTTGAAGACAGTAAGTCATCAATGGGAGTAATCTCCTTTGTTTAGAAATTTGCCCAGGAATCAAAGACACTGAAAAAAGTCCAAATATATAGATTACAAAAACAAAAAAGAAGAAGGAACTGGAGAAAGTGTAGCATTTTTTTTAAAGAGTAAGTATATCATGTCAAAAATACGAGTGCTATGAAGGACAGCCATCATAGTTTCTAAAAATCTGGTACAATTAAAGAAAAGGGTCTCATTGCTTTATAATCATCCTTGCAGGCTGCATTTTTACAAGTTTTCTGTCTTCATCCAATCACTGTTTTGTTGTTGTTGTTTTGCGGTACGCGGGCCTCTCACTGTTGTGGCCTCTCCCGTTGCGGAGCACAGGCTCCGGTCGCGCAGGCTTAGCGGCCATGGCTCGCGGGCCCAGCCGCTCTGCGGCATGTGGGATGTTCCCGGACCGCGGCACGAACCCGTGTCTCCCGCATCGGCAGGCGGACTCTCAACCACTGCGCCACCAGGGAAGCCCAAACACTGTTTTTTAATCTGTGTTGGTTGCCTCCCATGGCTTTCCCAGAGTCTAGCATGCTGGACAGTTTCTTAGGGAAAATGCAGAAGAGAGACTCAAGGGAGAAGTGCGTTTAGGGTTAGCGAGTATGTATGGGATAGGGCCACCTCACGAATGAGGCCCCCCTCGTAGATAACAGAATGGCTCTTCCAAAGAGCTTGCCCCTGAGATAAACCAGATCACCGTTCTTGGTTATGGTAGGTTCTTCTTTTGATCATGCTAGAAACAGAGGTCCTTCCAAAGTACTTGTTTGGTCCACCGGACAATATCATACATGTAATTTGAGCTGTCTGTGTCTTAGAGTCAGTCCTAGGTGAGCAGGTCAAAACAGATACTCAACCCAAACAGCTTCATTTTCAGGGATACTAATTTTACTTCTCCTCAAACCTTGAAAAGTTGATGCCAGATAACGATGGGGCCCAAAAAGTTTGTAAAAGAGCAAAAAGACAGCCAACATCCAACAACACTAACTTTCATTGTTTTAAGAGAGGTGATAAATGAACTTAGTTATGACTTTTGTTATGTGGACGAGAAACATAAAAAATGCTATCCTCAGACCATGCATAATTTTGTTGAGATTTCATTGGTGTGGCAATGATGAGAGTCTTCAGCTGAATGTTAAATTCTAGTGAATTTTCAAATGGTAGCTCTATTTGTATTCCAGGGTGTACCTCTTACAATAGTAAAACTTTCTTAAGATGTTTGAAGGGATGCTCAATCACTAGATACTTTTAGAAACGTTGGAACAAGACCAATCAAACCAAAAGGCAAAAATGCATTTATCTGGGTTCCAGATGATTCCTGTGCACAGTAAAACCTAACAAATGAGAATTAGAAGCCTCAATACTCCTGCTTCTGTGGCATTTAAGAGCCTAGCCAGTCTCATTGGGACATTTTTGTAATCTGCCTGACGCAGACGTTCTTATTTCTAGAGAAACAGACAGTACCCGTGAATTAGAACATTATATTGTGGAAATGGCACAGTTGGAAACATCTTAAGAGAGTTTTATCATCTTTCTGGATTTACTAAATCAAAGGGAAACAGCATTTTCCATTTCTATTTTCCTTTTAATACCGCATCGTTAAAAATAATTTGGCAAGACAGGGTTTATTTCAATTGATGAGTTCTCTTACCTTCTTTATGTAGCAAGCCTCATTTGGTGAGGAAATTATTATCCATAACATGACACCATTTAACATACTCTTCAGAAATGACAGCATTGCTTTTTCTTTCATTTAAAAAATTTTTTTGGATATTATACTATAATAATAGAGTTTGGGATTTTATGATTTTCCTAGCTAGTTGCAGTATACTCTTTTTCTAATAGGTAGTCTAATTTTGTTTCTTTTTTTTTTTAGTGTGGTCTCCTTTGAGCATTAGAAATCCATAGAAGCCCAGTTTGAAATGCCCTAGCCGTAGAAACATACCCTGGCATGATGACATTTTAGTAACACATAATTAATACTTCAGTGCAACAGCTTATACGTGGTCCATGTTCTGACATCATCATGATTTTGTGGAAGGGTTCCCCGCATGCCTGTTTCATGATCTTCCTAAACTCTCTAGGTCCAAGAGAGAGCAGCACATTTCCTTGCAACATCCAAACGCAGCACCCTTCCCTCCCCCTCATCTGAATACATCGAACCAATTGGCAGAGAGAGCATTTCCCCCTGAGCGAGCAGTATTGTGAATTTTATCTTCTCTTCCAGAAATCAGTTCGTCTTCGTTGCAGCAGATGAAATTTCTTGTAACACCTCTGCAGGTAACAAACATTGCTACTTCTTGATGCATCCATCCAAGTCCCAGTATCCCTTTTTTTTTTTTTCCTTCACATGCTGCAGTCGGTCACGCTAGAAAGTTTAGTTTAAAAAAAAAAAAGAAAAAGTCATATCTTTGGAGTATAGCTGGAGCTTTTCGGCTCTGCTGTCTAAAAAGACAGTAGGCATTTTGCTAACTTGGATATTTTAATTCCAGTTTTAATAATACATGATCCAGAAAAGTAACACTATATTGAATGAAGCCGCAATAAAATCTTATGGTATAATCTTATGGTGAAATACTAAATGGGAGATTTAGGGACACAGTCATGGGACTTCTATGTTTTCGGACGTATTATGTCTGGGTTCACACAGATTTCTATGTGATTATTTGGGATCTGTATGGAATGACTGGTATATATTATAGGCCCTCAAAGAACGAATCTGTAAAGCTGGAGGCATTGGGGAATATAATTATCTCTGTCTTATAAGAAGGGGATCTCTATTCCATTAGTTAAAGATCCTCTAGTTCTTTCTTTTAAAACATACTACAAGTAGCAGGACATGAGAGAGACAGAGTCTTCTGATTTTGAAATCAGGGCATTGGCCAATGGAAATTGCACAGTTGCATGATGTGTCCATCAAAATAACGCCTGTCTTTTTGCTTTGATGTGGTTCAGAACAGTTATGTTTGGACTTCCATTAGCATGGAATTACTTGATTAAATGTCAAGATAGGTGAGTGCCTTAACTAACAACACATTTTTTTTTTTTTCTTTTTGCTTTGAAGCCTAAACTCTGACCAAAACAATGACTAGGAGATCTTACCAATGTGTTGCTTTTAGTCTACAAGGGAGGATATGACAGCTCATTCTCATGTCATTGAGTGTGCCATGACCTTCAAAAACATACATTAAACGGAGCCTGACACATAGACATTCATCTGTTAACCAAGCACATGTGATCAATGGCGCGCTGTGAACAAAGGCGTGTTTGCTAACGCTTCACCCCCTGCTTACAGTCTTTGGAGAAAGAGAGAGAGATCAGGGAAGCCTGGAGAGCTAGGAACACATCCCCAGCCCTCTCTGTTCTGTTTCACTGATGGTCGGACTCAGTATTTTTAATGGGTTACAGTCTTCCCCTGGGAGTGCCTGAGGTATGCGTGTTCATATTTTAAAGCGCCAGCTTACTCCTTTCTTGAAAACTCGGCTGTTTTCCTTCCAGCCTTTAGCCTCACATATCTCTGTTTCTCCTTGTGAGAGGTGCTGCATTCACTAATGCCTAACAGTTGAAGATGGGGGGTTGCTTTGCTGGGGGTGGCAGGGGACCCTTCCTGGGATACGCGACATTTAACGTTTGAAGAACCTATAGAGAACGAAGCATGCAACTAAAGGGGAAATCAGGGTGGGGAAGAAGGTTGGTTGAAAATGTTAATGAACATCCTTTGTGGTTATACTGGTGGTCCAGAGCCTCTGTCTTCCCTGTTAATCTGTATGCATGTTCCAGTGTGTCTTAGGTTCATTTTGACATCATAGATCAAACATTGCGAAGTTACCACCTAAGAGGTAGATATTGATTTTGCCCTGTGACTTAACAAACCCTGCCTTGTAATAAGCAAGTGGTCCACACACAATATTTCGAAAAGAGGCTGCAGACAATGAAAGTTTGCCTGAGTCGAGAGAGTGTTTTCACCTACCTTGTCTAATTTAGGATGGCTGCTCCGTAAATTCTTAATGAATTGCTATTGATCAAATTTCAAATTGAGAGAGATATCCCTGTTGCTTTGATGGCCATATTAATAATATGTTGTATGCTTCATAAGGTTCAATTTGAACTCTGAATTTCGAATCAAGCATGAAAAAGGAGACACCCATATCAATCAAACGTGAATTATCTCCCAGCCAGACCACCCTCCTCATAGAATGAAAATGAAAAGTCAGAACTGCGCAGTCAACAAAGGTTGTGACTCATGGTTTCAATGAAGTCTTTCTTATTTCCCACATACTGGAAAAAAACCCAGGGCACCCACACCCTAAACAGCCCAGCTGTCTGGAGCTCTCCCCTCAGTATACACAACACTCCTTAGGGTGGGTCTAATTGAACCCTGGTGTCTCCTGGATTTCAGTATTTGACCCAGAAAGGCAACTTACCTCTATCGAAATGAGAAAAAGAGATCAACAAGATGCTTAAAGTCTGTTTGGAGGGCTTGATGGGTTTGATACCTGAAATTCTTATAAAGAAGCATTATTCTTACACAGCTGTCTGTGAGGGCAGAGATGGCCGGACAGTTTTGTCTGTGGCTTGGGGCAGAGGAGGTGAGATGCAAATCATAAGACAGGAGCAGTGGAAGCCCTGAAGAATTTTTCTTTCAGTTCCCAAAGGAAAAGTGATTATTTTTACTTGGGTCTTTTGTAGATGCCAACACGTCGATTCTGCTTTGCTGGTCACATAGAGGAAACATGTCTCACTAGCATGTGTGGTTTATGAGACTGTATTTACAAGGGTATGTGTTTTCGTTGTCAGTGGCTCCAACTGCAATATTGGTTGTCTCATTCTGATTTTCGTTCCTGAAAGACATGTGTTTATGTGGCTGTCTCATTCACCTTGAACCACACCAAAGGCTTCTCATTCTGTAACATCAAGAAACTTTGATGAGTTGGATTCTGCAGGAGATGGTGAAAAGGGCAAGGTGATTTTCCCTTCTCTTCGACCTGAGGTCTCCCTGCTGCTGTGATTCACTGGAGGTTTTCCAGGACTGGCCAGGGATTGTAGTTGGAGTAGAATGTGGGTCTTGTACAAGAATGGAGGTTGAAAAGCACATGACTTATTTTGATAGAACAGCTGGAAATTCATTTCAGTTAATTCATATGTTTTGGGTCATCACCGTGCATCAGCAACTCTTCTAGGCTTTCGAGACATAGCATTAAATAAGTTAAGAGAAGCCCTTCCTTCAGAGAGCCTCCATCCTTCAAAAAGCCTCCATCCTAGTGCAGACCAGACCCCAAACATACATGAGCATATAATATAATTGCATGTAAAGTTATACAGCAGCTATAATGAATCAAAAAGCAAGGGTGGGGGTAGAAAGTAAGTTGCGATGCTACTTTTATATTCATTGATCAGAGGTGGCCTCTCTGAGAGGGTGACACTTGAGCCGGGACACGAATCAAGCCAGGGTGTGAGCCAGGTGAGTAATTGTGGAATTGAAAGCATTTCAGGCTGAAGCAGCAGCAAGTGCAAATGCCCTGTGGTTGAGGTATGCTTAAGGTGTTCAGGCACAGTGTGCCCAGAGCATGTGAGTAAAAGGGAGGATTTTAGAGATAATACCAGGAAGATAGCCAGGGGTCCAAACAAATTAGAACTTGGAGGCTACAGAAACCATTTGAGATTTTAAGTGTGGTAGGAAGGCGTTGGAGGGTCGGCTGTGGTTTGACTTACTTTTTTTAATGATGAGTTGGACTGCTTTGTGGATTTCAATATGGCAAGAGCAGAAGAAAGGGAGTCCCTTGGGGCAGCCCAGGGAGGTGTTACAATGGCCTGGGTTAGGACAATGGCTGTAGAAGAGCTGAGAAGTGGTTCCTTGGCTGTATTTTGACAAGAGAACAAACAGGATATGCTGGCAGATTAGAAACTGGCAAGGACCAGTTTGTGTTAAATGCCCACACGTCCCTCCTGCCCCCAGGGTGTATTGGTCATTTCCCTGGAGAGCTAAGGCTTTTTGTTAGCAGGGAAAGCAAGCCTTTCATCCCTGCAGTAACTGTCCCTCATATGGGCTTTACTGAATTCCCCAGGGTGTAGTCATAACTTGCCGTCATTTATTGAGCAAATTCTGTGTACTTACAAGTATGATAAATTATATACAGTATATACATATATACACATGCATTTATGTATATATGTATGTATGTATATATACATGCATATATAATTTATTACAGTAGCTCAGTGAGGTAGAGGTTACTACTATCCTTGCTTTGCAAATTAAAAAAGAACAAAACGCTCAGGCCCAGAGGGGTTTGGTAACTTGGCCATGGTCACACAGGAGTCTATCTGGTCCCACTGCTTTTTCCCTGAGACCACACTGCCCCCAATTACTCCTTTCATCTTGACCTTGGAACATTGACCTTTGCCTCCAGATGGAATTCTCCTGCATTCTTCGGCTGTGCTGTCTTGCTCCTAGAAAACTAGTATTTGTGAGTTGGGAATGGGCATCGTTGTTAAAATCTGGAGGGACCCCAAGGGAACTAAACGATTCTCTAAACAGTTGTTCCAGTGGGAGTTTGTTTGACTTGGCCCGTCTCCTTCATGCAGCTCGTGTGTGCTGAGCACTTGACATGCTGGGCGTGGGTCTGGGGGCAGAACAGAGTGGTGAAGGGAGAATTCTGCATATCCAGGGAGACAGAGGGTCACACAAGCCAAGGGTGTTCTAGTGCTATTCTCCAAAATTCCCTCCTTTGCTGAAAATCAGTGGTGAAAAATCAACAGATAACCCATGCCCTGAAAACTACCAGACACTTTGACTTCATTGTTCTGGCTGCCAGCTGCCCCTGGCCCAAGGGAGCGTGTGCGCATGTGTGTGTCTCTGGGGGGCAGGTGAGGCTGGGTCTCCGTCCAGCAGCCAGTCTCGCCCCTCCACCATGGCAGGTACCATCGTGGCGATGGGAAGCCAGACTGCGGAGAGACTCCCAGTCCCTTACGAGTACTGGATACAGAAGCCTGGGCCATAAAAACACATCTGCAAATGCTGTTGAAACCAGTCCCCGTGACATGGGTTGCTATACGCTTTTATTAGAGGCATTGTTTGGCAAGTTCAGGGGCACAGTGGGGGGGGGTGTCACCAGCCCCCTCCATCTCTTTATCCCCCCCAACCTGCACACGCACACACTTGCACACCCATGCAGTCGTACTAAGACCTCAGATAATATTTAGAAGAAATTTCCAAATTGGCCATTCCTCTAATTGATCCTTCAGCAAATTTCGTCTAATGGTCTTCCTTCCGTTTCAGTGATTTCATTATTCAGCAGAGTTGTCATGCAGCAAATCGATTGGTAGTTGATTGGTCTGTTTCCAATAAAATGTGATGTGTGTTCTAATAGGGGAAGCACAGAGTGATAAGGGAACATATAGGCAAAGGAACTTAGTAAAAATAATCATAGCATTTATTGAGCTCTTACTGTGTACTAGGCATAGTTCAAAGCTTGTTGCATGCAATAATTATACCTTCTAAAAATGAAATGTCTTTATCAGTTTACTTATGAACATTAACGATATCCAGAGAGCTCTGAATTAGCCTGAGTAAGGGAGGGCTAATCAGGGCAGAATTTAAAAAATATAGAATAGTGGTTATCCCATGTCAGAGTGGGTGGCGACCACCTGCAGAATTTATTACAAATGCATAAGCGACAAGGTCCCACTGTGTAGCACAGAGAACAATGTTCGATATCCTATGATAAACCATAATGTGAAAGAATATAAAAAAAGAATGTATAAATATATATGTATATATATATAGGTAACTGAATCACTTTGCTGTACAGCAGAAATTAATACATTGTAAATCAACTGTACTTCAATAAAAAATATTGAAACTGAAAAAAGAAACCAAATGCAGAATCCACTCCATCCTCCCCTCTGCCTGCCCCAGAGATTCTGATTCCTAGGTCTGGAGAGGGAGCCTGACAACCTGCATTCTTACGAGCCCCCCCCCCCCCCCCCAGGCCATTCTAATAGAGAAGGCCTCAGCTCACACTCTAGGAAACATTGAGCTGATCAGTCAGGAATCTTCTGCCTTTCAGTGGGTGGAGGACATTCAGTAGGTTTTTCTGGAGTCCTCCTCTGCAACATGGTGGCCGATTACCACGTGGCCATGGAGCCCTTGGAATGTGGCTGGTCCAGATACACACTAGATTTCCAGAACCTGGTACGAACACGATGTAAGGTACTTCACTCATCATCTTTATGTTGATGACACGTTAAATGTGTTTTAAAAACATTAAGGTGTTTTTAATCTGTCGGGTCAAATTAAAATATAAAAAATTAGTGGCACCTGTTTTCTTTTTACTTTTTTTTTTAATGTGGCTACTATGAAACTTACAGTGTCCTCTGTGGCTCTCATTTGTGGCTCTTTTTTTTTTTTAACATCTTTATTGGGGTATAATTGCTTTACAATGGTGTGTTAGTATCTGCTGTATAACAAAGTGAATCAGTTATACACATACGTATGTTCCCATATCTGTTCCCTCTTGCGCCTCCCTCCCTCCCACCCTCCCTATCCCACCCCTCCAGGCGGTCACAGCATTTGTGGCTCTTGTTATAATTCTATGGAGAGTAACGTTAGAGAGCCGTGTTTTCATTCATTTTGCTCAAATGAATATTGAAAGAGTGTGTGTGCCCCAAGAACTGGTCTCTTAGAGACCACCTGGAATGAAAATATTGTGACGGGCAGCCTGGACATTGGTAGTGTGTCTTGACTTTATGTTTTAATCTTGCCTCTGACTGTGTGTGTGTGTGTGTGTGTGTGTGTGTGTGTGTGTGTGTGCGCGTGTTCTAGAAGGACATCCCTGGGGTACAGGGCCCAGAGTCTGTCTCCTTCTCATCCTGTTCGTTAACCTCTTAAAATCTTTGATCTGCTTACATGGGACGTGGAGGGTGCTGGTACACAGGGCTTCAGAAGGACCACTCAGTTCAGGGGTAGTTCTGACACATGTATCCCAGGGGCTTTACTGGAGGGACCTCACATAGAATAGAGAGAGGGCAGGAGCTGCAATCCTCTCAATAATCTTAACAACATCAATAACTGATGCTTGTTTGGGTTCTCAGTAACCGGTGACCCTCAACCCTCATTTCAACCTCACTACAGCCTTATACAACCAGTCTGCACCATCATTATCTCCATTCATGGACGGAGAAACTGGCTCAGAGAGGAGAGAAACATTCTGAGGTTACAGCAGGGGAAGTGCACAAGCAGAATTTGATTCTAGGAATTCTGACCCTGAGGAATTCTTACCTGCTCTGCAGCCTTGCTTCTCTGCAAGTGTACTGAAGATCTCACGGGGGGATACAAACACAGAATGTTCATTGTGGTCCCCCAGGGATTAAACCGCATCTGGGGTGTCATGTTGATTTCAAGGCATGATGGGAGATTTTGGTAGAGCTGTAGTTGGGACACATAGAAGGTGAAACAGACTTTCTAAAAGGAGGGTGGCCTTGGCTTTGGCCTTGGCATTGAAGAGAGTGTGGCCATGCGTCTTTTGTTGGAGGAGACATTCTGGAGTGGAGGGACTGTGTAACCAAAAGCAGGACTTACTGTGTCTTCTCGACTCCCAGACAGAGGCTGGTACTCAGCTCCGATGAATCCAGAATAAGGGTTCTTACCTCAAACCTGTGCTGTTTGCGTTCGTAAAAGGAAGAGGTTGTGAATGGTGTTGAGAAGGCATAGCAAGGGTGGTACCATCTGAGTTGTCATGGATGTGATCTGCTTCTCATAGCTTCTGCAGCTTTCGGGTGTATATGCCTACTTACATCCACACAGTTCAGACGCGGGACAGGCATCCGTGTACAGCAGCAAACTCTGCGGCTTCCCATCTAGAAGCCAAAGAGCCCAGAAGAGGCTTTCCCTCCTACTTCTGAGGAAAAGAATCATGAGACTGGAAAAGGTGATTTACGAAGATAATCATTTCAAATCCAAGCTAAGGAGGCAAGCAGCAGGAGAGTCGGGGTGGGATAACTCCCAGTGCTTCCTCTTGGAGCATTTCTTCTATTTCTACCCTATCTTCCTTAGAGGTTTTGAGTTATGGGACTGTTACCATCCCTCTGACTAATATATCTTGGGAAGCTTTTAGACTAAAGCCTGGTCACCCCATGGTCTACAGTTACATAAGCCATTGCCTAGATTAGACCAGAGAAAGCTACTGTAGTGATAGAGGAATATTCCTTAGTGAGTGCCTTCACTAAGAGGAAATGAGCCGCTGAGGTCATGACCACAGGGGAGGGAAGGGGAGCATTTCCTAGCTAAACCATCACTCTCCAAATAGCAGACTGTAAGAACCATAGGGCCATGGTGTGGGACCCTGTTTGTACACTGTGTGGGAGGCGTGTGACTTGAATGAGTGAAATTCCCAAACCCCTTCCAGACTCTATCTTAGATATTATTAGGAGGGCACTGTAGCCCCAGTGGCATTGCAGAGACTGCGGGCGTGCCTTCTGATCCCTAGTGAGGTATCCTGTTTTGAATGCATACTCTGTAGCATGTCCCCTTGTGGTGGGGACTCAAACCTTTGCACCTTCGTGCTGCATTGAGGCTGTCTAGGAGGCCTACACCACACTGGGAACGAACCTCATCTGAGGACTGAGCCCATTTTATTCATCTTTCTGCCTCACAGGGATTCCCTCCAGCTATCTGTGGGACAGGAGGCATGGGGAGGTGATGCTAAAGTAAGAATAAAAGGTCCCAGGAGCATAAAGACTCTGAATTAAAATATATAGAGTGAACTCTATGGAGTGAAGCTAATTACAGTGTTCTTCCGATGTCCCTATAAGAAAATCACTTGATTGTTAAAACCCTGGGGTAGGGTACCAACATGGCCCTATCATATTTCTTTCACATCCAGCTAGCTGCACCCGGATTTAGAAGATGTTAATAATAAGTAGTATTTACATTTCTCAGTAGAGTTGACAAAGCACTTTAACAAACACGGGCTCATGTTTCCCATTCAACAGGCGCTTACTTATTCATTTGACTCCAGCATAACCTCAAGTTCAAATATAGCAATTGCAACTACATCTGTAACTCATAAATGAGATAGATCTTGACTCCAGAAGCATCTGTGACTCGATTGCTAGAGCTACACGTGATTCTATTGGAATAGGATCTTTCGGTTGCCTCTGCAGACCAAAAGTCTGGGCAGGAGTGAAAGGTTAGCTTGTGAGATTCTATATAAGAACCCTTGTATCATAATCTCCACTATCTGTAGATGGCTTTAAAATGTATCTGGTTTCCTTTCATGCACTTTATCTGTGAATTAGGCAGAGCTCAGACAGAACGAAACCATTTTACGTAAAAACAAGGAAAATGAGGCTCAGAGAGATTACCCTGCGTCATTGGGCAAGGACATTGCAAAGGCAGAACTTGAACCTGGATCTTGTGGCCCCAAGCCTTTGTCCTCCGCAGGGCAGGCTGGCCTCCTGGTTTTAACTTGTCGCTAAGGTCAAAAAAACACGAGTGTTCACGATGGCCGCGAGCTGTGGTGAACGAGCCAGCAGAGCAGTTCTCTTTTATTCCTTTGTTCTTTCCCTTTGATGAACTTTATGGCAACTTGGCCTCTGTTTTGTGAACTCTCAGGGGTGATGTGAAATGACACACTGTGTATTTTGAGTCTCAAGAAAGTTTTCTTCTGAGCGTCTTGAAGGGTTTTGAGTGTCTCTGGGAGCAGCTGACCTAGAATCTTCAGAAAGCATAGCTGCGAGAATCTTTGCTCCTGACAGAATCACTATGATGGATACAGGGCTCTTCCCGGGCCTCTCTTCTCTCTCTCTTTACTCCTCCCTCTTGCTGCCTTCACTCAACATGTGGCGTTGGCTTGGTCCCTTGTTCACCTGCCCCATGGCCAATGCTGTGCTGGACACTGGGGAGAAAAGGGGGAACAAGGTAGACTCGGCTCCAGTCCCCGAGGGACTGGCATTCCAGAGGGGGACAGGTACATCATCAGGTAGAGAAGGAAACAAAATGAATGGAGATTTGCTCCATCACGTGAAGGATGGGGATGGGGTTGGAAAGCATGTTTGTTTCAGAAAGAGCGATCAGGGAGGCAGGCAGCGCTGGGGAGCTGACATTTGAGCTGAGACATAAAGGAAAAAAGGACGCAGTTCAGATAGAAGATGAGCACTGGCCAAGGTCCTAAGGAGAGAGTGAATTTGCACGCATCCCAGGAGTATTGATGAGGCCAGAGTGTCTGGAGCACAGTGAGCGAGGGGTAGAGGGGAGTAAGATAGGATTGAGAGCGGGCCAGGAGCAGCTCATGAAAGCTTGGATTTTATTCTAGGATCGATGGACAGCCACTGAAGGATTTTAAGCAAGGGAATTAGATATGATTAGATTTATATAGATTGATATTAGATAGATGGAAAGATAGATATAGATGATAGATAGATAGATAGATAGGGACAGATAGATAGATAGATAGATTTAGATATAAATGGCTGGCGGATTGAAGAAGCAAGAGTAGGACCAAGGAGACGATTCAAGCCTGTTTTTGATTTGGTTCTGATGAAATACCCGTGGCTTATGTCAGGGTGATGGTAGCGTGAGTGGAGTGAAGTGGACATGTTTCAGATTTCATCTGTAATTTCTGATGGATGGGATGTGAGGCCACAGAGAGCATCATGACCTGATTGCACTGTTGTCCCCTTTGGCCAGGGATGGGTGGTGTGGAGGGTGACCACAAGCGCGGGTTAGTCATAACATGGCGGTCTTACGACATTACCCATCTTTCCCATTGAGGTCCCTGGGAATTGCCACTCTTCCTTTGGGCTGTGCTGAGCCAGCTCTGAGGATAGGAGGTCGCTGACGTGCCTGGCATACCTGCTGTAAGAGTAGAGCTCAAGTCCACATCTTCCCTAATAACCTTGTGTCTAAATGGTAGTGTCACACAAGGGCGTGTTTAGAGATTAGCATTTGAAAAGAAGCCTCCTTGCTTTCAGTTTGAGCTGACATGGTCCCTTTTCCTCTGTGGAAATGAAATTTATTAATCATAATAAAACCATCGGATTCTGAAGGTAGAGGTCACCCTGAGGAGAAAAAAGAGCTCGCTCATTTGCAAGGACTAGTTCGGTGCTGCTGTATTTTTCTTCTGCCTGGGAAGGGAACACTGCCAAACTGTTACCTTGGGTTTTCCACAGGGGTTGAAACTTGGCCCAGGGTTATAGATAGATAAGAACTGACCGTTAAAGTATGCGAGAGGAGAAGTGGGGCTGCGTTTTCAGGGAATACATTCAGACTGCCAATCTATTGTCTCCCCAAAAGAGGACGTTTTGCCACAGTAAAACCTGTCCCCAAATTAAAAAACTCATCGTCATTGCTCTGAGTTTGCGTTTTCACACTTGTTTTGAAGGAACACCATGCTGTGGCTTCACTTGGTAAATGTCCAGGCATTCTTAGTTTGCCTTTGCTGTTTACGGCCTGTTCCTACAACCAGCTTTGCCAGATGAAAATACATAAAAAATAATCCTATTAGCAGTTTTTTTCTCCAGACCCATGACAGACTTTATTTTCTCGTGAAATGAAAATCAACACCAAAGTTATCCATCGTGTTCTTTTCCCCCTATTAGCATCTACTTCTAATAATGGGTAGAGAGGCCCGGGTTTCATGAGTGACCTCCACGAATAAGAGTTTTTTCAAAAACTTCATCATTCTTCTTGTTTTAACACACCCTGTCTTGGACGTACATCTGTTTTCTTTTTCTCCCAGACAGGGAGAATCTGATGAAAGGCCATTTTCGATGAGTCAAAGGCATGAGGGGTGTCCCGAGGAATGAAAAGCAAGAGGGGGTTGACTACTTGTTAGTTTCGCTGAGAGAGTCATCTCAGAAAAGAAATATCTATTCATGTCACTACTTTTTTTGTTTGTTTTTGCGGTACGCGGGCCTCTCACTGTTGTGGCCTCTCCCGTTGCGGAGCACAGGCTCCCGACACGCAGGCTCAGCGGCCATGGCTCACGGGCCCAGCCGCTCCACGGCATGTGGGATCTTCCCGGACCGGGGCATGAACCCGTGTCCCCTGCATCGGCAGGTGGACTCTCAACCACTGCGCCACCAGGAAAGCCCCATGTCACTATTTTTGAGGATCAGGACAAAGACTCATGTAGATTATCTGAGCTCAGGGACCTTTGAAACAAGCAAAAGGAGGGCTTGGGAGTAAGATATATCCAATGAGAACTTGGTATAATCATATATTGTTTTCCATCTGGAGTCTAACTCAGAGCCTGAGAGTTAGAAGATTCTTCCCCCAGCTTCTTCCCACCTTCCCAGGCTCCATGGTGTGAGATCCATCCAGTACATTCTTATCCATCAACTATGAGAAAGAAGATTGGAAGACAGGTGGGGGAAGATAGATAGGGAAGGAAAAGAATAAGGTCCATGCAAATTAGGCTCCAGGGTTGATAGCACAGGCAAACGATTTCTTCCTGCCTTGTTCCTTCATTCTTTAAAGGAAAGTTCAAGACTTGACAGCTGTGGATAATCCACATCTACCCCGCTTAGTGGCTGGTGTACCCCTCCCCCAGCCGCTGTGAATGTTGTTCACTAATGGCACCCAGTTGCCTCTTTCTGCAGAGCCTTACCCTCTGCCAAAGAGTCACTTCAACTAGGAAGTTATTCTCTGCCCTTCTGGGAAGCCCACAGCTAATGCTTAATGTACATGAACATTAAAAAACCAACCCACTTGCCTCCAGATGGGATCAGCTCTGGGGTGCAATTCTCAGGATCAGGTAGAAGCTAAACTCCGGCTCAGACCACATACGTCCTTGCTTCTCTGTTTTCCCTTTCTCCGACCTGCTCGCCACTCTCTCCTCTTGAAAGCACCCCTCAACAAACCAGGTACGGAAGAATCTCCATTTCGGGCTCTGCTTCCAGGGACCCTCACCTAACCTAGCCTGCATCTCAGCTTTGATCGTTACCAAAACAGCAATGTTCAAACTCTCTCCGAGAAGATATCTGGCAGGCCATTCAACGAAGGGTACCTGGAACCATGGAAAAGGTGTGATAGTTGCCCTGAGAGATTCAAGGATCAGCTCTGACTCTGTCTAGCTCTGTGACCTTGAGCAAGTGACTCAACTTCTCTGAACCCTAATTTCTGATTTGTTGCACTGTTCAGTTCCAGACACTTTGTAGCTATCCAATGCGTTAGGCTTCCATCCCTTCTACATTTTTATTCTAAAACCTGTGCTGGGAGCCAGGGAAGTGAAGGGAGGAGGATGGGGGAGAGAGAGAGAGAGGAAAATAAAAAACTCAGATAAGGAAATGGCATCAAGAAATATATTGTTTGAAACATGTCCCTTGCCAGAACCTGGCTGTAGATGATGAGATAGAAGTTCTGGGGTGAGAGAACCAAAATCAAATCAGGCTGTAATTCTTGAATGACGGGGCGGCGGTCCCACGGATCCTTTAAGGATGCATCTATTTGAATCCATTTGTTCTCTCCCATTCTAAGATGTTGGACCCTAAGTGTACAGACTGGGTTGCTTCACTCTTTTTGATCCACCCTGTCTCGCTTGATTGGTGACAGCTATATTAGGAGAAGAGGACAATTTCTCTTGATTATAGCTTGTCCTTTGTGGTTACTGGCTTTCTTAAAACCACTCTTTCAAATTGTTTCCTCTGCCTCCCTCCATCTTCGAGGTACCTACCTGAGCAGTGTAGCAAGGGGTGTGCGAGAGAGAGGAAACGCACACACACACCCCCCTTTATCACCAGCGGTGTTAAGTGGACAAAGGAATGTGTTGTATAAGATGGACTTTTCTCATGTTACAGGGCCGATTGGAATATGTTTCTTATTTCTCAAGATGAATAGGGCCCCTCCACACTGTCTTGGTATTTTGTGTTTTATGGTTGTTATTATTACTTCATAATTGCACATTATGGATTAATCTTCACCTCTGTCTTCCTTTCAGTTACGGACGAGTTTATGCTACCGACCCCTACCACCACACACTTGCTCCAGCCCCCACCTACGGCGTTGGTGCCATGGTGAGTACCAATTCCTCCTCTTCCTCACTTCTTCCTGCCTCCCATCCCTCCCCACAGCTGGGACCTTAGGATGGGTTGACGGTTGACGTCCTCTCACTTTCCCTTAATTGAATTTGTCTCCTGCTAACAGCAGCTAAAATGCCACATTAATCCTCCCGGTAAACTTGATAAATGTCTTAATTTCTTGGCAATGTAGTGCATGTAAGTTATTATATTTCTCATTTCGCAAGTCTCACCTAGCCGAGCACTTACCTTAATGGAATAATTAGTCATTTTGATAATTAAATCCATCACTAACAGAATGCAGTGTCAATGCAGAACTTTTTTTTTCTTTTTTTTTCTCCCTCCCTTGCTGCTCATTCACATAGCCCCAAGGTTCCAGCCCCAGCACAGACTTCAGAGGAGCTAAGCTGCACACTTCCAGGCCTCTGCTGTCAGGCAGCTGAGAATCTGACTGCCTCTCCTCCCCTATTACAATTCATGTTTAAAGTCATAGTCGCCCAGGAAAGAAAATAGAGAGAAGGGCACACTTTGTGTGTGTGCCTAGTACATAAGGAATTAGAAGGAATCAGTTTGGGGGTTGTCTTTTGTTTTTTTGCGGGGGGTCTGGGTTTTTGTTTTGGGAGGGGCGGGGGGAGGGCAACACTGGGAGGTGGGGGGGTGAATTTGCCTGTACTTGTTCAAACTTCTATGCACTAAAACGTACAGTAAGACGTGCCCATCACGTGAGAGCGTATGCAATCATTACAAAGCTTTTGGCATGCAGTTTTCTGCTTGGGATCGAGAATATCAGTCCTTCTCCTAAGAATAAATCCCCATAGGCATTCGTTTGAATCGCCAAAACTTTTCGCAAAAGGAAATAGTTGAGTGCCACCTCCAAGCCATCTAAAGCCATGGCCAGACAGTTGCCTGGAGCTTGGTCGTAGAAATTCCGCCATGATTTGGAAACCCATTATTTTGCACAAGTTTAGTGACATCAAGTAATTCATCTGCACAACTCCTCTCTCAAGAGCAACTTGCATACAGATTGTTGAGCCAAGTCAAGTAAGAAGCTGATTTACATTCTCATCCTGATTTTGCATTCAATCAGCTCCGCTTCAACACCCAGTCCACTTGGGGAATGTGTTGGAAAGGAGCGTTGAATGACTACATTCAGTAAGTCATCTGCATTCGACTTCTCGAGTGTAGATAGAGCTTTTCCCGACGGAACACAGTATTATTAACGAATCAAACAAGCCAACAGAATGAGACAGCCCCAGTCCTTCAGTGGTCCATTTGTACCCGAGTCCTTTTAGCTCACAGGGCTGGCCGACGGAATTTGGTTTTACAGGGATTTTTCGTTATAAGGAGCTATCGGGGGAGGTCAGGATGGCCCTATCTTCGGTTCTCTAAGAGTGACCTGGGATGGGTAGGGGTGCCTCCGTCTTGGTTGTTTCTGAGTGTCTGTTTTTCACATTAGTCTTTTTTGATGATCCATGTGTTACAAAAGGAAAATGTAAAAAACACACCCCTTAAATTGCTTTGTTTCAGAATGCTTTTGCACCCTTGACTGATGCCAAGACTAGGAGCCATGCTGATGATGTGGGTCTCGTTCTTTCTTCATTGCAGGCTAGTATATACCGAGGGGGATACAACCGTTTTGCTCCATACTAAATGACAAAACCATAAAAACCTTCCAATGTGGGGAGAAAGGAAGCTTTCCGAGGCCTGGGTATTGCAATACATGCAGTAGTGCATCATTTTAGCATCTAAAAAAAATAAAAAGAGGAAAAAAAGTACATTTTTTATCTTATACCTCAGATATTTTGTTCTGTGTATTTTAATATTGTGGGTCTTTCATTTCCTGAAGGTTCCGTAGTTTGGTTGCTGGCTGTAGGAGTTTTTGTGGTTGATCTAGAGAGATGCTAGCTATGACTAAAAACTGGTGTAGGGCCATATCCAGAGTGCTATCTCATGTAAATGAATTATATATGCTGAATATTAAGCTACTGGGGTTATCAGCTGTCTGGGAAGCGTGTAAGTGACTACAGGAGTCATGTTCTTCTGCATCTGCATTATTTTATTTTATGAAAGGGGAAGGGTGGGCGGCACCTAGGGGGTTGGGACTGGGGTTTGGCTGAAAGAAAAAAAAAAATAGTAACTGATGAATCTAAACGACCCACACTGCACCAACAACCATATATCAACGGTTCTAAGTCACTCGTCGTCAGTTCAAGCCAAAGGTTATGTTGTTAAGGGGATGCTTCTAATAATACTTGTGCATCCGAGCTGAATGCAGCTGTGCAAACCCACCCTTTAAACCATTCCACCCGGCGGTATTCAGCTTCTTAACCAGCCGCTAGTTATTTAGGCAAAAGACTGATAGTTAGGCCATCCACAAGCATTCTTTTTATATTTCTTCCAGTATAATAAATTATTGATATCATTGCTGACTTTTATATTATGGGAGGGAAAAAAAATAACATTAATAAAAAGGTGATAAAAAGCACTGTTTCTATTTTTTTCTTTTTTTCCAAAAAAAAGAAAGTAATAAAAACTTAAATTCTTTGTACCAGTGAAAAAAAATGTATAAAATTTACATCTGTGCAGTGGCATTGTTAAGTTCTAGAAACAGTCACATGAAGCTTTAGTTTTAGCCTTGTAGAACAACTGTTACAGACAGACGTATAATTTTTATGGAATTACATGATAATCATATTCGGATTTATAGAAGCATTTTACAAGTATTGCAGTCATTGGGTAGAGATAATCATGGTACTTTCATCCGCTTGGTACTTTTTGAAACATGACCGTGTCGTGTAAGCAACCTGCAATTTTTCAGTCCGTGAGAGCCCGCCCTCCCATTCCTCCTGGTCCCCGAGGATTCTCTCAAATCAGTATCTTTAGTTTGTTTTTTTTTTTGTCTCCAAGGCCCAGGACACTTGTCAGAAGGAAGCAAAAAAGTAGGCCCACCCTCAGCATCCCCCAAAGAACAAAGTCCCCCCACCTCTGACGCAGGGCCCGAGTGACACAGCCGAAAAATTGCAGTTTGTCCGTATACTTCTTCTGTTTGTTTGAAGTCTTTCCATGTTGTCCTGTTTACAAAGTTAATCTAAGTTGGGTGTCACAGACCTTCCTGTTTTTGTATTTAAATAAAAAAAAAATCCTGCAGCAAGTCGTCCCCAGTAGTTTTGCTGCCATAGGTAAAATTTCCATGTGTGCGGTGCAGGCCATCCGGCACGCACTTTAGTAACGCTATCAATTCACCGCTGTGACCTGCCAAACTGCTGTAACAACTCTGCTTTAAGACAAAAACCAAACAAAACTTAAAAAAAAAAAAAAAGTGTTTGTGATCCAGCTTTTCTCTTGTCATCCTATGTGCATGCAGTAAGATCGGTTGGATATTAAATAAAGTTTCACGAGATTTGAAAACCGAGTTTCTGTAGCTTCGCTATCTAAGACAGATCACCGTGATCTTGCAAAAAGAGAGAAACGGGGGAAAAAACTGCTTAGCGGCCAAAAGTAGAAAAAGATGTTCTTTTCACCAGATTGATTTGGTGGGGGCGGGGGCGCGTGAGGGTGTTTCAGAGCATCCCTGAGACAGTCTCGTCCCCCTACCCGGAAGATGGTGTCATGACAATGGGTGCCTGGTTGATGTTTTTAAGGGAAACGATGTACTAAAATGCTACCGCATCCGACCCCAAAGGGGAACAAGGTAGAAGGAACAGAGGGCTCGGGAGAATCAAGCGATGTCTCCCATTTGCCTCAGATTTCAAAATCCAGAATTTGCATTGTATTTGGAATCACAAACATAGAATTCTTACTGTGTTGGTTCAAGTAAAATTAATTTGCAGTTTTGATTTTCATCGATGAGCTGTACTTTCCCCCATGATTGTATGTAGTTTTAATAAAATCATTTAGAGCCGCCTGGGTGCCAACTGATGTTACAGAATCTTTTGTCAGGCACTCCTCCAAGAGGCCAATAAGTCATTTTAAACTGTATGTCAGAGATGTAAACAGACATTTTGGATTTTTTTAAACGGTATTTATTTGGAATGTTTTCATTTATCTAAATAACTATTGCTATTATGAATTATGGAAAAAAGATTACTATCATGTGTGGCATATAGTGACTTAACACACACCTCACGCAATCTGCAAACCCAGAAAATGTGTATATCTGTCTTTAGAAATTAGTGTTTATATCACTTACAGTGGTTTGTGAATAAAGAAAACTGGTTTGTAATATCAAAAAATAAAAGCTTAGTCTGAAAAGGTCCACCTGAGTTGTGTTCTGAGTCCTTTGGCTTCTGTGTGTTTCCTGGGGGAGTGGAGTCATCACGCCCACACAGGACTGCCCTTGTGCCCACCAGGGGCCATGGGTTGGGGCCGCCCAGGTGAGCAGTGGGCTGTCCTGGTTGCCACAGGTAGACCCAGGTGCTTCCTGCAGGTGCTCTGGCTGCCTGGCTCAGAGGGCTCCCCTTCCTCATGTATCTTTCCAAAGAAGTCCGTGGAACCAACCACAGATGTTTAAGAAAGAAACAGAACTAAGCCAGCTCTTTCCTGGCATGGCAATATCAGCCTTTGGTTTAAAACAAAACAACAACAACAACAACAACTGTACATTTCAAATGAAACATCTACTAACATCTGTTAAGTTATTAGTACAACTCTTAGTTACTAGTACAACAGTTAGGGAGACTTGTAGGAAGAAGATGAAAAAATAGTAAGTGGTAGAGTTTACATTTACTGAGGGCTTACTAAGACCAAGAATCTTGTGTTCCTCATTTCATTTAATTATTTAATGCTCCCACCAGGGTTGGATTATCTACCCCATTTCGTTATCTTAATAATATCTTAATCCTATCTTATTTACTTAATACTGCTATCAAGTTGGTAAGACACAAAGATTTTAAAAATACGGGCTCTGGAAGCAGGTGTTCTGAGTTTGAATCCTGGTTCGGTCCCTTGCTAGCTGCAGTCAAGGCCAGGTTAAACCGAAGCTCCGTGCCTCGGTCTCTTCATCCATAATTCAGGATGAGAAGACCACCTACCCTTTAATACTGATATAAAAGCCCATATGGGAAGGGCTTACGGTGGTACTTCATAAATTGTAAGCTCATTGTTTACAGGTGAGGACACTGAGACCAAAGAGGTTCATTTATCTGAACCACACAGCAAGCCAGTGGCAGGTCCAACATTCCACAATGGGTCCCTGTTCTCCTGGCCCAATGGGAAATTTCAGCAATTTTAGAAGTCTTGCTCTACGAGCCAAAGGCTGATTTTTCTTTTTCCCCACAACGCAGTTGTCTTCAGAGCATTCATTATACCATTTCAGGTATATTCAGTGGTCCCTTCTCTGTAAACTCCTTACACATGGGACTGTACAAGTTAAGTCAACTTCCACTGCTCTATGTCCATTGATCTTTGAAGACAGTGTTACCCTGATTGTATAAATGAAGACGATAAGGAAAGGTCCTACGATCCGCCTAAAGTCACATCTAGTGACTGTTGGCCGGGACGCTTGCGTCTTCTTCCAAAAATTCTCTCTTATTATTGATGATGGTGGTGGTGGTGATGGTGAACTTGGGCATCTAATACTCTCCTTACAAAATATGTGAGGCTGTATTAATTTCAAAAAAATAAGTCCCTAGCTTTATCCTGGCACATGGTGAGGAGATGATGGACATCTCCTAAAACGCTGGCTTACAGCTGAGTCCCTGCCCCATCCAAATAGGAGGATATAAATAGAGGTGAATCTCCCAAATCAGGTTCTTCTCCAAAACGGAGATAAACACATATATTTCACGTCAAGTTGTAAAGAAAATAAAAAATGGATGGCAGAAGTGAAATGGTTTCTTATAAGACTCGACCAGTGGACGCTACTGCTTGACGCCCACCCGTCTCCTCCACCTGGATTGTGGGCAGAGGTGAGCTAACGGGCCAGGGGAAGGTCATGAGGTGATGCCCACTAGGTGTGATGCACAGGCTTTGTGTCTAAACAGAGGCTGGTACTTATTTATTTGTTTTGTGGACAATGCCTGGGAGGTAGTCAGAGCCTCATCTCATCTGTAATTTTTTTTCTTAGAACCGTATTTTAATTAAATAGGAAAACCTTCTCCATGTTAAAAAATATTTTAAAGGGCTTCCCTGGTGGCATAGTGGTTAAGAATCTGCCTGCCAGTGCAGGGGACACGGGTTCGAGCTCTGGTCCGGGAAGATCCCATATGCCGCGGAGCAGCTAAGCCCGTGTGCCACAACTACTGAGCCTGCGCTCTAGAGCCCGTGAGCCACCACTACTTAAGCCCACGCGCCTAGAGCCCGTGCTCCGCAACAATAGAGGCCACCGCAATGAGAAGCCCGCGCACCGCAACAAAGAATAGCCCCCACCCACCGCAACTAGACAAAGCCCGTGCACAGCAACGAAGAGCCAACACAGCCAAAAATAAAAATTAAATTAATTAAAAAAAATATTTTAAAAATACGCATCACAAATCTGACTCCATTAGCTTAGACCACTCTAAGTCCCATTTTCCCACTCAACATCCCGACAACCTGGATTCTTTAGGCTGGTACCCAAAGACTGTTGCTACTTCCTGGCACGCAGCTACTTTTCCTGCAAAGAGCTCCAGTAAGCACATTGCTTTCCCATGCATACGTGCTTGTGCTCACGCACTCATGCACACACAAGCAAAAGCCCTTTCTTGCTGTGAGCATGTCCCTCCAATGTACCATGCAGAGACGTTCTCTCTCAGAAACACTTGATGAGCTGGTTGAAAAAGCAGATTCCTGGGCCCCATCTGCTTCCAGGACTCCCAGGGTTGAGTATTGGAGGTCCCATCTTTCAGTGACTTCCTAATTGTGTTCATGGCTTGTTCTCCCTCCAGATCTGACCCTCGTAACATCGGCGGAGCCAATCATGTGTGTGCACGAGTGTACGTATACACAAGCACAGACCTACACGTGCATATATCCATGCATATTCTTACCCTTTCTCATGACAGCCTGTGATTATTTTTTCACACTTAAAGTCAAGAATTAGGACTAAAAAAATAGTCTCTCTAGGGAAGAGATAAAACAATCATTTTTGTTGGAAAACGAAGGTGTTTTTTCTGTTTTTTATTCATTGCTGGATGATACATGTGTGTGCATGCATGGTGATGCACGTGTGTGTGCATGTGTGGTGTTACGTGTTATACACTATATATTACATATTTAGGAAGTTTGTATTTAAATTCACAAGGCGCAGTATTCTCTGAGGGATATGAAATTCTCATTGTACAGTCGCTTAACGTGATGCTTGATACTGGACCAAAGGCCAGGGTTTCTCATTGCTTTTTTGCCGTCCTAAGGAATAGAGATTTGGGGGGTGACCAGGAGCAGTGGCCCCGGGGCACCTTTGAGGAGTCTCCTAGGAGAGCCCAGTCTTAGCTTATATGCTGTGTCCTAATCACCCTCCTGGAAAGTTGGGGGGGGGGAACCAGAGGTGTGTCTCTGACTCTTACGGCCTAGGAAATCCAGGCTGCTTTGATCACAGGTATCTGGCCTAGAGAAGGGAATTTACTGACCCTCTCAAAGGGGAAATATTTTCTGGACAGCAAAGTGGTATTGTGATGAAAACACCCAGGGTTCTTTTAAAACTAATGGTGTCATTCCCTAAAGGTAACAAATGTTATAGCTTGTACTGAGGATAAAACAAATAACAAGACCAGCTAACATTGTCTGAATACCATCTCAAACCGTCTACAGAACAGACATATTTAATCTATATACTATAAACACATAACTGTCTATACATGGACATGTGTATGAGAGGCATTCAGAAAGTCTCTTAGCCTCTCTGTGCTTCAGTTACAGTCCCTATAAAATGCAGATGATAAATAATACCCACCTCATAGGGTTCTTATGAGAATGATATGCATTCAAAAGTGTGAAGCACTTAGCCTGGCATATGGCATTTTTTCTTTTTAGTAATAAATCATTTCTATATCTATCTGTATAATTTATCTGTGTCCATATATATTGCATACATTCAAATAATATATATTCCATATCTATATGATATGTAACACAATTATATATACAGGTGTATGTATAATCTATACAGTTTATACATCCAAAATCTCTTTGTATACACACATGGATACCAAAAGCTTTATAATATGTAATATGTTTCTTTGTATGCATTAGCATAGCTACAATATACCCATTAGTGGACCATAAATATATATGCTAGTTCTTGTAAAGCACATAGATACTGGCAGAGGAAGCAATCAGCAAATGGAACTTATCAACATCATAGTTATTACGATCTCATTTAATCCTCAAGAACTGGCAAGGTAGGTACTATTATTACCCACGCTACCCACCAGGGAGCAGAAGCTTAAGCAAACCTGGTGATGCCCAAGGGATTCGGCTCTACATGGTGCAGCCACGCCTTGGGCATCGGCTGTCTGGCTCCAAAGTTCTTGCTGCTCCACGCTGAACAATACTTTACAGACACTTGGCACTTAATCCTTGCGGCATCCCAGGTAAGTAACTTGGCCATGACTTCCTACACTTGTTCAAAAGGTGGAAATCAGGATGGTCCCAGAGTCTGCCTCTGAGAGTGCAGACCACCCTCCCATGATTATCCCCAGGGTCCCCAGCCCGTGCCTGTGACTTTGACATCCCAGCTCTCTGACTGAGGCAGGCAGATGGTGCGTTGCCTGCATGAGGCAAAAAGCCAGGGAGAGCAAGAGAATTCCCCAGCCTCTAAGAAAGAAGAAACAACAGGACCGCGGGTAGAAAACAGAAGAGCAGAGACCCAAGAAGTAGGGTCACGGCGGTGCTGCGGGCAGGTGACGGTTGGAAAGCACGCAGACTCCAGTAACCCTTAAAGGAGAATTTTAAAAAAAAAAGCAGATAGCAATTTCAGATCAGCGCACGAAACCCTCATGCTCACATCTGGAAAGGCAAACTCTCTGCAGCCACACCAGGAAGTTGTCCGGAACTGAAAAACAGGTCAGAGGCACTGCATACAGCTTGACTTTTATCTCCCCCAAACACTCCTAGGCTGCCGAGCAGCAGTGAAATTCATTACTGTAAGTAGGATTTCAGCACCGGAGGACACTGCCGCTCAGCGGGACAGGGCTGTCAGCTAACTGGCCTGCTGCCGCTTTTCCCTTTTTTATTTTCCTAAACTGCACGACTAGATGATGCATTGTTCTTTGGACTATTTCCTTTTTTTCCCAAGCCCTGTTCTTCCCCTCTCCCCCTAAAGACCGAGAGACATCGAGAGACAGAGCACAAGCTTTTGCTTTGTGAGAAAAGGAGGTAAGAAGGAAAAATGAAAAACCCACAAAACTTTCAATGTCAGTTGCAATCTTCTGAGATTGAAATTCAAAATTGTTTGTGCTCTACCTCGTAGAAGAAAAAATCCTCCTTTCTTTTTATCCTTTTTTCCATCATTTAGAAAAAGAATGACTCATGAAAGCTGATATAAACAAATAATAGTGATTTCCATTTGCTCTGAGAGACTTAGACATGCAGTAGCCCGAATGGAAACACGGACAGCAAAATTCAGTGGGTAGAGGTCTTTTGCCTCTTTTTAAAAATTTCTCTCCATCGACATTTCAACTCTGTTATCATCTATCTTCTTCCCAACTGTGCAAACTTAGGCAACTTAATCAGCCCCTCTGGGGCTCAATTTTCATGTGGGTGAAACGAAAGGGTTTTGGCGAGCATTAAATGCGGTGTGTAGCACCGAGAGGTTTGGTTCTGGAAAAGTCACTCACCTCCCACTTGGCAACAAAAATCGAACCCCATGTTAAAAAGTGAGACATTGGATTTTTTAATGGCAGGAGGGAGTTCCAAGCTAGGTTGAATTTGGAGAACCAGGGAGAATGCTCACCTATTGAAACTGTTCTTGGAAACCATCATAGTGCCCTGGAGTCTGCATGCATGCCACCCAGAAAACAGCCCGGAAGACTCTGCTTTGGGTTTGCAGATCCACAAATGCACATCCCCCCCAATGCCAGGCAACACAGCATTAAAGCCTCTCTACCCCAAGTGTGAATCTCAGCGCCTACACTTGGTTGTGGGCCAACGCACTTAACCAAATGAAGCCCCCCTTCCTTGTTAGTAAAATAGAGAAAAATAGAATTACCTTGAAGGGCAGTTGTGAGAAAAGGGTAAGAAAATGCACATAAACTGCTCTGAACATAGAAGATGTGCACTAAATATTCACCCCTCCTTTTCTCCTTCATTAGCCTCAATATATTACCATCTAGAAAGTTCTGTTCCTTCCTGGTTTAGAGGATTTAAAGTAAAGCAAAATGGGGACTTCTCTGGCGGTCCAGTGGTTAAGACTTTGCCTTCCAGTGCAGGGGGTGCAGGTTCAATCCCTGGTCGGGGAGTTAAGATCCCACATGCCTTGCGACCAAAAACCCAAATCATAAAACAGAAGCAATATTGTAACAAATTCAATAAAGACTTTAAAAATGGTCCACATCAAAAAGAATATGTTTTAATAAAATAAAATAAAACCAAAAAAACCCCACAAAGTCTTATAGGTACCAAAACCCACCCTCCACAGAGCTTTGGAATTTCAGTGGCTAGTGTTGAGTCAGGGTGACTGGCACGCAGCCTAGACTTTGAGAGCTCCTGCCTTAGATCTCATCAACTCTAGAGGTTCTCATACCCAGCTGCACAGTAGAATCAGGTGGGATGCTTTTGCCAAAAGTCCATGCCTAAACTTCATTCCCAGGGGTTCTGATTTAATTATCTAGGTGGGCCGGGTTGCCAGACTCTGCGAACGGTTACTGACCCATCCTCATTTTATATACGAGGACCCTGGGGCTAAAAAAGAGGAAGCGACCCACCCCAGCAGTTAGCTGAAAAATCCAGGATTCCAACCCAGGTCTAAAGGATTCCAATGTCTGTACTCTTTTAACTGCCCTATCAACCCAAAGTGATGCTAAAAGGTACTTTCTAATCTCCAAGAGAACTCAAAAGTTGGGAAAGTTAAAGTATCAATACTAAAATGTAGAGCATGATTTTCCTTGGGAGGTCAGTCTTTTATCCCAAACTCAGACTACCTGGGGGAAAGACTTTCCGTATAATGTGAGATTAGCATAGATCCTTTCAGCTGCAGGGGCAGAAACCCAACTAGGATTGGCTCAACAACAGCAAGAAATATTAAGCCCTGACTTTCAGGCATGCCTGACTCCACCAGTATACGATGCTGTCAGAGCTCTATCTTTCTCCATCCCTCCGCTCTGTTTCACATTGTGTTTAGCCCTCATATATTTTTTCATACTTCCAATTGCTCCCTCTGTTTGGTGGGGTAGTTGCCATCTGGCAGCCTTGAACCTATATTGCGTCATCTTAGAAAAACCAGCTAAAGTTATGGCTTCTTGCTCACACAGTGAAACCATGTAGTGAAGACATAGCAAAAGCCAGGGAAGGATTCTGATTGGTCCCCCTTGGACCAATCACTGTGCCTGGGAGGGTTGGGGTGCTCTGATTGGCCAAGTTTGGATTAGCATCCTCATAGAGGTTTCCATTCTTATCGTATAAGACAAGGAACAACCCATCAGGGCATAGGAGTGTGGCACTGCCAAAAAAGGAAAATGTCCCTATGTAGATAAAAACTACAAGTGCATGCATGCTATAATCCATGACCTTGAATTCCAGCCTTGGGGCTTAATGGCATTATTAAAATGAAAACTTCATCCCAGACATGAACTGAGTAATACTAGCATACTTCATTTCTTCTCCAAACTTTTCTCTTCACGTCGTGTGCTAGTAAAATTGGGGAAGAAACACTGCCTGTAAGACTCCAAAGCATCACTGAAATTTAATTTACTCAACATAACCATGACCGTAGCCATTAAGAATAAGTATTCTCTCCATCTGGGAAAGTGCTAAGCTAATTTTTGAAACCTTGAAAAAATGAAGACCACAGACATTGCCCATCCCGAAATCGCTCTTTTTTAGTTTGACTGCTTGCTGAGCTAATGGCCCACTGACTGGGTTTTAGGCTTTTGAAAGCCAAGTTCTAACATCATACTATCATCTCAGAGATAGCAGCCTGTCTCTAATCAATTTTTTATTTGTTAACTCATTGCTTCTCCTGGATATAAAAGTAACACTCCTCTTTTTAATATTAAAAATAACACTTTAAATCAGGGCCTAATCCAATGCCAAACTGTTTAAATTCACTACCTCCAAGACCGCTTCGGTTCTGGAGAAATCATGCTCTGAAATAAAGGAGGATGGTACTATGGGGAAAGAGTGACATGCCATATGTATGTTCTTTTTTTTAAAGCCTTTTGCGAGCATAGCAGTAAATGATTCATGTGAAACTGTGTACCGTACATCATGTGAGTTCCAGGAACACATCCACCGAACAGCTGTGCTCCTTACCTCGGGAGGGGCTGCTCTCAAAGGCTCTCTCTCTCCATCACTCTCCTCTCTGTCCTGTAAGCCTGGTGTGTTGACTCTTGGGGATTTGGAAACCATCAATAAGAGACAGTGCCACGCAAAGACGCTGGGAGTAGGGGTGGTGTCCAGATGCCACTCAAGGGAAGCCTTGCACCCAGGGGCTGCTCAAAAGGCCAGGAGTGCATCCAGCCAAACTTCTGGGTGTTGTTTACTTGTCTTCCACACACAGAGTGGGAAAAACAAAATATAATAAATAAAATACAGTTGGATGCAAGAAGACCCACCAGGATATGGGATTGACTGGAAGAATAGGAAGCAGATCGGTGATGACCTAGGGCCAGGGTGGGGATGGGGGTAGAACAGGGAAGGACTATAGAAGGCCACCAGGAAACCCTTGGGGGTTCACTATTTTGATCTGGGTGATGGTTTCGGTGGTATATACATATGTCCGAACTCATTAAATTGTATACTTCGTGTGTAGTATGTAATTAAATTTGTTTTTCTCCTGTTAATCTGCCTTATTTCATTTGTATTGTTAGACCAGCCACAGGACCTAGAAGGGTAGAAAGAAAATGTTTCCTTCCCAACACAGGAAAGGCAACACTTAGAGTCACTGTGTTTATTTGTTCACAGAAGTGGTGATCCCACACTGGCAAACCATGACCCTCCACTGTCCCATCCTAGCCAGAATGACCACTGATAGGTGAAAAGGAAGACTCTTCAAATAATTATTTATTGGGTTACAGGAAAGCCCAAACAAACTTTTTGGCCAACCCATGCTCTGCAAATGCCCTACTATGAACTTTTCACCTGTTTTCTACAAGTATGGATTTCGTAACACCTGAGGGATGATAACTGGATTTGTAACCTTATCAGGGTCCCTGGCACTTGCTCGGAGTCTGACTGATCTGGTGTCAAAGCCTGGGTCTCCCATTATATCTCTGGGTGACCCTAGGGATGTCACCTGAAATTCAGGAACCAAAGTTTCCTCATATGATAAAAATAGGATAAATGAAACCACACCCCCCCACCGGCTATGAAGAGAAGTAAATGATACAATAAGTAAAATCCATAGCGCTATGCTTCTCACGCATCCGGGGTACAAGAAAGCTTATCGTTATTGCCATTGTGATTATTCTTGTTCCAGGTACTTTCTACAGCCTGATAAATTTGGTGGGTTTGGGGCAAAGGGCTCCTGCAGGAAGAAGATGGTCTTAACATTCCTGCCTTCAGAGGGGGAAAGGGCAGGTCCAGGACTTGTGAGTGATCTAACTCAACAGATATGTACATTTTTCTGACTCCCTGGCATGGCTCTCCACTGGGACAATGTTTCTCTACTGACAGATTTCCAAATGTAACGGGGAAAAAGAAAAAAAAATGTATATATTGTTGCTGAAAAAAAAGAAAGACTTCATTGAAAGCCTGGGGGCATTTCAGAACCAATGTAATCAAATCCATGTCTCTGCTTGAGAATGAGAGTATTTGAGATGTAGTGTGGGTTGGGTAGGTGGGAGTGTGGACAGAGGAAAACACCGTAAACTTGAAGAGCTATGCATGTCTCTTGTACCACTTTCATGTCTCACCTTGAGGCACTCTCCTTAAATCCCAGGGCCATACATTTTCCTGAACCTCTCTCCTTGACCGATGCCCCAGATGACACTGACTGCTTAATGCCCAGCTGACCAATGAGGATAAAAATCATTTACATAAACTCACCACATCTGATCTGCCACTTGCCTCTATGAAACTCAGTTTCCTTATCTGAATAATGGGCAGAGCAATGAAACATATCTCATAAGGTTGTTCAGAGAAAGAAATGAGACCCTGCCTAGGGAAAGGTAGGTTGTGCTTGACACAAAACGGTATCCTTTAGCCATTATTATTATCAGGGGAGAGAAAAAAGTCTCAGGAGAACTCACATGATAAAAGAATCCACTTCTCAGAAAGAGAACGCTCCTATACTGTTGGTGGGAATGTACATTGGTGCAGCCCCTATAAAGAACAGTATGGAGGTCCCTCAAAAAACTAAAACTAGAGTTGCCATATGATTCAGCAATCCCACTCATGGGCACATATCCAGACAAAACTATAATTCCAAAAGATACATGCACCCCTATGTTCACAGCAGCACTATTTACAATAGCCAAGACATGGAAACAACCTAAGTGTCCACTGACAGAAGAATGGATAAAGATGTGGCACGTATATACAATGGAATCCTACTCAGCCATAAAAAAGAATGAAATAATGCCATTTGCAGCTACATGGATGGACATGGAGATGATCATACTAAGCAAAGTAAGTCAGAAAGAGAAAAACAAATACAATATGATGTCACTCATATACGGAATCTAAATATGACACAAATGAACCTACGTTTGAAATAAAAACAGATTCACAGACATAGAGAACAGACGGGTGGTTGCCAAGGGGAAGGGGGTGGAGGAGGATTGGATGGGGAGTTTGGGGTTAGTGGCTGTAAACTGGTATACATATAATAGATGAACAACAAGGTCCTGTTGTATAGCACAGGGAACTATATTCAGTATCCTGTAATAAACCATCATGGAAAAGAATTTTTTTTAAAGTGGGGAAAAAAAGAATCTACTTCTCAGAACCCATTTTGATGAGACTTTGATAGAGACCTGAGTCAAAATTAAGAATAAGAAGCACACATTTTCCAAATTACTTCGAATCGCCCAAAGATATCTTCTATTTTACTGATGGATAAATATGACCAAAAATGTGTGCGTGTGTGTGTGTGTGTGTTGAGTGAGATTGAGAGATTTCTCACACAAAGTAGATACGATTGAACTGAAACTCAATCTAAATAATTTCCCAAACTCCTACAGTCCAATCAGTTGCCGTATTCTACAAACCAAACTCAAACTGGATATTGTGTTCGGCTTCTAATGTCTTGAGCATTTTCTCAAATCTAAATTAGCTATTAAGAATAAAATAAAGAAATATGCAAGTAAATTAATTAAATAAGCAAAGCTCTTGGCGACTAAGATTTCTTCCAAAGGAACATTATAAGTTATTCCAGGTGACACTCTCCAGTCTTTGTCTTATAAATATTCATTCATTCAATAATTTTTAATGAAGCACCTACGATTAAAAGTCCAATATAGTACTCATGCCTCTTAATAACCTGGCCCCATTTAACCCCTTCTTCCCCTCTCATGAGTTCCAGGATTTAGTTGTACCAAATAACTTGATCCACCAAATACTCCAAGGCTTACTTTCACCCATATGCCCAATTTCTTTTGCTTACAGGGTAAGTTCTTACACACTGTTAAATTCTCAACTTTGAACTATTAAAAAGAAAATAGCTTAAGTGACTCAAATAGAGCAAAAGACTTGACTCGGCTAATATGCTTCAGGGACCATCTGAACTTGGTAACTCAAGGCAAGGTTGGAATTCTATAGGGTGAGGACAAGGGAGGGGTACATGACTTCAGGAACAGATTGGACATGTAACAGTTTTCACCTTTAACTTCTGTAAAGGTATGGTTGGAAAAGTTAGAGATTTTTCTATTTTATCATGCCTCTTGTGCAGGAGTGTTAGTGATCCCATTCTGATAACTATCCAACAGCGCATTAAAGAGATTGCAAGCCTTGAAATCTGTCAGTCAAGTTCAGGAAGAGGAGAGGTGGAAAAAATAGGGAGGAGAAAAGATTCAAGGGTCAAAGTCAAGGGGAATGCTCTATTGTGCCTATTTTGTTTTACAGTTCTCCTCTTGGTTAAGTTTAACACCTTTCATTGTTGACTAAATGGGTTAGGAGAGAAAACAAGGTTACAGGGATGTATAGGACTCAGGAACAGACCAGAGTTGGTTGAAGGGGCTGTTTGTTCTTTGATCTTTAACTCCTCAATCATAGCTTGCATCATCTGTCTGGACAGGGCAATACTGTTGATCTTAATTAATCATGATGGAATATACTTGATGAGGGCTATTTCTAGCAGGAGGAAAAGAAAAAAAAAGATCCCTAGCCCTTGGGGGAAAAAATGCACATCCAGGACTGTAGCCCTCTTGGGACTAACCGGGAAAAAATATTCCTTCCTCAGCCACCTAAAGCTGATCCACGAGTCCAAGAAGCCAAGACCGTGTTGTTCATTTGGCAAATGTTCTGGTTGGCTTCACAGATGGTGATTCAACAAAAAGATACCAGAAAGTTTTCTGGGAATGTACGCAAAGCAATCATCACTGATGACGTTGCATGGGTCTCCTGTAGATACCAGGAGGCTGTCCAATGTCGGCTGATGATGGGAAACTGCCTTCTGGAGTCCCTGCATTTCTCAAGCAACTATGTCAACATTTGTACTGGCAATCTTGGTAGCTTGTGTGACTTGATAAATGATAACAAATATCTCACCAAAAAAATCTGCAACTAATATTGAAGTTACAGTGAAAATTCAATGCTTCCTTCCAAAGATTAGGCAAAAAAAAAAAGGATGTCTGCTTTCATTGCTTCTATTCAATATCGCATTAGCGGTCCTAACAAGTGTAATAAAATAAAATAGAATAAAAGTTATAAAGTTTGAAAGGAAGAAATAAAACTCTACTCACAGATGACAGGATTTTACATGTAAAAAACCTAAAGGATTCTACAAAAAAAATAGATAAATTCTAGAATAAACAAGTAAATTTAGCAAGTTGTGAAAGATAAAACTAATATACAAAAATCAATTGTATCTCTGAAAACTAGCAAAGAACAATTGGGAAAAATATCATTTACAAAATATAAAATATAAAAAATGCAAAATATAAAATACTTATAAACTTAACAAAAGACATGCACTAAAAACTGTAAGATATTGCTAAGAAGGATTATAGAAGACTTAAAATATGGAAACTATGCAATGCTCAGGTATTAAAAGACTCAATAGTACTAAGATGTCAATTGTTTCTGCATTTATTTACAGATTCAGCATAATATTTTTCAATATCCATAAAAACATTTTGTAGAAACTGACATGATGATTCTAAATGTATATTGAAATGCAAAAGACTAAGAAGAGCTTGAACAATTTTGAATAAGAACAATTTAGAGGAAAAAAAAGTTGAAGGATATACGCTAATTGGATTCAAGATCTACCATAAATTGACAGTAAGAGGATAGACATACAGACCAGTAGAATAGAATAGAAAGTCTAAAAATACATATGTGAACAAATGGTTTTTGACACAGGTGACAAAGCAATTCAATAAGAGTGTTTTCAACAACCCCTGATATTAAACAAAACAAAAATCTTCACCACTCCCCCACTCTTATTGGTTGAGCTAGATCACAGACTTATCCCAAAAGCTAAAACAATATTCTAGAAGAAAACATAAGAGAATATCTTCATGACCTTGCAGTTAGCAATGATTTCTTAGAACACAGAAATACTAACTATAAAAGAAAAAAAACAGAACCTGATCAAAATTTTAAATGTCTGTTTATCAAAGGGTGCTAAACATATCATAAATAGGCAAAACGTTGACTGGGATAAAATATTCATATAAATATATGTGACAGGGCTTCCCTGGTGGCGCAGTGGTTGAGAGTCCGCCTGCTAATGCAGGGGACACGGGTTCGAGCCCTGGTCTGGGAAGATCCCACATGCCGTGGAGCGGCTGGGCCCGTGAGCCACAACTACTGAGCCTGCGCGTCTGGAGCCTGTGCTCCGCAACAAGAGAGGCCGCGACAGTGAGAGGCCTGCGCACCGCGATGAAGAGTGGCCCCTGCTTGCCACAACTAGAGAAAGCCCTCGCGCAGAAACGAAGACCCAACACAGACAAAAATAAATTAATTTTAAAAAATTAAAAAATATATATATATATGTGACAAAGAACTTACATGCTGAATACATTAAAAAGAAAAAGCTCATACAACCCAATTTTTAAAAATGGGCAATAGATTTAATCATATACGTCACAAAAGAAGGTATACCAAAGTTCAATCAACTCAAGAGAGAGTGTTGAACATCATTAGTTACGAGAGAAATGCAAATTAAAAGAAATATGAGCGCTTCTGGAAGGATGAGCATATTTCTATCTTTATAGGCATATGGGTTATACAGGTACGGGAATTTGTCAAATGTGGTCGATCTGTGATCACACACTGTGCATTTCATTGTGTATAAATTATACTTCAAAAAAAAACACCTTGGTATATTTTTAAGAGGCATTTCAATGTTCTACAGGTCATCAACCCTCAGAAGAATCAAAATGGAATTTCTGAGCATTGGTTCACATTCTCATCTCTTATCCTAGCTGAAGGTCTGAACAATGTGTTTGGTGCTTAGAATAATGAAATACAGTCCCCAACTTACAATGGTTAGACCCAGCATTTTTCGACGTTATGATGGTGCAAAAGCAATGTGCATTCAGTAGAAATCATATTTCAAATTTTGAATTTTGATCTTTTCCCCAGCTAGCAACATGGAGTCTGATTTTCTCGTGTGATGCTGGGTGTGGCAGTGAGCCCCAGCTTCCAGTCAGCCACGAGATCTCAAGGGTAAACAACCACTACCCTTACAACCATGCTGCACCCATACAACCATTCTGGTTTCCACTTTCAGGACAGCATTCAGTAAGTTCCATGAGATAGTCAACACTTTATTACAAAGTAGGCTTTGTGTTAGATGATTTTGCCCAACTGTAGGCTAATGTAAGTGTTCTGAGCATGGTTATGGTAGGCTAGGCTAAGCTATGGTGTTCAGTAGGTTAGGTGTATTAAATGTATTTTTTTAATTCTCTATATTAAGCACTTTTATGCATACTTTCTCTTCTTTAAAATAATTTCTATAGATTTATTTATTTTTTTTTATTTTTGGCTGCACTGGGTCTCCGTTGCCGCACGCGGGCTTTCTCTAGTTGCGGCGAGCAGGGGCTACTCTTTGTGGCGGTACACAGGCTTCTCATTGTGGTGGCTTCTCTTGTTGCGGACCACGGGCTCTAGCCGCGTGGGCTTCAGTAGTTGTGGTGTGCGGGCTCAGTAGTTGTGACGCACGGGCTTAGTTGCTCCGTGGCATGTGGGATCCCAGGGAAGTCCCTTAAATGCATTTTTGACTTTTGAGATTTTCAACCTTCAGGATGTAACCACAACATAAGTCAAGGAAGACTAAAGTCAGAAGGTCAGAATGTCATTTCTGTGATGGGACTGTAGTGAAAGAGATTCCCTTTTGAAGCTGGCAGAGTCATCCTTTATTAGTCTGGGAAGAGGGCTAGAAGTTGTGCCCATCAGTGGGTACTCTTGCTGGAATATAAGTGAACTCTTCCCCAAATTTACAAAGAGGTTGAAGGCAATTCACATAACTTGTCTGTCGTAAATATTCCTTCTGCCTTCAGATGACCTACAAAAAACCTCTACTGAAAGTTGATGAGTCTGTTCTGGCTCTACCTCTTTGCCAAGAAATCATATAGAAGAGAAATCAACCCATAAAAGTTAAAAAAAAAATAGACTGGGGGGGGGCGGGTACAGATTGTAGAAGATTTAGAACTCTATTCATACCCAGGATGACTTATTTGGCTCTGAGCACGCTCCATAAAAAATACAGTGTTATTTTCATACATTAGTTATAAGACAAACTTTCCCAAAATGATGCAGCTCATTAGCTAAGGATATTTCTCAGTAGATTTGTTATATTAAAAAGGCGCTGTGTCTACTATGCTAATCAACTATGTTGTACTAAAACTCCACGTAGATTAATTAAATGCATTACTTGCCAAAAGGAATGTGATGTACATACAGCGCGCGCGCGCACACACACACACACACACACACACACACACACACACGAGCCTTATAATAATGGAAGGGTGTAAATTACTAAAAGTCCTCTCTCCCTGAGCCAAATGCTTTTTTAGTTCCTGCCTACATGATTTTAAACAGAACTGAATGAAACAATCCCTTCACAGCTGAGCTGAACACTTCTGCAAATAACAGCACGATGATATGCTTGTGTCTCTGGGTCTAAAAGCACTTTAGGTGTCTGGCACTAGGGTGAACATTTGCTTCAGATTTTAGTTTTAACCTGGGATTGTAGAAATGAGTCTGTCACCTGCCCTCACCATCTCTCCAAGAAAAATAAATGTCCTAAATGAACTCTTTGTGCCCACCAAACCCCCAGCCCATCCAGGGCAAATACTCGCGACTTGAGTTTAAGAACCTGTAAGAGAAAGAACTAAGGTCACTAATCATTCCCTACTCCTCCCTTCCCCTAAAAATAAGTTGATCAGGCAGCTGGATTGTTAAGAATCATCCTTTGCAGTAAAACTCCACCCCTCACTCAAGGCACACAGAGGGAAGAAGACCCCAGAGACGGGGCTGGACAGGGCAGAGACACTAGTTCCCGCATTTCTTTGTCACATCCTTGTTGAATGACTTTGGACAAGCTAGTTAATCTCCCTGTGCCTAGTTTTCTCCTTTGTAACTGAGACTGTTGTGAGGGTTACATGAGTAAATTTCTGGGAAGTGCTCAGAGCCGCCTACCACAGAGGGCTAAAACATTCTTAGCTTCTGCAATCCCGAATGCCTTAGCCTCCCGCTCTGTTCCGTAACCTACATGGTCTCTAGAAGACCTCCCAGCTCTAGCATCCCAGGACCATTTGGTCATTCACTGCATTCACTCCCCCAGGCCACCATCCCCACCCCAAATCTCACACCTGGAAGCTTACGGAAGTCCCCTTCTCTGAGTCAAATGTCACTCCACCTACTTCCAGGATACAGCTGGTATCATTTCCTGATTGCAGGAAGTGATGTTGTTGTGTTTAAGAACGTAAGATTTGGGGGTTTCCCTGGTGGTGCAGTGGTTAAGTATCCGCCTGCCAATGCAGCGGACACGGGTTCGAGCCCTGGTCCAGGAAGATCCCACATGCCACAGAGCAACTAAGCCTGTGCGCCACAACTACTGAGCCTGCGCTCTAGAGCCTGAGAGCCACAACTACTGAAGCCCGTGCGCCTAGAGCCCGTGCTCTGCAACAAGAGAAGCCACCGCAATGAGAAGCCTGAGAAGCCTGAGTACTGCAACCAAGAGTAGCCCCTGCTCACCGCAAGTAGAGAAAGCCCGCGAGCAGCAACGAAGACCCAACGCAGCCAAAATAAATAAATAAATTTATATATTAAAAAAAAAGAACATAAGATTTGGAATGAGACAGAACTGCTTTCGTTAATCAGCTTTGTAATTTTTCAAGAGACTTTGGGAAGGCATCTCAGAGCCTCAGTTTCCTCTTTGGTTAAATGGAGATAATAAGAGTTCTGGCATCAGAGTGCTATTGGAAGGATTACATTTTCTACATGTGAATGTAGAAAATATTTGGCACCGTGCATTTTAAGCAGTCCCTAAATAATTTTAAAATACATAATAATAGCAGTGGTAGCACTGCCAAAAGAAATAAGTATTCATGCACTCCAGACAGAAATAAAAACATAGAAATTTAAGGAAATATAAATACCGATGCTTGAAGGGATGACAGGTAGTATAATAAAGTATTGAACCCAATTCTGTCATTCTATAGCTTTGTGACCTTGGGCAAGTTTCCTGTGAGCCTCAATTTCCCTATTTGCAAAATTTATACAATGTCACCTACCGTAAGCATTGGGCGCTTATCATGTAGGATGCATGAGCTATATGGAATCTGATGTAGTTAGTCTCAAGGACATACTTCGGTCCACTGCTGTCGGTCCCGTGCCATGTATGGCTTAGGGTTTCCATGTGGGAATAACTTCCTGGCATACAGTCATTACTGAAGGATCCACTGACATTGGTGAACAGCAAGAGCAGGAAACACTGACATGTAAAATCAAAGAGTAAACTTTCTGGAACGTGGACAGGAGCGCATAGGAGAAAAGGGGTTATGAACAAATCAGTCAGTCTTGCTGGCTGTTCTTGCCCCGTTACAAGGGTGTGTTCATGGCCCTTTCTGCTGCTCATGGTAAGTCATTCTTGAAAGTAAAATAAGCACTAATGAGTTTACATGCATAGCATATGCAAATACTATGAGTGGTGTTCCAAGAAATAGCAAATTTTGGAAGCAAAATAAATCGTTAAATAGTCCATTTCAACGTGTAATTCTTCGTAGGGCTGTGAATCTTGCTAGGAGCTATAATCACTGCATTATTCAAATACTATCCAATAATGTGCACTTGTGTATTCCAGGGTTTGAATATTCACTGTAGGCTACAGAGGTTTGTAAGACAAAACATACTTGGATAGATATATAGAGATAGATAGAAAGAAAAATAGATATGGATAGATGATAGATAGATATAGATAGATAGATAGATAGATAGATGATAGATAGATAGGATGATTCATCTCTAAGAAGGGAAGGGGCGGGCTTCCCTGGTGGCGCATTTGTTAAGAATCTGCCTGCCAGTGCAGGGGACACAGGTTCGAGCCCTGGTCTGGGAAGATCCCCACATGCTGCAGAACGACTAAGCCTGTGCACCACAACTACTGAGCCTGCGCTCTAGAGCCCGTGAGCCACAACTACTGAAGCCTGCGCACCTAGAGCCCGTGCTCCACAACAAGAGAAGCCACCGCAGTGAAAAGCCTGCACACCGCAATGAAGAGTAGCCCCCGCTTGCCACAACTAGAGAAGGCCCACGCGCAGTAACGAAGACCCAATGCACCCAAGAATAAAAATAAAATAAAATATTTTTTTTTAAAAAAGGGAAGGGGCACATATATGAAACAACATGAGCCCTGACACCCAACTTTGGGTGTTAAAACCACCCCAAGACGTGTTTGGTCTCTTCTTTAACAATTCGACCAATGACAATGCAAAAGGAAAGGCATTTTTCCATGTCTGGACCATTTTGTCACAAAAGAAAGATCAGGATATTGGATTGGGCACTGAATGTCTTGCGCTTTAAAGTTTCAACTTAAGAATGATAATTTTAAAATACTAAACATCTGAGGAATTATCTCTCCATTTTAAAAGTGATTTTTTTTTTAAACTGGCTTCACTCACTTTATTTTTCTCATAGAAAACTATGTTGTGGCTACCGCTGGAGCCTGGGTCCTCTGCATGGAAACTCTGATGTGGGCCTTTACAAGATGGTCAGTGAATTCCTGATACGGAGACTTGGTGAACACCGTCTCTTTCCAGAGATCAGGAGTGAGATAACTGTAGGTCTTGGAAATGGCATCGAAAGTGGTCTTGGCGAAGTTGCCCAGCATGGCGGTGCAGCCCCTGGCAGAGGTGTAGCGGTCATCAATTCCAGCCATCATCAGTAGCTTCTTGGGCACAGGGGCTGAGATGATGCCAGTGCCCCTGGGGGCAGGCATGAGGCGCACCAGCACAGAGCCACAGCGGCCAGTCACCTTGCAAGGGACGGTACGGGACTTGCCAAGCTTGTTCAACCAGGAGCCTTGCCGCACGGGGACAATGGAGAGCTTGGCCTGAATGACGGCCCCACGGATGGCAGTGGCTACCTCCTTAGACCACTTGACATCCAAACCAACATGTCCGTGGTAATCCCCAACAGCGACAAATGCCTTGAACCCGGTCCGCTGGCCAGCACGGGCCTGTTTTTGCACAGGCGTGATCTTCAAAACCTCGTCCTTGAGGGATGCCCCCAAGAAAACGTCAATGATCTCAGGTTCTTTGATGTGCAGAGACAAGAGACAGATCTCCTCCAGGGACTTGATCTTCATGTCCTTGACCAGGCGGCCCAGCTTAGTGATGGGGAGCCACTCCTTGCCCTTGGCCTCGCCTCCGCGAGCTCCGTGGCTTTCAGCCCTGGCCCCGGACGCCGCTGACAAAGCCTCCATGGAAGCCAACGCTGCCTCCCATTCCAGGGCCCCCGGGGCCTCCGGGCCCATCGGCAGCACTGACATCATCCGCCATTAGGTGTCTTTACGGAGAAGAAGAGCTAAAAGTGATTCTTATTTGAAATTTATTTTTGCTGATGATTTCTATGATGAAATGTCTGTATCAGGAACTCTTACATATTATCGAAATATCTAATCTTGTCACAATATATCAGTTCCTAAAAATGCATGATAATGCATTTTTGTTACAGAAAACCTCTAAGCCATCTCCTATAACCCTATCGGTGAAAAAAAATTATCCACTTTTTATGATGATGGTCATCTGTTATTGTTTTTAAAAAAGACATAATAGCATTATGAAAAGTATAGAACGACTTATGGGAAATTGCTGAGGATTTCTAGGAATTTCATCTTCTTTTTCCCCAAGTCCCTAAGATGAAGCTATTGAGATTAAGTCATATGTTCACCTAATAAGTGTTCATTTTGCACAAGCTGGGTTGTCTATGGTGAGAACCAGCTTTCCGTCTGATGGTAGAGACAGGCATTAAATAAATGTAAAAATAAGAATTAGAAATTGTGCTGGACATGTGTAGTAGAAACTGTGATGGGGATGACAGCTCGTCTCATAAATGTTCCCCAGCGACTGCGTTTGTGCTGCCTCCTCCCCTTCTCCGCGGGGAGGGCTCTGTCATAGGGTCAAATGGAGCAGCAGGCCCCCACCTCCTCACCCAAGTGCAGACACCTGATGCAAACTGGCCAATCAGAATGCTCCATATGCTGGACCCCAGTGATTGGTCCAGAGGTGGTCATGTGACTGAAATGTGGGCCTCATTTTCCTTTCCTGGGGTTTTGGGAGCTGGAGCTTAGAAAGAGGGTACTTCCCTTTTCTTCTGAAAACTAGGCAGCTGAGAGCCCAGAGCTATAGCAGCCATCGTTCCAGCCCAAGGATAAAGCTATTATTATTTGAGAGGTCAAGTGCTCATACACAGAAAGGTGAAGGATGAAAAAAGAAGAGAGAAGATTGATCCCATTCTATTCTGTTTCCTATCATGGTTCCCATTATTACATGAACCACTCAGCCTTTCTTTTAACTGAATGCAGACAAAATCAGGCTTCTGCCAACCCAGATATTTTTTACCAATAAAGAATCAGGGAAGTATCACATGCCATGAAAGAGAACCAGAGGGCCCAGGTGCACTCTTTGGGACTTCTACATCCAGTGGGGGAGAAGGCAAGCAGACCGTGATGTGGTGATGTGCTCCTACTGACGGAAGCGCAGGTCACTGAGATTAAACGAAGGGGCGTCCCTGTCGGGTATAAGCTCCCACTCTGTGCTTCATTTCTGGGCCCTCACTGAGAACTGGCCTCGTGCCAGTGCTAGGAAGACACACCCACAATTCCATTCAGCTCTTGCCTCTGTAGAGGCTTGGGGGCCTTCAGTGAAGAGTTTCTGAGCCTCGAAGTTTGAAGAAATGCACCCGTATATGGCGGTCGGAGCCATCCCGGGGCATAAAGGGGGAGGCCCTGGAGGTAGGAACTGAGCCCCAGAGGCCTGCATTTGACCAATTAGAAGACATTCCACTTTGCTCCCCTTTGTCATTCACTCACTCGGGATGACTTGGTTTCAAGGTGGCCCTTTAAAGAGCTGGGCAAGCTTTCGGGCCGGCTTCTTTGTGAACAGTTCGGCTGCCCAAACCAAACGTGAAACAAAGCCGATCTCGGTGCTCCGGCTTAATGGGAAACCTGAGCCATCTGTGGGTGTTCCTTCTAGTTGATTTGCTTCTCTGGCAAGTATTAAACAGCCCCTTCAAGATCCAGAGAAATTATGGAAATGGGTATTAACATTAAAATCAGAGTACAATTAGAACATTTCACTGCATAATTGTTTGGCAGGACCTGCGAGGAAACGGAGGATTTCCAGCTCTGTGATTTACTGCTCACAGGTCTGACTTTTCAGAATCTCCAGGGCCAGAAACACAGTCTGGGAGTGGGGCCCCTGACATGACAGTACAATTGGACCGTGGTTAGAGACTTATACCGTCGTTGTCTGATTCCTGGCGAACCTTCTTTTGAGCGGTCGCATCGGCTTTACGGAAGCCAACCAGAGCTCGATCCAGATGAAGGGAACATGCAGAGATGTTGGAGAAACCTTTGTGCCACGCTCCCGTGTCTTTGTCAGAAAAAGTATTCTGCGTCCGCTAGTAATTAGCACTACGACAGGCGTCAGAGAAAATGGCTAATTGCTGACATGGCCCACAGTGCTTTGTAAGTAAACACCATATTGGAATAGACATGCAAGTAATTGCACAACACTCCAATTAAACATGTTCAAAATGAAAATGGGGATGGGGTTAAGGTATCAGAGCTGCACTGCCAAAATCCTATTTTTTTTTTCTCTAAGAAATAATGACTCACCTCTTGAATGTCACCAGGCTGTTTCCAAGCATCGCTTGGCTCCAGGCCTGAGGCTGCACTGTTTCTGGGAAGTTTTGAGTTGCTGGACCAAAAGCCTCTTATATATATTCCAGACCCAACGTCTTCCTTGGCTCTGGTAGCATATATTATGGACGAGGCTTACATTCCTTCTTACCAGGTCACAGCCCCACACCCCAGCTTCTGCAGGTTTTTGCTGCTCGCCACTCAGAGCTGTACCCTTCCCTGCAAAATGAACTTCACTGGTAGGAGCCACCGCCTTGAGGATGCTTAGAGGACTGTGCACACTTTCCCACCGGAGTGATGCTCACGCAATGTCTAAGTGATGCATGTGTCTGTCAGCCCAGTCCCCTTTCCTGGTGGTGGGAAAACTTGCTGGTACAACCAACAGTCCAGAGATCCTTGTGGGATCAGTTGTGGCTAGGCTTCTCCAGAAACCCCATCTCTGTCTAGCCTTCTGCCTTCCCCTATTCTCCTTCCCTCATCCTTTTGTAAGTTTCTCTGCGTTCCTTCACTCAATAAGTCACTTGCCCAGGGAGAGAAGGGAAGCCAGTGTAAGACGACTATCATTTATCTTAACATTGAGGTTTGAACTAAGTATGGTAGACTTTCATTTTGTTTGGTTTTTTTCATCAGGGTGGACATCACAGAAATGCAACAGAAAGTGATTCTAGAAGTTTCAGAGGCAAAGAAAAACAATAAAGTGGGCTGAGGATTGGAACTCCATATTTGGGGACACAGCAGTCAGCTCAACTAAGCAAGTATTTATTCAGTGCTTTAAGCAAGTCAAGACAGGCACATAAGAATCAGGCATCCCACGGGCTTCCCTGGTGGCGCAGTGGTTGTGAGTCCGCCTGCCGATGGAGGGGACACGGGTTCGTGCCCCGGTCCGGGAAGATCCCACATGCTGCGGAGCGGCTGGGCCCGTGAGCCATGGCCGCTGAGCCTGCGCGTCCGGAGCCTGTGCTCCGCAATGGGAGAGGCCACAGCAGTAAGAGGCCCGCGTACCGCAAAAAAAAAAAAAAAAAAAAGAATCAGGCATCCCAAATGTAGTTTCTGCCCCTGAAGGAGTGAATTATGTCCTGAGGTAGATGGACACACAAAGAAATAAGATGACACCAACATTTATTGAGCACGTACTACATGCCAAATATTACACCTTTGTAAGACACTATTGAATTGAATTCTTATGAGAAGGCTCTGGAGTGATTTATATTGTCACCACTTTGCGAATGAAAAATAAATAAATAAATGAGGTTTACAGAGGTTAAGCCACTCTGCCAATGTCACTCAGCTAGCAACTGTTGGAAATGTGGCCATCAGGAGCCCTGGCAGGTTTATTAACAAGGGAATGATGAGATTAGATGAGGCACAGAGAGGTTACAGAAGAGAAAAGATGGTCTCACAGCTCTAAGTCCCATGAACAGGACAGCAGACCCAGAAGAGGACAGAAGCATTTCACTGTGCAATATCCAAACTGGCTCACATCACTGATGAGCCAAAGACACTGGCAAAGCTTGTCTGCTTCGCTTTCAACGTTAGAGTCTCGTTGCTTCTACTGGGAAAACTAATAACATAACAAATGAAACTATTGTTCAGTTTCATTAAAAATAAATCTGATAAGATGGGCAGAATTGAATTAACCAATCTCAACTGAGTTCTCATTATTGGAGCAAATGGAATATTCTCTCTAATAGAATAAGTCCTGGTTCATTTTGGCTGGTCTGAGCCGCTCCTTGCTATTGCTTTGGTTTCCAGCCTTTGGCTCTAGGCATCCTCACGCTCATGTTAGTATTATCAGGTCAGCGTAATTGATCAGCATACTAGATCTGGCAAGGGTTCTGGATGGATCAGCATAACAGATGCAAGGGCTTCGGTTACCCTTGGCAGAGGAAAACTGTACTCCCTTCCAAGGAAGTCAGATTTAGGACCCTAAAGCTCACAAAAGAGAAAAGGCCCTTATTCCACACAGGGTGAGGTTGGGCTTGAATCCTGTGATGAACTGCCCTTGGAGTCAGAGATGGGGAAAACAGACATTCACTGTGCCCGCTTCTCTTGGCTGGCTCTAATTGAAGTAAGTGCCAGCAATGCTTCTATTCCTCTGCGCTGGCGGAAGTTCAAAGGCTCAAGACTGAATAGCAAAGAGGCGCGTGCAGGTATTTTTGTGGATTCACACAGATACACACAAAGGCACATGCACATTCGCATCATTTTCCCAACAAAAGGGATTTGACACAGCTTATAAATAAACACAGAAACACAAGATGGAAAAACGGAAGAAATCGAGATCAAATATAGAACAGAATGGAGAAATAATATCGACTGATTAATAAAATATAGCTCAGACTGGGTGGCTGAATCACTTTTTGGAGGGGAACTGTCAGTTTTGCTCTAAACCCACTAGTGAACATGGAAATACACACACACACACACACAGACACACACACGCTTATATATAATCAGTTCGTGATTTGTGTCAATCACTGGATGAAACCAAACAGGTGTTAGGAGAAACACAGTTTCTTCCGGTCCTAATGACTGAAAGCATTTTTTAAAATTGTGCAAGTGCTTATCAGGAGGAAACTGAATTAAAGTGTGAATGAATGAATGAATAAGCAACTGATGTGTCATAGATGGCCACGCCATGAAAAGTCATCCTTGTAATGACATTTCATGGAGTATAATCTGTAAAAATACTGAATCACTATACTGTACACCTGAAACTAATATAATATTGTGACTCAACTATACTTCAATAAAAAAGTCATCCGGTGCGACCTCTCCAGCCCCCGACAATTCCAGTGCTTGGAAGCCTCCTCTTAGGGAGCCAGTGATACAGCCCACACTGCTTTCTGAGACAGACTCTGCTCTGAAGTTCTGTCTGTTGAGGTGCATTTCTGTCATTACAGCAACACAGTTTGGGGTGGGTCTGTGTGTAAAGGAAGAAATACAGGCTTTGTCCTCAGATCTGAGTTCAAATTGTGCATTTGCTACTTTCCAGCTGAGTGACCATGGGGATGTGACATCACCTCTCTGAGTCTCTGTTTCCGCATCTATGACACAAAGGTTCCTAGCAGCCATTGGACCACAAGGATTAGATACAAATGTGTGAGTTTAGTGTCTGGTTGCATGTAGGTGAGCCATGTGGGTTTATTCTTTCAGTTCACTCACAACATGTTGATTAAACATACGTGAGCCGCATCTAGGGACTAAGAATGCCTGTCTATTTGTATAAACGAGGCAGGTCAAGCTTCTAACCTACCAGAGTTGATGAGACCCTGTATGGGCCGGTTTCATTCACGTTGTCCACATACAGAAACTTCACACACATTTACTAACAAGCTTGCCTCTGCAATGAGAGCGGTTGGGTGGCATCTTTTTATTCTCATTGTCTGGTCTGAGTCTGACAAACCTTCTGTTTCTGTTTAGTCGGGAAGCTAAACACAAGACAGTGGATTGCACACTGGCTGGGTTGGCTGGGAGTCTAGCCCTATGAAGATCTGACCTCAAATTAGCTCTTCATCACTTTGCTGTGGTTTAGATAAACCCCAGTGGGATTGCTCTGCTCAGTTGCACTACTGGCAATTTCAGTAAAATAAATGTTTTAGTTTTTATAATTTAGTCCCAGACAGCCAAGAAGGTAGTTTTCCCTTGAAGTTTCTCCTAATAATTACAAAAGGAAAGAAATGAGACAAAACAATCTGGGTCAATAGGATCAAAAGGTACCTCTCCACTAGTTTTTTTTTTAAACATGAAAAAAGCCTCTGTTTGGTTATTGAAGGATTTAACTTAAGTCCTCCATGGGTGATACCTAAATAAAGAAATAAATTTTGGCTACATTGTGATGTAGTGTAGACAAGTTATGGAGGCAACTGAAGAGACTTCAGTTTTCAGTCTATTTCCCTGTTAGGACTCCTCTGTGTTTCAGACTTTGGAATTGATATGTTTGCAGCCAGGTGAAGACCCATACATGGAACTAGGAATAAGTATAATCATGATGCTGGGGATAATGATAAAGATAACAACTCTGAAGATGATAAAAGCTGCTACTTATCAAGCATGTTAGATTTGAGGAAGCGCACACTGAGAAGCTTTACAGTGTTCAGACCCCCTCACCAACCCTGGGATTGGCACCATGATGAGAAAACTGATTCACAAAGACGTCAAGTAAGTGGTTCAAGAGAGGGCTGCTAGTAAGGCTAAAAGTGAAGAATAACTAACCCTCTACACCAACTTCCATTGTCAGACTTGCCATTGGCTCATTTCAGGACCTTGGGCAGGTCAACTCTCCTCTTGGGACGTTGGTTCCCCATAGTTAAAAAGAAGAGTTTGGGCTACCAGATGGTTAATTCCCTTTCACCTGTGACAAATAATGATTTAGAGTTTCTTTCAGCTTCTGTGATGCAATTAAAGTGGGCTGTCACCAAGCTTAAATGTTTTCAGTCATCCAGATTCAGAGTAACCATTAGATGTTAGGAAACAATCCATTATTTTAAAAATTTGGATTCCCTCACCATATGGAAAAGCATATGGGGCGCGGTGCTATTTTCCAGTATGGGAAGTTTTCCTTCTGAGGCAAGAAAGAAGCCCAGGACTTCCCTGGTGGCACAGTGGTTAAGAATCCGCCTGCTGATGCAGGGGACATGGGTTCGAGCCCTAGTCTGGGAAGATTCCACATGCCGCAGAGCAACTGGGCCCATGCACCACAACTACTGAGCCTGCGCTCTAGAGCCTATGCTCTGCAACAAGAGAAGCCACCGCAATGAGAAGCCTGCGAACTGCAGCGAGGAGTTGCCCCCGCTCGCCACAACTAGAGAAAAAGCCCGCGCACAGCAATGAAGACCCAATGCAGCGAAATAAATAAATTTATAAAAAAGAAAGAAAGAAAGAAAGAAAGAAGCCCAGATCTTTGCAAGACTTGATGAATATAATGAGATCAGGGAGAAACCAGAACCCAAGCTTAAGCTACACTTGGAATATTTCCTTTACTAATGCACATCCACACTGGTTTTGGGGTGAATTTCCAGGCTTTATTTGTGAGCTTGAAGTAAATTGTGTATTTACTTCCATTGTAAATTTACTTCACCAGCTTCCAGAAACAAATCGCTGACTCTTGCTCTTGTTCTTTCTTCAATGCACCTCTGTTGCTTTCTCCCTTGTATTTCTCTGGTTTTGAGCATATGACTTTCAAAGTTGCTGGAAGTAATCACTGCATTCCTCTCACACAGAGAAATCAAAAGCAAATATAAACTGCTCTCTCAGCTTCCTTCTAAATCTAAGCAGACCCAACTGCTGTTAGATAGTGCTTTGTATGCTAAGATGCAATATCTCTTTGAATGGAATAAACAAGGAAAACCTCCAAGTGCTTTGCTGACACTAAAGCCTTACTGAGCTGGCCAAATTCATAAACTAATATTGCGAAGCAGCTCTCTGCTACGTGCTATTTTCGGCAATTTGTACTCTCTGTCACTATTTCCTTTTTCATGCCATCTGTAAAGCATACTCTGGCTTTTTTCTCAACAAAAAATGTGTCTTTCTGGAAGGTTGATCAGACAAAAATAGAAAGTACTTGCTGGGTTGGTTAATGACTATAGAGGATGTACTACCTTAGCATCCTGGAGGGGGCTGTTTTGGGGTTATACAGGACAGACATGGGAGACTGATATAAAAAGTAAGAAAAAAAGAAAAAAAGGAAGCTATCACATGCCAGCTAGAATATACTAAATATTTCTCATCATCATTAGAAATGATCATATTTAAATTCCCACTGCCTGATTACTTAGGATCAAGGGAAGAAGTATCAGTGTCATTAAACAAAAATCTCTCTAGTTATTGAAGGATAAACTTAAGCCATACATGCGTGATGCCTGGATGCAAGGGCATGGATTGAGAGACCTGGGCCCATCCACTTACTAGCTCTGTAAACATGGGCAAATCAATTCCACCATCGTTTGGTCTTAGTGTCATCAAATCAGGAAGGCCCTTCCCAACCCTGAAATGCTTTGGTTTGTCAAAGGAACATTGATTTGTTCATTTGTTCAGCAGCTGTATATTGAGCTTCTACTATGGGCTGGGCACTGAAAAAGACAGAGAAGATTCCCAGGATCATGAAGCTGATGTTCAAGCAGAGGAGAGAGTCAATTAACGGCTCAGCCATTAATAACGGAACAAGATGGCTTCAGGTAGGAGTGAGTACCACGAAAGGTCATAACTGTGTGATCTGATAGAAATCTGACAGAAATTAATTGGCGTGGGAAAGGGTGGGGGTTAGTCATACATTAAATTTGCAATACCTATCTACCAAGAGAGGTGTTTTTAACAGGGCTGGTAGTGCCTCCTAATGCGATTTTGGAATTTTGTGACTTAGTTATTTTATAGTGTAGCTGTTCTAGACAATTGACATTTTAAATACATACAAATTATTTTATTATGAATTATATCTTTATTCTCTCTTATATTACATGTTGAGAATTTATTGTATCCAAAATTGTGCAGGTGTATATATTACTTAAGAATTGCACTTCAGGGGCTTCCCTGGTGGCGCAGTGGTTGGGAGTCCGCCTGCTGATGCAGGGGACGCGGGTTCGTGCCCCGGTCCGGGAAGATCCCACATGCCGCGGAGCGGCTGGGCCCGTGAGCCGTGGCCGCTGAGCCTGCGCGTCCGGAGCCTATGCTCCGCGACGGGAGAGGCCACAACAGTGAGAGGCCCACGTACCGCAAAAAAAAAAAAAAAAAGAATTGCACTTCAGCATCATAAAACGGAAGTTAGACATTAATATATATTTTTTAGAAATTTATTTATTTATTTTTGGTTGCATTGGGTCTTCGTTGCTGTGCGCAGGCTCTCTCCAGTTGCGGCGAGGGGAGGCTACTCTTCGTTGCGGTGCGCGGGCTTCTCATTGTGGTAGCTTCTCTTGTTGTAGAGCACAGACTCTAGGCGTGCGGGCTTCAGTAGTTGTGGCACACAGCCTCAGTAGTTGCGGCGCACGGGCTTAGTTGCTCCGGGGCATGTGGGATCTTCCTGGACCAAGGCTCGAACCCATGTCCCCTGCATTGGCAGGCGGATTTAACCACTGTGCCACCAGGGAAGTCCCCAGACATTATTTTTAATAAGCGGGGGCATTGAGTTTGATAGGATTAGAAACCACTGATCTAGAACTCCCATAACCAGAACCCTAATATAGCTAGCATTGCTGTGCCGTGATTTATTTTTAGGCAAAAGTGATCAATCATTAGGAAATAAGTTCCTACAGGGAATAATGGGCGCAGAGTTGTTTTAAGTAGCAATTTTCAGATTTTTAAAATCAATTAATTCGTTGGGTCACATCCAAACTTTATTTAGTTGTTAGCCTAAGTTATACACTAAGTTAATCTTATGGAGAATAAAAAGGAGAACATTTGGAACTAGCTCTGAAAGTCAGAACATATTAATTGGAAGAGAAATAAAAACAAGTTCCAGGTAGGAACAGCCCTCTCACCAGTTCTTACATCATCTGCTTTGTGGATATGGACTAACTGCCTGTCTAAAAATAACCTCATATATGCTAAGGAAGAATACCCCCTGTATCTGTGGGACTACTTCTGTTCTTACTCTTATGGGGTCAGGGAACCACCATGAATAACCACTCTTTCCTGCCCAGTTGGCCCGCGCATGGGCCTGAATCAACTAGGCCTGATCAGAATCATTCTCCAAGAGTTTTCAAAGGGGACTGAAAAATGAATTAAGCATTTTTCCAAGAGTCGTGGTGGAGGGAGGTTCCCAAGGCTCAGGAACAACCGACAGCCATGTCTTCCCCCATAGAGAGGAAGCCTGTTTGAAGGGAAAGACTGAACGTGATAAAACAGAGAGGTGCTTTCACTCTTTCATTAATTCACTCAATCGATGATACTTTTCACGCTACTGTATACTAGACATTGTGGTGACCCTGGAGAAAATAATGCCTGCAGTAGGCTAAATAATGCCTCCCTTTCCCCCTCCACCCCCTAAAAAAAGATATCCACACCTGAATCCCCGGAACCCTGTGACTGTTACTGTATATGGCAAAAAAAGACTTTGCAGATGTGATTATATTAAAAGTCTTGTGATGAGGACATTATCCTGGATTACCCAAACGGACCCAATGTCATCAGAGACGTTCTTAGAAGAAAGAGACAGGAGATTCAGAGTCAGAGAGAGAGATCTGAAGATGCTGACTTCAAAGCTGCCGGATTTGAAGACGGTGGAAGGACCACAGCCAAGAAATGTGGGCGGCCTCGAGAAGCTGGAAAAGGCAAGGAAACGGACTCACCCTCAGGACTTCCAGAAGGATATCAGCCCTGCCAGCACCTTCATTGTAGCCCTGTGGCCACGATGGGCTCATTTCAGGCTTGAGCTCCAGAATTGTAAGAATACATCTGTATTGTTCTAAACCACTATGTCGTCGTTTGATATACTAGCAACAGGAAACTGATACAGCGTCCCTACCCTGGCATCTCTTATGTTCTTGTAGTGGGGACAATCTAGAAAAGTGTCAATAAAAAGTAAAACAAGATAATAGAAATCCAGAGAGTGGCAAACTGAAATAAGAGATGGAGAAAGTAAAAACCCCTGGTTCCTGCTGACCCCCAGGCCCAGCTATTTCCCTGTAGCTATTCAATCATATCCCAGTACCTTCCATAAATCATATTTTCTTCTAATGTTTTTTCCAGTTGAGTTTCTACCTCTATCAAACAAAAGAGCCCTGCTTCATATAATCTGCACTGATGGTCCTATACGGGCTCTGATGTCTATTGTGTCAACCTGGAAGCAGTTTCTCAAGAAAGTCTTAATGATGTTTAGCAGAACTGCATTTTCTTACAGGAAAATGTGCTTCTCCAACGTAGAAACATTTTCAGCAACATCGAAGATTTTCCGTGAATTTCCTATTAGACAGGCAGTTCCACTAAGGAAGCCTTAGCTGGGTGAGCTTCTTAATCAAAACTTTAATTTATTCATTCCTTCTGGTTCATTTTTGGTGTTCATTGAACACCTACCGCATACCAAGTCCTCAGAAGACAACACTGAACAACTTAAAATCTCTGCCAGGACTTAATAGGAGAGATTTTATTTAAAGAAACAATTACAATACAGTGTGATAATAACACTAACCATCAATGCTTATGATCATGTTCTATACGCCAGCCGATGTTCTAAGCTATGAAAATGGCTTACGTGTTGTAATGGTCACAAATACACTATTTAGCAAGATGCACTATTATAGCTATTTTACAAATAAGGAAACTGAGGCAGATTTAGGAAACATGCCCAGATGGCAAGTGATGGTGTCAGGCTTTGCATCCAGTCTCCAGAACCTGGATGAATTCCTGCAGTCGGTTGTCTTTGGGGGAAAAGAATAGGGAACCACAGATGTATAAGATAAAGAGCAGCTTGGGAAGCAAAATTACTGGAAAAAGAGACAACTGGTTTGAGTGTCTCTGGATGATTAAGAATTTATCGGGTGGGACTTCCCTGGTGGCGCAGTGGTTAAGAATCCACCTGCCAATGCAGGGGACATGAGTTTGAGCCCCGGTCTGGGAAGATCCCACATGCCGCAGAGCAACTAAGCCCGTGCGCCACAACTACTGAGCCCACGTGCCACAACTACTGAAGCCTGTGCGTCTAGAGCCTGTGCTCCACAACAAGAGAAGCCACCGCAATGAGAAGCCCGTGCACCACAATGAAGAGCAGCCCCCACTCGTCGCGACTAGAGAAAACCCGTGCGCAGCAACGAAGACCCAACGCAACCAAAAATAAATAAATAAATAAAATTGATTCTTTAAAAAGAAAAAGAATTAATCGGGTGGGTAGAGGCTGGAGTTTCAGGCAGAGGAAAGCTACAGGGAGTGACTCATGGACTGAGCTGGATGCGACTTGACTGCTAAGCAATGGAGTTGGAGGAATAAGCAAGACCCTGGCTACAAAGAGTTTTGTATTCCAGGCTCCGGGGCGCCACTTCTGCCCTTTATTCTAATGCCTCTGTCCATGGTCCTGGCAATGCGCTTCACTGTTACTAATCACTTTCTCAGCACCTTGGACCTAGAGGATATCTGACTATCCTCCCACCCACAATGGATCTCTTTGCGCATCTCTGCCTTCTCTGCTTGGCTGATGGCTCGCTGCAGAAGCACAATTCCTTTTTCTTCAAATTACAAAAACCCTACTGGGAAGAACAAGGGCAGATCCAAGATATTGAATAGTGTTGCCCTGAGTCTCTCTTGCCATCTTTCACTTTGGCTTCATTCCAGTGGTTCCTTTTCAGGTTCTGCTAAGGGCCATTCTCTGGGGCTCACTTGTTGCCTTCTTGCTTGGCCCATCCATTCATCCATGCATCATTCAACAAACATTTAGTGAACATCTACTATGATGTGGAAGCTGGAAAATTTGAGGACACAGAGATAAATAAAATACAGCCCTTGCTCTCAAAGTAGTTCACTGTTTAAAGGGAAAGAGAGAACCGGAAAGATTATTCATGAACAGCAGGATGCGAGGGGCTGCAGGATAAAGGAAGAGACTCGTTGATTTCAGCAAGGAAAAGGCACTGAGGGGGCTTTGCTACCAGTTAATATGCTACCACCTCTTAGTTTCAAACCCACCTTAAAAAAAAAAACATTTAATCTTTTCTCCTTTAAGTGTGGAGGAAATACATGAATGTTGTAAGCATTTCAGAGAACGCACAAAAGTTTAAGGCTAGAAATAAAAATCCAGAGATAATAAAAATAAAAATCTATAATGCCAGAGAAAATCACTATTAACAACTGGATGTATTTTCTTCTAGTATTTATGTGTATATAATCTATATATCTGTTCTTAATCAAATTGCAAACCTACTTTTTTATACTCTGTGTTGTGATGCTGAGGTTGGCAAATCACATTTATGCTCCGCCAAGTGGTTCCTGCTTTGGTTCTGAAAATGGGGGGTCCCCGGGGAGCCTGCAAATCTGGAGAAGGGATTTGCACCTGCCTCTTAGGTCACCACTGGCTTCCTCTTTCCTTTCTGTTTCTAACGGCATCATCCCAGCCTGGCTCCCACACTCTGGCTGGGTGCTCTAGGACCAGAGATTGATTCCACTTTTCAGTTTCTCCAAGACTCACAGAACCAGCCTGATTATACCCACTCAGAGACACAAGCCCTGGTCGGCCAGTCCACCCCCTACTCTGATAAGAGTGACCACCCCTACTCTGAGCTCAGAGACTTGAGCCCTGACCGGGCAACACCCTCAGGCAGAGGTGTGCATCCCAGCTTGGCAGGACTCCTCCTCCAAGCCTTTAAATTTTAATAATTCCAACCTCTTCCCTTTGTTCCCTCAGCCCGAGGGGTGGTAGCTGCTTTCCACCTGCGGTATCTCAGTGTTCTTTTTGCTTGTTTAGTTCAATACCTACTTAATAATTCTTTATGTTAAGTCTTTCCTGTTAAGATAACTAGTGTGAGAGTTCTGTCTCCTGGCCAAACCCTACTGACAAAACTTCCAAAGGAAGTTTTGCTTACCAGAGTTCTAAAGGATATGTAGATACTCCAAACAAGGGGAAGGGCACAAACCAACAATTTAAAGGAGAGAGGGAAGATAATATATACAACCAGGATGTTGTTTGAGTCCAGAAGCATTGTTTCTCAAAGTGACCTATTGCAAGGGCTTCCCGGACTTCTTACATATGGCACGTGAGAAAAATGGTCTATGTACACTGGGTCCCAGTACACTGGGATAAATGGATGAAGTTGCTTTTATCCAGAGGTGACTGGCCTGAGGGCTCTAGTAGCCCTAGGTCCCATCCCTCTGCCCCAAGGGGATTACTATCCCAGCACCCTGGATGGGAAATCTTGCAATAGACAGTTTCATCTCAGAGTGGAAAACCTATCATAAGCAGTGTGTGTGCGTGTGTGTGTGTGTGTGTGTGTGTGTGTGTCCCTGCATCACTTCAAGGGGACAACTTTGTGGCCTTAGAAGCATAGACTGTGAATCCTGAAAAAGACCTTAGGGATGACTCTATTCATGGTGCCCCTTTAGCCCAAGAAGAAATGTAGGTTTGTAAAAAGAAAGTGATCTACCCAGAGTCGTAAGTCACTAAGTATGTGATCCTTTGTTATGGCAACCCCAGAACACTAATACAGCTATAATTTAAGAAGCAAAGCAAACAAGCAAAAAGGGAAAAAAACAACTGTTGCTGAGGGTGTAGAAAAATCGGAACACTTGAACATTGCTAGGGGGAATGTAGAATGATACAACTGCTGTGGGAAATGGTTTAGCTGTTACTCAATAGGTGAAACATAGAATTACCATCTGATCCAGCAATTCCATCTCTAGGTTTATACTCAAAAGAATTGAAAATAAGTATTCAAACGAAATATGTCCGTGAATGTTCATAGCTCCTGTTCACAATCACCAAAAGGTGGAAACAGCCCAAATGCCCATCAATGATGACTGAATAATCAAAATGGGATATATACCTACAATGGGATATTATTCGGCCATAAAAATGAATAAAGTACTAATTCATGTTACAACACGGATGAACCTTGAAGATACTAAAGAAGTCAGACACAAAAGATCACATATTATAGGGTCGCACTATATGAAAGATTCAAAATAAGTAAATCCGTTGAGACAGAAAGCAGATTGCTGATGGGAGGGGCGGAGGGAAGAAGGAACAGGAGAGAAACAGCCTATGGATTTGGAGTTTCCTTTTGGGGTAATAAGCATGTTTTGGATCAAGATAGACGTGACAGTTGTACAACACAGTAAATGCACTAAAGGCAACTGGATTGTACACTAAAATGATTAATTTTATATTATATAAGTTTTAGTGCAATACGAAAAGGGGAAAAGAAAATAATGGCATGGGTTTGGTAAAGCACTCCAGCCAAAGGGAAGTAGTATGATTAGTCTTGGTTTTAGAAAGATAACAGGAAGAGAGAATGGAGAAAGATGGGCGTGATTAGAGAAGTGAGAACAAAAACGTTACTCCTATAATGTAGGTAAGAAATAGAGGTCGTAGAATAAAGCTGTGGCAGTGGCAATGAGAGAAATAAATAGATTTAAAAGACACTTATAAGGGAAAATCATTAGGAGAGGGGGTAACTAACAACTGGGGTTCAGATCAATGCGTATGAACACTTTCTCTACCACGTACCAGTTCCATAGACCTAAGCCTCCATCTCCTTATGTGAAAGACAAGTGGGATAATTGTTATGGGTATGTTTCCCTGTAGATTCCAAAGCGTCCCAGAAAAGAAGTCAAGAGACTCCATAGGAGAGTTTGATGCTATGTCTTAAAGGAGAACGTTCACAAATTTAGGTTCTCAAAAATGACCCCTATCACTGGCATCACTTTTTCTGGCATTCAGCACAAAAAGCACCTCCAGAAATGTTTGCAGTGAGTCAGACTTGTAGCATTTCATGCCTGAAGGTGCCAAGCTGTGTACTGTTTGTAAACTAGAGGGTAAATAAGTCTGCAACTGATTCAGAGTCCATAGGAAAGATGGAAATTAACAGGGATGACCCGAAGCAGTTAACTGCATTCAGAGAAGGAACCATGTAAAGCTCCATGCAGTTGTTTGGGAATTCAGGCCACCTCACCCCAAAACACTGTCAAGTCCACTAGCAGTGAAGGTGGTAAAACATTGCTTCTTGTCTTTATACTACATCACCAAATTTTGTTGTCTGCTTGCACTTTATTGAAGAGGTGAAAGGTTGGGACTTCAGTTGGGGATGGATTGAATTTGTAGAGTCCATGGCATAGGTGGAAATGTCCAGCTAAAAACTGAGTATTGTCAGCAAGGGGGAATTTCCCCCTCTACCTTTCTTGAGTGCTTGAGGCTGGACTACAATAAAATTGACACAAGACAGATTAACAGGAGAAAAACAAACAAATTTTAATATGTGTGCATGGAGATCTCATAGAAATGGGATGGAAGAAGTAAATTCAAGTACATGAGAGTTTATGAGAAAACCCAGGACAGAACCTACAACAACATGCAAGATGCAGGTAGAGGGGAATCAGTGTCGGCAATCAGAAGGGAGTTGGGAAGTCCGGCTGGATGATTAAAGAGTAACCAAAGGAACATGGCACCATGGAAACCAGGAGAGAAGAAGTCAAAAAAGCAAGACTGCACAGCCTAGCATGTCTGCATCCCCCATATCTCGTGCCTTGCATCCTGTACATTATTCATGAAAGTGGTGGAAACAAGTCAAAGAAATAAGAGGAAGAAATAGAATCAGAATTGCATGGAAAGTGTGCTACTGTGGGAAGCAGGATATGAAGCTAATCTAGAGGGAAACAATTCCCTAACTGGTCCCTCCAGCTGAACCAGTAACCTCATTCCTTGCAGCTCTTCAGTAGCTGAACCAAGTGCAAACTCATAAAGAGGCATTTTCTTTGTTAAAGGGAAGAACAGACAGTGAAAGAAAAGGAAGGAAAACATCCTCTTCATCTCACCACATGCAGTCCTTTGGTCCTGTTTTTTTTTTTTTTTTTCAGGGAGTAAGGCTGGGAAATTGGATTTTGAGTGTTGAGGACACAGTTCAAAAATTTCGAAACCCGGCATGGCCACTTTGCTGGGAAAAAATAATGGGGTTGGATGGCCCAGGCTTCTGGACAAGTCTCAGTCTGTTGAATTGCATCACCTTGAGACAACGAGATTTGAACTGTGACCTGAGAATAGAATGTTTTGAATCGTGTGGCTGTGTGAACTTTTCAGCCTCTCTTTTCCTGACACATTTCCATAGAACCCCCTTCAAGCTGAAGGGTTCAGACCTCAGCTGCCTTCTTCCCAAGGAGAAAGCATTTTAATCATGGTGCAGGTCCCTGGGTTTGCACCTCCAATGGCAGCACTGAGTCGGCTTTGAGGCCACCCTCGCTGACATTCTTTTTTTAAAAATTATAGTTGATTTACAGAGTTGTGTTCATTTCAGGTGTACAGCAAAGTGATTCATTTTTATATATACATACATACATATATATATTCTTTTTCAGATTCTTTTCCATTGTAGGTTATAAGATGTTGAATATGGTTCCCTGTGCTATACAGTAGGTCCTTGCTCTTTATCTATTGTATATATAGTAGTGTGTATCTGTTAATTCCAAACTACTAATTTATCCCTCCCCCCTTCCCCTTTGGTAACCATAAGTTTGTTTTCTATGTCTGTGGTTCTATTTCTGTTGTATAAATAACTACATTTAAATCATTTTTTTTTGGATTCCACATGCAAGTGATACTGAAACCATGCACCTCAGATTGGGACTCTAAGCCATGTGGCTGGGACTCAAAGCCAGCCAAAACCCACACTGGGACTTGAACCCACTCGGCTGGGACTCGAACCTGGCCAAAACTCACAGTCTTCCAACTGAGATCACATACCTGGTTGCAGGACATAATAAAGCTCAGGTTCTTGATGTCTCACTGCAGAAGGAATTCAGTGAGAGACAAAGTGATAGGTAAGAAGTGGATTTTTTACCCTGATACCAAAACCAGACAAAGATACTACAAAAAAAAGAAAATTACAGACCAATATCACTGATGAATACAGATGCCAAAATCCTCAACAAAATACTAGCAAACAGAATCCAGCAACACATTAAAAGGGTCATACATCATGATCAAGTGGGATTAATCCCAGTAATGCAAGGATTCTTCAACACACGCAAATCAATCAATGTGATACACCATTCTTCACCAAATGAAGAAAAAACACCATATCATCATCTCAATAGATGCAGAGAAAGCTTTTGACAAAATTCAACACCCATTGCTGATAAAAACTCTCCAGAAAGTGGGCATAGAGGGAACCTACCTCAAGAAAATAAAGGCCATATAAGACAAACCCACAGCAAACATCATTGTCAATGGTGAAAAACTGAAAGCATTTCCTCTAAGATCAGGAACAAGACAAGGATGTTCACTCTTGCCACTATTATTCAACATAGTTTTGGAAGTCCTAGCCACGGCAATCAGAGAAGAAATAGAAATTGGAAAAGAAGTAAAACTGCACTGTTTGCAGATGACATGATACTATACATAGAGAATCCTAAAAATGCCACCAGAAAACTACTAGAGCTAATCAATGAATTTGGTAAAGTTGCAGGATATAAAATTAATGCACAGAAATCTCTTGCATTCCTATACAATAATGATGAAAAATCTGAAAGAGAAATTAAGGAAACACTCCCATTTACCATTGCAACAAAAAGAATAAAATACCTAGGAATAAACCTACCTAAGGACACAAAAGACCTGTATGCAGAAAACTATAAGACACTGATGAAAAAAATTAAAGATGATACAAACAGATGGAGAGATATACCATGTTCTTGGATTGGAAGAATCAACATTATGAAAATGACTATACTACCCAAAGCAATCTATAGATTCAATGCAATCCCTATCAAACAACCAATGGCATTTTTCACAGAACTAGAACAAAAAATCTTAAAATTTGTATGGAGACACTAAAGACCCCGAATAGCCAAAGCAATCTTGAGAAAGAAAAACGGAGCTGGAGGAATCAGGCTCCCTGACTTCAGACTATACTACAAAGCTACAGTAATCAAGACAAAATGGTACTGACACAAAAACAGAAATACAGATCAATGGAACATGTTAGAAAGCCCAGATATAAACCCATGCACCTATGGTCAACTAATCTATGACAAAGGAGGCAAGGAGATACAATGGAGAAAAGACAGTCTCTTCAATAAGTGGTGCTGGGAAAACTGGACAGCTACATGTAAAAGAATGAAATTAGAACACTCCCTAATACCATACACAAAAGTAAACTCAAAATGGATTAGAGACCTAAATGTAAGACTGGACACTCTAAAACTCTTAGAGGAAAACATAGGAAGAACACTCTTTGACATTAATCACAGCAAGATCTTTTTGATCCACCTACTAGAGTAATGGAAATAAAACCAGAAATAAACAAATGGGACCTAATGAAAATTAAAAGCTTTTGCAAAACAAAGGAAACTACAAACAAGATAAAAAGACAACCCTCAGAATGGGAGAAAATATTTGCAAACAAATCAACGGACAAAGGATTAATCTCCAAAATATATAAACAGCTCATGCAGCTCAATATTAAAAAAAACCCAACAACCCAATCAAAAAATGGGCAGAAGACCTAAATAGACATTTCTCCAAAGAAGACATACAGATGGCCAAGAAGCACATGAAAAGCTGCTCAACATCACTAATTTTTAGAGAAATGCAAATCAAAACTACAATGAGGTATCACCTCACACCAGTTAGAATGAGCATCATCAGAAAATCTACAAACAACAAGTGCTGCAGAGGATGTGGAGAAAAGGGAACCCTCTTACACTCTTGGTGGGAATGTAAATTGATACAGCCACTATGGAGAACAGTATGGAGGTTCCTTAAAAAACTAAAAATAGAATTACCATATGACCCAACAATCCCACTACTGGGCACATACCCAGAGAAAACCATAATTCAAAAAAACCCATGCACCCCAATGTTCACTGCAGCACTATTTACAATAGCCAGGACATGGAAACAACCTAAATGCCCATTGACAGATGAATGGATAAAGAAGATGTGGTACATATATACAATGGAATATTACTCAGCCATGAAAAGGAATGAAACTGGGTCATTTGTAGAGATGTGGATGGATCTAGAGACTGTCATACAGAGTGAAGTAAGTCAAAGAGAAAAACAAATATCGTATATTAACGTATATATGTGGAACCTAGAAAAATGGTACAGATGAACCAGTTTGCAGGGCAGAAATAGAGATACAGATGTAGAAAACAAACGTATGGACACCAAGGGGGGAAAGTGGTGGTGGTGGGGGGGTGGGGGGATGAATTGGGAGATTGGGATTGACATATATACAGTAATATGTATAAAATAGATAACTAATAAGAACCTGCTGTATAAAAAGTAAATAAAATTAAATTTAAAAAATTTAAAAAAAGATTACCTAAAAAATAAATAAATAATAAATAAAGGACAAAATTATAAAATAAATGGTAAGAAATTTGAGAAAATAAATTTGCAACAATATGACACCTTAAAAAGAAAAAAGAAGTGGATTTATTTAGAGAGAAACACACTCCACAGATAGAGTGTGGGCCATCTCAGAAGGCGAGAGTGGCCCCAGGGTATGAGATTGTCAGTTTTTATAGGGGTGGGTAATTTCATAGGCTAATGAGCGGGAGGAGTATTCTAGTTATTTTGGGAAGGGGCGGGGAATTCCAGGAATTGGGCCACCATTCACTTTTTGATCCTATGGTTGGTCTTGGAACTGTCATTCTCTGTCTGACTTACTTCACTTAGTATGATCATCTCTAGGTCCATCCATGTTGCTGCAAATGGCATGATTTTATTCTTTATTTCCTTTTTGGCTGAGGACATTCATTTTTAAAAATAAAAAATAGAGATAAAAAATGTTTAAAAGGAACCCAATAACCAGCATGTGAGTGTGTTCTACTGGAATTGGGTGTAAGCAATTCTATGAATTCGGGAGTGGGAAGAGCTTCGGGCCACCTGCTTGGGGCATCTGAAGGCTGATAGAAATGGGGAGACTGGTTCTGAGAAAATGAAACGAGACAGTCCTTGAAGCATATCCGAGCACATTGGGGTTTTGTTGTTATCATTCATTTGTTTTGTTTTTTTTAATAATAAAGCGAAAAGAGTTTATTTGGATTTTCCCCACTCATCTATTTCCAGGAACCACCTGCAGGAAATTGATTTATAGGCTCCTTAGGGTGGAAAACAAAACAAACCCCAAGTCCTAGAGATCATATTGGCTCAGGCCCCTTTGGAGGTTATTTATTGAGGCATGAGGACCAGGAGTGGGGACAAAGCGCAGCTGAACACAGTGGAACAAACACAACTGAACTGGGAGTTAGAAAATGATCCTTCTTATGACCTTACCAGTGAACTTGTTCCCTCTCCACTTCTCTCTCTTATTCATTCTTAGTCATACAGGATGAGTCCAAGGCTAAACATCACTTTTTCACAAAGTTTTCTTAGACTCTCCAATCTCGTTTCCTGGCATTTTCCCCTTCAGGCACTGACTGCTGTCTACAAACACACATTTGTGATACTTTGTTCACGTCTGTCTTAAAAGCATCTGGAAGCCAGTGACTACACTTGTTTTGAACATCCTATGCCCCATACCTAGGGTAGGTCTGAGGTATACTAGGTGTCTGGTATGTATACGTTCATTATCTGTGGCCTTGGGCAAGTCAGGTGTCCGGGAGGAGCACATTTTCCTCTACCCTTCTAGGTTCTTCTGGCTGGTCTAAGAATTAAATTGACATGAGACAGATTAACAAGAGAAAACCAAACAAAGGTTTAATAACATGTGTACATGGGAGAGACCCAGGAAACTGGAGTAATTGACCAAAATGGTGGAATCTCTCACCTTAAATACCATCTTCAGCTAAAAACAAAAGAGGATATTGTGGGGGGCAGTGATTTGGGACTTCAGAGGGGAGGAAGGCAATTGACATGAAGATGGAAAAGCAAATGTTTGGCAAACAAACGTTCGCTGGGCCAGCAGAGACAGTGGGACACAGAGAGGAATTTTAACAAAGAGACTTTGCTAAGCTCCTCTCTGTCTACACACTTACTTCCTACAACAGTGATCTACGGTGATGCTCCCTTCCTGCAACAGGTCCTCTACATTCTTTCGGGCAGTTAGGAGAAGGTTGAAGGTTCTTCCTGAGTCTTTTGGGCTTTAAAAATAATCAGCCAGGGTGGGGGGAGATAAATTAGGAATTTGGGATTAACATATACACACTACTATATATAAAATAGATAAACAACAAGGACCTACTGTATAGCACAGGGAACTATAGTCAATATCTTGTAATAACCTATAATGGAAAAGAATCTGAAAAAGAGTATCTATCTATCTATCTATCTATCTATCTATCTATCTATCTATATATATCTGAATCACTTTGCTATACACCTGAAGCTAACACAATATTGTAAATTAACTATACTTCAATTTAAAAAATGGTTTAGAAAAAGACAGAAAAAGTCAGCCTAAATTAATCCTTCTGCCAAAGAGACACATTTTGGGGTGGCAAATTTTGCTCCCCTATACAAGCCACCTCTCAGATCTGTAATGTGGGTGTAATGCTCTCCAACCTGCAGGTGGATCTCTTGTGGATGACATTTGAAAGAATCACACACATGTACGTTGCTTTTATTGAAACACATTTTACCATGTCCCTTTACATTATTTATTTTATTTCTTTCCTTTCCTTTTTTTTTGGACTGACTAAAGGAATACCTGCTTATTATGTGGAAAACACAGAAAACAGCAAAGAGGAAAATGAGACTCAGGATCACTTTTCCCGATTCAGAGACAATCATCGATTTTTTTTTAAGCCACTAAGTTTGTGACAACAAACTTAGCAACAATGAAAAACGAATACAGGCCTCTTTGATCACCGTTTTCTCTTTTTAGTAATAAAAATTATGGAAAAGATGGTATTGGGCTTCAGGGCAGGCCACCCCCAAATATGCCCCAATGGCATATTGATGATTTTGAATTGAAGTCACTTGAAAAGCAGCCAATCTAACAAGGAAACTCTGATCCTCCTCTGTCCCCCTGAAGGGGGGAAATAAATCTCCCATGTGAAAGATGCCCTCTCTCTATCTGGAGCTAGAAGGACATCCTTATCATGAAACATGGGGAGCTGAGGGCTGAGAAGTGTGTATAGACAAACCTTTTTACCCCTTTACTAATTAATCACCCAAGCCAAAGTTTCTTTGTCCTGTCAATGACTCACACACTTATTATTTCTTAGTCTAAAAAATACAAACGCTGCCCACTTTGACCACTTCTTTTGGGTCCCATTTTATGAGACCTCCATGGTCATGAATTAATTTTTTTCCTCCTATTAATCTGTTTTGTATCCATTTAATTATTAGACCAGCCAAAAGAACTCAAGCAGGGGAAGGGGGAAAATTGCCCTCTCCCCTGCCATGGCTAATAAATGAAGAACATGTCTTTACATAATTTCTTAGAGGATTAGTGAAATGATTCAAGTTCAAATTTGACAAACCTCCTTCCCTCGTTATTGCATTGGTGTAAATGGGAAAGGTGAAGTTGTTATTTCTTCACATCAAAGTATTCCATTTCATATTACTCAGACATAAAAAGGAACAAAATTGGGTCATTTGTAGAGACGTGGATGGATCTAGAGACTGTCATACAGAGTGAAGTAAGTCAGAAAGAGAAAAACAAATATCGTATATTAACGCATATATATGGAACCTAGAAAAATGGTACAGACAAACCGGTTTGCAGGGCAGAAATACAGACACAGATGTAGAGAACAAACGTATGGACACCAAGGGGGGAAAGTGGTGGTGGGGGGTGGAGGTGTGATGAATTGGGAGATTGGGATTGGCATATACACACTAATATGTATAAAATGGATGACTAATAAGAACCTGCTGTATAAAAAAATAAAATAAAATTCAAAAAAAAAGTATTCCATTTCTGGGGTAGCATTCAGCAAGAGTCATGGAATGTAATTAGAGGTGACAGGTGTTTCTGGTTTTTTTTTTTCCCTCCTAAAAGAACTACTATCTTATCTAATGTCAGCTGCTCCCAGGCACTGTTTCCTAGTCCAGCCTTCCCCACCCCACCCTCACCTTGCCATTATCAGAGATCCGGGCTCCATAGACATATAAAAGAGTTAACAACCCTTTTGCTCTTTCCCTCTCTCTTTTAAAAGTTTTCTTTGTTCCTAGAACAGAAAGAGACTGAGATGGTGAGAGAGAGAGAAAGACACAGGCAGTAGACTTTTCAGCAATATTTTGTAGTTCATGGTGTCAGGGACCATTACGGGGAAATGCAAAGATTCCGTCCTTCCTAAGATGTGTCACTTCTTTTTGAAAGACTGTGTTCTGAGATAAGTGGCCTCTTGCCTTTTATTTCCTTCATAGCTGGAGCCTCTCACGTAGCCTAAGCAAGTGAAACTGAAGAGGACCCTGCAGGGAACTGCCAGGTACCAGGGCCTTTCTGTGCCCCCCATTTCTTGTTTGTAGGAAAAAGGCTTCCCTGAGTTCCAAAGGGCAGATACAAATAGTTACTGATTAGGGAGGTGAGGGAATGCAGAAACAAAGGAAAGACAGTCAATGGACAATAGTGCAGCGATAAAGCAGAGCCTTAGTTCCTTCTCAAAGGATGTATATAACAATATATCTTTGAGTTCTTCTGCAGGAACTAAGGCTCCCACCCAGGTAGAGGAGGGTTAACTGCAGGCTGAGCACAAGATTCCTGGAGCACCGGCCTGTAACCTCACCACCAACCAGTCAGAAGAAAGTCACACACCCTGCAACCCTCACCCAACATTTTGCCTTTAAAAACTCTTCCCTGAAAACCATCAAGGAGTTGTTTGAGCACAAGCCACCCATTCCCCTTGCTTGGCCCTGCAATAGACCTTCCTCTGCTCCAAACTCTGACCTGACTGTGTCAGGCATATGAACTTGGGTTCAACAACACAAGGAACATGGGCTGCAAGCTCTTTGCAGGAAGAGGCAGACATGGCCCAAGTCTGGCAAGGGGGAGTAAGAGGAGCCTTGGGAAGAAGAGATGGAAAGAAACTTTGCTGAGCATCTTGTCCAACTTCAGAGACAAGACACAAGCAGGCTGAATGTCACAAATATAAAGGGAAAAACTCAGTTTGCTTCTGATTTTTCTTTTTCCTGATTGTTTCCATCCTTGCTTTTTGTCTTATAGTGGAGCACTGGGAAAGAGCAAGGAACGACACCCCTGTCTTGGAGAAAGGAGCAGAGTTTAGGGTAAGGATGCAGCCAGGGTCAATATTTGCCTGGGCTTTCATGAGTTTGGAACTCTGGCATGATACTGAACATGAGCAAAGTTAAAGAAGTATAACCCTGTGCGCTGAAGAAATAACTAAACTTCTTGCACAGGAAGAATACCCTTGTTCTATAAAAAGGCAAATAAATTTTAAAGTGCCCAAATACTTTCCAAGCATCTGGTCCAGAGGCAAGAGTTACAACTGGAGGGGGAGTTTGATCATTGTACCCACTGCATTGTCAATGTTCACCATTTCTTCCTTGCTTCCAGGTCAAACAAAAGCTCTCAAACCTCAACGTGTCTCCAAACTATGCTACTGGGATCCTGGGGGCAACACAATTAAGAAGGAATCAATCCGCTGGCAGAAAACCCTACTCCATGTCCTCTCAGTGAGAAGTCTTTGTAAAGACCGTAGAATATCCAAGTTTGCAAAATTTTCTGAGTCTCCTCCACCCATTCTAGACCACAACTAACAGGACCCTAAGCCCATAGAGTTGAGAGAGATGGATAGAGTCTCTCCAGGAAAAGCAGGTTTAAGCTGAATTTTGACTCCATTCTCTGAAAAGACTCACCTACTGACATTCTATCACTGAGTCACTTAATGTCCAAATACTAAATATAAGAAGCAAAATCAAACACGAAACAAAAACAAAACACGCTTCCCTTGGGTTCACCTATACCCTTATTTACAGGCTTCTGAAACTGGGTTGGAGCCTGAATGTTTTTTTTTTTTTTCCCCCCTGCCATCCTAATTCAATTAGTTGGCAAGAAAAAGAACAAAAGAAAACCATTATGCAAATACATGCCATCCGAAGTCAGAAATTGAGGTCAGGAGGTGAAGGGTGGGGAAGAATAAAGGTTCGGAGAATTTTTTTCTTGTCAGAGTTCACCTCCTGTTTTACTGTAATATTCATTTTCTGAATCATTATTGATATTCAAACTCAACATCCTGGATTGCCCGGCTTATCACCCATATCCCAGCAGTACTGAGGAATAAATTTCCTTAAAGGACATCTCTGCTTTTTTGCTTCCAGATCTAGACCAGGGACTGGCAAACGTTTTCTGTAAAGGGCCAGATAGTAAATATTTTAGGCTTTTGGAGCTATATGATCTCGATCACAGCTACTCAACTCTGCCGCCACAGTCAATCTGTAAGAATGCGTGTGGCTGGGCCCCCAGGGGAAGAGAACCAGGAGTGGCTTTTTCCACATAAGAGAACCCATTTTGGCCTAAGCCATTCTGTAATCTGAGCCTGGCTGCAATGCTTGCCCTTGAACAGGTCTCAGTAATTAATGATCTTAAGGGAGGGAATGCAGAAACAAGGGAGGAACAGTCAAGAAACAATAGTGCAGCCTCGGGGCAGGGTCCTGCTTCCTCAAGGGATATATATATATATATATATATATATATATATATATAAATATATATAAATATAAATAAAACAATATATCTTTGAGTTCTGCAGGTACCAAGGCCCCCACCCAGGTGGGGATGGAATGATGATGCTGATCCTTCTTGACTTCAATCAACTAAACTCCTCTGCTGAAGCCCCTTCATGAATATGCATGTACCCTTAGCTTAAAACTTCCCCAATTTTGCTATTCAAAGAGACACTGCTTTGCGAAAGATCCCGATACTCTTCTTACTTATAAAAAATCCTTCCTTCTCCAGATCTCTGGCTTGGTTTTGCCTATTGGCTTGATACCCACCAAGAGGCAAACCCAGTTTTCAGGTAACAGCTGTGTTCCAATAAAAATTCATTCATGAACATTGACACTTAAATTTCATAAAATGTTCATGTATAATGAAATAATATTCTTTTTATTTTTTTAATAGTTCTTAGGTCATGGGCAGTACAAAAACTGCAGCGGGTGCTAGCTAACCCCTGTTATGTATCCTGCGATCCTGTCAGTACCTGAAAAAAACAGAGTCTCAGCCCCCTCCCCTTCTGCCACCTCGATTTACAGGATCAGAATCTGCATTTAATCAAGGTCAGGTGATCAAGATTGAGCTGTAATCACTCCCTATCAACTTTTCCCAGTTTGACCTTACCGGGACCATCAGGAGACTTATGAAAAATGCAGATGTCCAGCCCCTTCCCCTGAAAATTCTGATTCAGTGTATTTGGAGATGGGGACAGGACTGTGTCTTTACAAGCTCCTCAGATGGTTCCTATAAATATCTAAAATGCCAGATTGTATTTTGACCCAGTGCCCTGAAGAAGCCAGCCCATGCAGTCCTTTCCTTCCTTTTGTAACCTGCAGAGACCCAAGAAAGCAAAGGTTTCAAACATATACGTCATTCTGTAAAACAACAAAAGCAGAAGTAGTTTCCCGGATTTGAACTTTCTGACCACACAATGGCTTAGCACCTGCTCTCGCCACACGAGAAAGAGGTATCTGAACCACTGTGGGTGCCAGAGCGAATGTGTTATCCTTCCTCATTCTTCTGGACTCCCGTGCCCCTCCCTAGCATACCCCCTTCCCATCACTACCTGCAGGGGATTCAGAATAGACCATTCAGAGACTTGGTGAAAATGGGCCAGCAACCCTGGACTCCAAATAAGTGTAACTAGAACGCCAGAGAGGACAAAAAATTGTAGGAAAAATGGAGAGAGAATGAGAAAGGGCAGGAGGGTGATTTTTTGGTTTTATTTCCGTGTTTTTCCCCAAATTCCCTACATTCTTCTCGACATCCTTATTCTACAATGAACACGTACATTTTTCATAATCTGAAGGCTATTACAGAGAATCAGAAAAAATAAGCTTGGTTTAAAATGTTGTTTAGTTTCTGTTATTTTATGTTTCCAATTTTCGATTGCAAAGCGACGATTTGTGATTTCGGTCACATCCTTTTGATAAATTCAAAAATAACTGATGTACTTTAACATACGTAGAAACAATTCTCTTAGCTGTAACATTTGTCACCTTCATAGACTTAACAAATGAGCCATATTCAGGGGGATGCTTCAGTAGCAGGGAGAGATGTGGGGACCCACCTAACGCTGGGATGTACATGGAACACTGATTCCGTTCACAGTTGTATTTGGAGTTTCCACCTGCCTATCTTAGGAGAACACGGCAAGGGGTAACCTTACCCTAAAACCAGGCGACTTTTGTTCACACACCAGTTGGGTGACTCTGACCACGTTCTCTTAAATTGCTGAGCTTCGTCATATGTAAAAAGGAAAATTAATATTCATCCAATAAGATCATTCGGAAGGTTGAATGGGTTAATACTGTGCAGGCTAGTTACATAGAAGGTGTTTATATAAGTGATGCTGATGAAGCCAATTGTCTTCACGATCATCCTTATTACCATTCTGCTGCAGAGTGAAGGGGCTTGTTCCATGTGGACGCCGAATGTGAATATAGACCTCACAAGCGGCAGACACTCACCCCCCCCATCAAGGATGGGTGCCCACTTGCTCCGCGAAGGCCCTGTGAAGGCACAAGGGGCATCAGAGGAAGATGGCAGGAGACCACACCTCCAGTGGGTTTGCCATTTCTATCCTGGAATTCCCGAGCGCCCTCGGGCTGCTGGGATAAGAGTATCTCCTCTATAAACTGCCATCAGCAAGCACAGTATTTGTGCACCAGCGACCCCTCCCCTTCCTTCCCGCGTGTCACAGGTAGTGAGAATACATTGCGCTTTAACAACAGTAACAACCAAAAAAAATCAACAACAGCAGAGTCCCCTACACCCCAGCAATTCCATGCCTAGGTATGCGCCCAAGAGAAATGAAAGTGTACATCTATGAAAAAACATATACACAAATGTACACATCAGTGTTATTCAACATAGTAAAAAAAAAAAAAAAGGAAACAAACTCATATGCCCATCAACTGATGAATGGATAAGTAAAATACAACTGATGTAATGTATTTATGCAATGGAATATTATTTGGCCTTAAACAAGAATTAATTACTGATACATGTTACAATACAGACGATCCTTGGAAACATTAGGCTAAATGCTATAAACCATTCACAAAAAAACACATATTGTAACTCCATTTATATGAAATGTCCAGAATAGGCAAATTTATATAGAGAGAAAGTAGATTAGTGGTTTCTAGGGGCTGGGGGTAGAGGAAAAAATGGAGTGACTGCTAATAGGTATGGATATTTTTAGGAAAGGGGGAGGTGATGAAAATGTTCTAAAATTGATCGTGGTATTGATATTTGCACAATTCTCTACCTATATTAAAACATTTAAATTTATAATTTAAATAGATCAATTGTTTAGCATGTCAATTCTATCTCAGTACAGCTGCTATTAAAAAAAAAGGCAAAGATAAAGTCTGTGGAATCTTTGGTACGATTTAAAAAAAAAACAGTTAAGTCTTGGTTTCAACACTTGGGTTCCTTCCTTCAAGGAAACAAGACAGAAAGTAAGTATTTGTTTAAATTTTTTTTTTTTTTAAAGTTAAAAGCAAAGATGTTGACACTCAGAGTAACTGAATCCTACAGAGATGGGAAAGTAATGTCAATAGCGGCCTGATTGTAGCAGAGGGTTTAGAAAGGGATGAGAATGAAGCAGCCAGGTCTCAGAGAGCCTTGATTGTCAGGTGAAAAGATTGTATTTTATCTTCATAGAAATGGGAACAATGGGAGTTTGGGGGACAGGATGGTGTTTTAGAAATACAAAAACAGCAGTCAGAAGAATGTATTGGGAGGAAACATATACATTCCTTCCTAATTTCAGAAATTGTTTAAGGTTGCTCACAAGGATTGGTTAAACCCAAAAACCAGCAAGAATTAAGAGTTGGGTAGGGCTTCCTGGTGGCGCAGTGTTAAGAATCCGCCTCCCAATGCAGGGGACATGGGTTCAAGCCCCGGCCCGGGAAGATCCCACATGCCACGGAGCAACTAAGCCCACGCGCTACAACTACTGAGCCTGCGCTCTAGAGCCCACGAGCCACAGCTACTGAGCTCGCGCTCCTAGAGCCCGTGCTCCACAACAAGAGAAGGCACTGCAATAAGAAACCTGCTCGCTGCAACTAGAGAAAGCCTGCTCAGAGCAACGAAGACCCAACACAGCTAAAAATGAAATAAATAAAATAAATAAATTTATTAAAAAAAAGAGTTGGGTAAAAGTATAGATGATATCTATAGACTATATAGATATTATGTAGATATACAGAATATATATGGAAGATATATACATACACACACACATATATATATGACAGAAGATATCAGTTGATAATGAAAACTGAAATGAAAACTGGCTTCAGAATGCCTTCCCCCTCCAACCCCCTGGGGGTTTCTGGTCCCCTTGAACCTGCTTTGATCAAGAAATAATAAGAAAAATAATAATAAATCATATAAGCACCAGGCTAACTGCTGCAGTGACAAACTAACCCAGAATCCCAGTAGCCTAACAGCAAAGACTTATTTCCTACTCATGCTCTGTGTCCCACATGGTCAGTGGGGGGACACCTCTCTACAGAATCCCTCAGAAACCAGACTCGTGGAGACTCTACTATCTTGTGATGCCACCATAGCAACACGGCTCTCACACCAGGAGAGGAGAGGGCTTCAGAAACCCACACACACTCCTACCTGGCTCTGCCTGGACTCACATCATTTCTGCTGGCAGCCCATTGTCCAGAATGGGTCACATGGCCCAGACCTATCTGCAAAGGACACTGGGAAACACAGAGGAGCACCTGGGATGTTCGATGATCATTGCTGTCTCTGCCACTAGTACACGGCTGCTACGACTACTACTAATGGAATAGTTCATCTTTATGGAGTGGATTCCATGCCCAAGGCACTGTGCTTTACACATGCTATTTAATTTAATCTTCCCCAAAGACTCTGAGAGCTAAGCAACTATTCCTACTTGGCTAGCAACTAGAGTTAAAGAATGTGCCTGCAAGGAAATGAGCGAGCAGGGAGTGAATCCCAGTGTCTGGCTCCCAAGCCAACCCTCTCCCTGTTCTCCAACCCTATCCCTACCTCCCTGCAGCCCAATTTCCTGACAAGACAAAAAATTGCTACAGATCTTGTACAAGACCCCAAGGCCCCTGCTCTGCCCCTCACCACCCTCTCTTGGGAAGGACGGGATCAGACCGCTCCAGTGGGTCCAATCTTTTCTTTCCCCTGGACATCTAGACATTCTTCAAGAAGACAGTACTTAGCTGCTTCATTTTTTCACTTGAAAAACATGCATTATTTAATAGCAGAGTTTCAGAGACATGGAAATGACCCTTGTAAACACGGTTAAAACGTTTTCCTTTCAAAACACCCTGCTTCTTTTTGTAGTGGTGGGATTTCAGCCTGTAGAAGTAGCTTTCTCTTTTTTCCCTTTGGTGCCAGATAAATCTTAATTTTGTTGGGCATGTAGTAAATATTTAGTTTTACCCTCCCAGTGCTGCAAGACATTTATACGAGCTTTGGGGTTATTTGGAAATTGTCTTGATAATTGGCTGTGTTTTCATAGAGATCAAGAGGGCTTTACATTTCTTCTTCAATTAAGTTTGTTTCTTTTTAGTGAGTATTTAAAAATGATCAAAGGTGGGATGCTTTCCTTACTCAAATGTTTTAGGTGTCTAGACTAAAGCAAAATTTCATCTAAAGGAGAGAGAGACTGGCTAGATGGTAACTTCAAATGCCGTGGCTTTTTTCCTTAGGTGTTCATCCTAAAGATATGAACGTGCTGTTGGTAAACAAACAGAGGAAGCAGTGTTTGTGTGCAGAGTGAGAACCTAAGGTATCCATCCTTTCTTTCAAAGATGGCTTTGGGTGTGGGATAGAGGACGGACTGGAATGAGAGACATCTCTCTTGTATAAGTTTCAAAGATTTGTAGAAAAAGCCAAGGGCAACAAAGCTCAAGTTGATATAACAAAGAAAATATCTAGCGGAGGGTAGAAGCCAGAGGAATGGTTGGCTTACTTTCAGTGCAGCAAGTAGAAATATTATTTCAGGAAACCTTCATCCACGTAAGCATGATAACCAACAAGGCAGTGAGTGATCATAGGAAAAGGCAGAGGCTGTAGAGTCAAACAGACATGAGTTAAATCTTGGCTCTCCTTCACTTGCTGTGTGCCTTTGGGCATGCCAGTTAACCTCTCTGTGCCTCAGCTGCTTCCTCCAAACAAAGAAGAGTTGGTGATCACTAAAGTTCCCCTTCTTCCCTCCCTCCCTCCCTTCCTTTCTTTTCTCAGCATATGTCAAGTATTGTTCTAGGTACCAGCAATGACCATGAAAACAATTACAGAGGTTACAAGGAAAGGAGTAAGCCAGGGAACAAATTGACAACAGAATAAAGGAGGTAATTTCAGATAATGATCAGTGCTATGAAAAAACATAAAATAGGTTAATGGGCTACTGAGTAACGGAGAGGGGGAGTTACTGTTGATCAGATGTCTCGGGAAGACCTCTAGGAAGATGTGATATTTCAACCAAGAGCTGGGGGATGAGAGGAACCAGCGATGCCAAGATCTGAAGGAAGAGCATGGCGAGAACAGCGACAAGGGTCCTTGAGGTTGCCACTGGCTGGTGACGCTGCTCAGCTGTGACCGTCTCTGATCCAGGCACAGAACTGGGCTTGGAATGCAGCTTTCCTGCCCTGTGTTCTTTCTGTTCTCCCAGCAGCGTCTCACTCAAAGGTCTCTGCGGCCAATGGAATTGTCCACTTTCCCGGGATGGCCGCCCCTTGGGCACTCCCCAGCGCTTAGCTGTGCTCTTGTCTCTGTTCACTATTGGAGCCTCCAGAGCAATCCATGAAGGATGGGCATCTTGTTTTGCTCCTCACTCATTGGGATGGATGGGAAATCTTTCTGCCAGCTGACTGCAGCAGGGCAGCTTCTACCCTCCTCGGGTGTTGCTGGCAATGTGTACCAAGGACACCAGGAACAATAAATATTTCTCTCTACAAAGTGTTAGACTCTAAGGCATGTGAACGTAGGAGCAAGAACCCATGATACCCTGGACTGTACTCTACCTTGGAGGCACCTATAGCCTAGTTCCTAGGGACATAGTCACTGGATGTGGAATCCCTGAGTTCAAATCCTGGCTCTGTTCATTGCCACCTGGGTGACCCTGAGCCAGTTAATCAATGTCCTGTGCTTCAGTTTCCTCTTACTCAAAATAGGAATGATAATAGTTAAATAGTGCCTACAGCCTATAGGAGATCTTTACAGTCAATGAGACAATGAGAGTTAAGTGCTTTGCACAGAATATAGTAAAGGACTCAATAAGTATTAGCTATTGGTATCATTTTATTCATCTTAAGAAACAATATTGGGTCCCAAATTTAATCTTGTTTTTTGGTTTCTTGCTTCCCACCCTCCTTCCCTCATTACCATCAACTGTTCATTATTAAATAACTTTTGACATCTCCCATTCCCTGGGCCCTCTGTTTGATGCAGAGAAGGCAGAGGCCATGGAGAAATAGTCCAGGAGCGTGGAAGAGTGAAGAAAGATGGATTGAATGTACAACTTTTTGGTTCCGCTCTGAGTGTCTTTGAATCGCTTATTTTTTTCTTTTTAACATCTTTATTGGAGTATAATTGTTTTACAATGGTGTGTTAGTTTCTTCTTTATAACAAAGTGAATCAGCTATACATATACATATATCCCCATATCTCCTCCCTCTTGCGTCTCCCTCCTACCCTCCCTATCCCACCCCTCTAGGTGGTCACAAAGCACCGAGCTGATCTCCCTGTGCTATGCGGCTGCTTCCCACTAGCTATCTATTTTACATTTGGTAGTGTATATATGTCCATGCCACTCTCTCACTTCGTCCCAGCTTACCCTTCCCCCCTCCCCATGTCCTCAAGTCCATTCTTGACGTCTGTGTCTTTATTCTTGTCCTGCCCCTAGGTTCTTCAGAACCATTTTTTTTTTTTTTTAGATTCCATATATATGTGTTAGCCTACAGTATCTGTTTTTCTCTTTCTGTCTTGCTTCACTCTATGTGACAGACTCTAGGTCCGTCCACCTCACTACAAATAACTCAATTTCGTTTCCTTTTATGGCTGAGTAATATTCCATTGCATATATGTGCCACATCTTCTTTATCCATTCATCTGTCAATGGACACTTAGGTTGCTTCCATGTCCTGGCTATTGTAAATAGAGCTGCAATGAACACTGTGGTCCATGACATTTTTTCAATTATGATTTTCTCAGGGTATATGTCCAGTAGTGGGATAGCTAGGTTGTATGGTAATTCTATTTTTAGTTTTTTAAGGAACCTCCATACGGTTCTCCATAGTGGCGGTATCAATTTACATTCCCACCAACAGTGCAAGAGGGTTCCCTTTTCTCCACACCCTCTCCAGCATTTATTGTTTGTAGATTTTTTGATGATGGCCATTCTGACTGGTGTGAGGTGATATCTCATTGTAGTTGTGATTTGCATTTCTCTAATGATCAGTGATGTTGAGCATCCTTTCATGTGTTTGTTGGCAATCTGTATATCTTCTTTGGAGAAATGTCTATTTAGCTCTTCTGCCCATTTTTGGATTGGGTTGTTTGATTTTTTGATATTGAGCTGCATGAGCTGCTTGTAAATTCTGGAGATTAATCCTTTGTCCGTTGATTTGTTTGCAAATAATTTCTCCCATTCTAAGGGTTGTCTTTTCGTCTTGTTTATGTTTTCCTTTGCTGTGCAAAAGCTTTTAAGTATCGTTAGGTCCTATTTGTTTATTCTTGCTTTTATTTCCATTTTTCTAGGAGGTGGGTCAAAAAGGATCTTGCTGTGATTTATGTCATTGAGTGTTCTCCCTACCTTTCCCTCTGAGAGTTTTATGGTGTCTCACCTTACATTTAGGTCTTTAATCCATTTTAAGTTTATTTTTGTGTATGGTGTTAGGAAGTGTTCTAATTTCATTCTTCTACATGTAGCTGTCCAGTTTTCTGATCACCATTTATTGAAGAGACTGTCTTTTCTCCATTGCATCTCCTTGCCTCCTTTATCAAAAATAAGGTGACCATATGTGCATGGGTTTATCTCTGGGATTTCTATCCTGTTCCATTGATCTATATTTCTGTTTTTGTGCCAGTACCATACTGTCTTGATTACTGTAGCTTTGTAGTATAGTCAGAAGTCTGGGATCCTGATTCCTCCAGCTCCATTTTTCTTTCTCAAAATTGCTTTGGCTATTTGGGGTCTTTTGTGTTTCCATACAAATTGTGAAATTTTTTGTTCTGTTTCTGTGAAAAATGCCATTGGTAGTTTGATAGGGATTGCACTGAATCTGTAGATTGCTTTGGGTAGTATAGTCATTTTCCTAATGTCGATTCTTCCAATCCAAGAACATGGTATATCTCTCCATTTGTTGGTATCCACTTTAATTTCTTTCATCAGTATCTTATAGTTTTCTGCATAAAGGTCTTTAGTCTCCTTAGGTAGGTTTATTCCTAGCTATTTTATTCTTTTTGTTGCAATGGTAAATAGGAGTGTTTCCTTAATTTCTCTTTCAGATTTTTCATCATTAGTGTATAGGAATGCAAGAGATTTCTGTGCATTAATTTTGTATCCTGATACTTTACCAAATTCATTGATTAGCTCTAGCAGTTTTCTGGTAGCATCTTTAGGACTCTCTATGTATAGTATCATGTCATCTGCAAACACTGAAAGCTTTACTTCTTCTTTTCCAATTTGGATTCTTTTTATTTTTTTTCTTCTCTGATTGCTGTGGCTAAAACTTTAAAACTGTTGAATAACAGTGGTGTGAGTGGACAACTTTGTCTTGTTCCTAATCTTAGAGGAAATGGTTTCAGTTTTTCACCTTGAGAACAATGTTGGCTGGGGGTTTGTCATATATGGCCTGTATTATGTTGAGGTAAGTTCCCTCTGTGCCAACTTTCTGGAGGGTTTTTATCATAAATGGGTGTTGAATTTTGTTGAAAGCTTTTTCTGCATGTATTGAGATGATCATATGGTTTTTCTCCTTCAACTTGTTAATATGGTGTATCACATTGATTGATTTGTGTGTATTGAAGAATCACTGCATTCCTGGGATAAACCCCACTTGATCATGGTGTATGATCCGTTTAATGTGCTGTTGGATTCTGTTTGCTAGTATTTTGTTGAGGATTTTTGCATCTATGTTCATCAGTGATATTGGCCTGTAGTTTTCTTTCTTTGTGACATCTTTGGTTTTGGTATTAGGGTGATGGTGGCCTCATAGAATGAGTTTGGGAGTGTTCCTCCCTCTGCTATATTTTGCAAGAGTTTGAGAAGGATGGGTATTAGCTCTTCTCTAAATGTTTGATAGAATTCACCTGTGAAGCCATCTGGTCCTGGGCTTTTGTTTGTTGGAAGAGTTTTCATCACAGTCTCAATTTCAGTGCTTGTGATTGGTCTGTTTATATTTTCTATATCTTCCTGTTTCAGTCTCAGAAGATTGTGCTTTTCTAAGAATTTGTCCATTTCTTCCAGGTCGTCCATTTTATTGGCATATATTGTTTGTAGTAATCTCTCATGATCCGTTGTATTTCTGCAGTGTCAGTTGTCACTTCTCCTTTTTCATTTCTAATTCTATTGATTTGAGTCTTCTCCCTTTTTTTATTGATGAGTCTGGCTAATGGTTTATCAATTTTGTTTTTCTTCACAAAGAACCAGCTTTTAGTTTTATTGATCTTTGCTATTGTTTCCTTCATTTCTTTTTCATTTATTTCTGATCTGATCTTTATGATTTCTTTCCTTCTGTTAACTTTGGGGGTTTTTTGTTCTTCTTTCTCTAATTGCTTTAGGTGTGAGGTTAGGTTGTTTATCTGAGATGTTTCTTGTTTCTTGAGGTAGGACTGTATTGCTATAAACTTCCCTCTTAGAGCTGCTTTTGCTGCATCCCATAGGTTTTGGGTCGTCATGTTTTCATTGTCATTTGTTTGCAGGTATATTCTGATTTCTTTAGTGACTGATCTCTTGGTTATTTAGTAGTGTATTGTTTAGCCTCCATGTGTTTGAATTTTTTACAGATTTTTTCCTGTAATTAATATCTAGTCTGATAGCATTGTTGTCGGAATAGATACTTGATATGGTTTCAATTTTCTTAAATTTACCAAGGTTTGATTTGTGTCCCAAGATATGATCTATCCTGGAGAACGTTTCATGTGCACTTGAGAAGAAAGTGTATTCTGTTGTTTTTGGATGGAATGTCCTATAAATATCAATTAAAACCATCTGGTCTAATGTGTCATTTAAAGCTTGTGTTTCCTTATTTATTTTCATTTTGGATGATCTGTCCATTGGTGAAAGTGGGGTGTTAAAGTCCCCTACTATGACTGTGTTACTGTCGATTTCCCCTGTTAGCATTTGCCTTATGTACTGAGGTGCTCTTATGTTGGGTGCACAAATATTTACAATTGTTATATCTTCTTCTTGGATTGATCCCTTGATCATTATGTAGTGTCCTTTGTCTCTTGTAATAGTCTTTATTTTAAAGTGAATTTTGTCTGATATGAGAATTTCTACTCCAGCTTTCTTTTGATTTCCATTTGCATAGAATATCTTTTTCCATCCCCTCACTTTCAGTCTGTATGTGTCCCCAAGTCTGAAATAGGTTTCTTGTAGACAGCATATATACAGGTCTTGTTTCTGTATCCATTCAGCCAGTCTATGTCTTTTGGTTGGAGCATTTAATCCATTTACATTTAAGGTAGTTATTGATATGCATGTTCCTATTATCATTTTCTTAATTGCTTTGGGTTTGTTATTGTAGGTTTTTCCTTCTCTTGTGTTTCCTGCCTAGAGAAATTTCTTTAGCATTTGTTGTAAAGCTGGTTTGGTGGTGCTGGATTCTCTTAGCTTTTGCTTGTCTGTAAACGTTTTCATTTCTCTGTCGAATCTGAATGAAATCCTTCCTGGGTAGAGTAATCTTGGTTGTAGGTTTTTCCGTTTCATCACTTTAAATATGTCCTGCCACTCCCTCCTGGCTTGCAGAGTTTCTGATGAAAGATCAGCTGTTAACCTTATGGGGATCCCCTTGTGTGTTATTTGTTGTTCTTCCCTTGCTGCTTTTAATATTTTATCTTTGTATTTAATTTTTGATAGTTTGATTAATATGTGTTTTGGCGTGTTTCTCCTTGGATTTATCCTGTATGGGACTCTCTGTGCTTCCTGGACTTGACTGACTATTTCCATATTAGGGAAGTTTTCAACTATAATCTCTTCAAATATTTTCTCAGTCCTTTTCTTTTTGTCTTCTTCTGGGACCCATATAATTTGAATGTTGGTGTGTCTAATGTTGTCCCAGAGGTCTTTGAGACTGTCCTCAATTCTTTTCATTCTTTTTTCTTTATTCTGCTCTACGGTAGTTAATTCCAATATTTTATCTTCCAGGTCACTTATCCGTTATTCTGCCTCAGTTATTCTGCTATTGATTCCTTCTACAGAATTTTTAATTTCATTTATTGTGTTGTTCATCATTGTTTGTTTGCTCTTTAGTTCTTCTAGGTCCTTGTTAAATGTTTCTTGGCTTTTCTCCATTCTATTTCCAAGATTTTGGATCATCTTTCCTATCATTACTCTGAATTCTTTTTCAGGTAGACTGCCTATTTCCTCTTCATTTGTTTTGTCTGGTGGGTTTTTACCTTGCTCCTTCATTTGCTGTGTGTTTCTCTGTCTTCTCATTTTGCTTAACTTATGGTGTTTGGGGTCTCCTTTTCGCAGGTTGCAGGTTCATTGTTCCCATTGTTTTTGGTGTCTGCCCCCAGTGGGTAGAGTTGGTTCAGTGGGTTGTGTAGGCTTCCTGGTGGAGGGGACTGGTGCCTGTGTTCTGGTGGATGAGGCTGGATCTTGTCTTTCTGGTGGGCAGGACCATGTCTGGTGGTGTGTTTTGGGGTGTCTGTGACCTTATTATGATTTTAGGCAGCCTCTCTGCTAATGGGTGGGGTTGTGTTCCTGTCTTGCTAGTTGTTTGGCATGGGGTGTCCAGCACTGTAGCTTGCTGGCCGTTGAGTGGAGCTGGGTCTTAGTGTTGAGAGGAGATCTCTGGGAGAGCTTTCACCATTTGATATTACATGGAGCCGGGAGGTCTCTAATGGACCAATGTCCTAACTCGGCTCTCCCACCTCAGAGGCACAGGCCTGACACCCGGCTGGAGCACCAAGACCCTGTCAGCCACATGGCTTGATTGACACCTTGTATTGTGATGACTTCCTTATGTGCCTCCCAGTCAGACATAGGAGGGCTTCTGAATTTCTGGAACCACAGAATGCATCTGCAGTCTTGTTTCCTTGTCTTTGCTCATGGCATATTTTATGCACGGTCTTCCTTCTCTTCATGAGGAATCTTGTCATCAGACTGTCTTTCTGTTTATGTTTTGGAAAATCCCCAAAGGACTGTAATAGGAATTATCTCCTCCAGGTCTTCACCTTACAGAGAAGGGCAGGGAGAAGATGGAGCCAACTCAAGTAACTGCAGGGAAAGATGCTCAGGTAGTGATCTGGAGGGGGCAGGCCCAGCCTGGCGAGGGCATCCCACAGACCCTGTGTCTGAATCACTTATTTAAAGGATTTTCTGAGCCTAGTTCCTTCACAGGCAAACCAAGAGTGAGATCTGTGGGAAAGAGTTTATGTAAAGCTTAAGCCATGACTTTTTTTTTTTTTAACTTTTGGATGCACTGGGTCTTCGTTGCTGTGTGCAGGCTTTCTCTAGCTGCGGCGAGCGGGGGCTACTCTTTGTTGTGGTGCACGGGCTTCTCATTGTGGTGGCTTCTCTTTGTTGTGGAGCATGGGCTCTAGGCATGTGGGCTTCAGTAGTTGTGGCATGCGGGCTCAGTAGTTGTGGATCACAGGCTCTACAGCACAGGCTCAGTAGTTGTGGCACTTGGGCCTAGTTGCTCCACGGCACGTGGGATCTTCCTGGACCAGGGCCCGAACCCGTGTCCCCTGCATCGGCAGGCAGACTCCCAACCACTGCGCCACCAGGCAAGTCCCAAGCCACGTCTTTATTAATTGATCATCATATCCTCGGCTTCTAGTGCAATGCCTTACAGTAATCAATAAACACAGGGTAGCTCAACACTGCTATCAAAGACAATGAAAACAACAATATCACGAGTTCTCACGGTCTGGAGATTTAGGAGAGGAGGTCAGAGGACAACTGCTGTTTCCCTTGTACAGAAATGTGACATCTATAAACTATCTGTAGTATTTCCCTAATTTGAAAGAGTTGACATTGTTCTCTTTTTTGATCTCCAAAAGTTCTTTGTTTCTCCTTGTCCATCCCTTGGTTTACTCAACAAATATTTATTGAAGGCTTATCGTGTGTCACTGTGCTAGGATTGCAATAATAAATAGATATATAGTTCCAGTCCTTTTGGAACCCTCAGTCCAGTGGAGGACACAGGTATTAATTAAAGAATGACATATCAATAAATACAAGGTGTGAGGAATTACTAAAAGAAAGGCTTGATCTGCGTTTCCCTGATGTTGGCCATTTGTATGTCTTCTTTGGAGAGATATCTATCTAAGTCTTTTGCCCGTTTTTTTTTTAATTGGCTTGTTTGTCTTTTTGTTGTTGAGTCGTAAGAGTTCTTTATATATTTTGGATACTAGATCCTTACCAGTTATATGATTCGCAAATATTTTCTCCAATCCTATGGATTGTCTTCTTACTCTCTTGATAGTGTTTTTGAAAAGAATGAAGTACTTATCCCAGCTATAACATGGAAGAACCTTGGGCAAAATATTTAATTGAAAGGAGCCAGATGTAAAATTATATAATTCCACTTACATGGAAATATCCAGAATAGGCAAATTTGTAGAGACAAAAAGCATTAGCGGTTACTAGGGAGTGAGGAGGGGGGAATGGGAAGTGACTGCCTAATGGGCATGAGGTTTTCTTTTGCGGTCATAACATCCTGGAACTAAACAGTGATGATGATTGTACAACATTACAGATGTACTAAATGCCAGTGAGCTGTTTGCTTTAAAATGGTTAGAATGGTCAATGTTATGTGTATTGTACCACAATAAAAATAGAAAGGTCTAAGGCATACCGAGAGCATTAAATGGAGACCCAACCTGATCTGGTGTACAGAGGAAGGATTCTGTGAGTAATAGTGACTGAGCTGCTAATAGCTGATTGTGAACTTGCTCTACAGTCTTGGAGGAAGAACAAGGGCATTTGGTGGAAATGGATGATGGTAGAGAAAGAGGCTTGTGCATAGGAGACACAGCTTGTGCAAAGACCCCGCTCCCTCTTCTACTTTGCATTACAACTGTGAGCACGCGGCTTTAATACTACCTCAGAGGCTCTAGTCTTTGTGATGGCTCTACACCTTAGCTGTAAAGGTGAAACCGGGCAGGACCCTGTGGGGCTCCTGGACACAAAAGCCTGTCTGTGTCCCCCCATTTCTTGATTACAGGAAATAGGCTTCATTCAGCTTCCACCACCTTCCCTGAGTTCCAACGGGCAGGTTCAAGCAGTTGATAATCAGGGAAGGGAGGGGATGGGGAGACAAGGGAGGAACAGTTAAGAAACAATAGCGCAGCCTCAGGGCAGAGTCCTGGTTCCCCCTCAAGGGACACACATAATATCCTTGAGCTGTTTTGCAGGTACTGAAACCCCCATCAGGTGGGAGAAGTTAACTGTATGCTGCCCACAAGCACGTAGACCCCAGACCTATTGGAACCAGAAGGTTGATGATGCTGACTCACACTTACCTCACCACCAACCAATCAGAAGAAAGGCCACAAGCTGATCACGCCCTCCTCTTTGAACCATTACTATAAAACTCCTCAGTATCCCCTCCAGGTTGGGACACACAATTTTGAGAGCATTGCCTACTGTGGCTCCCTTTGCCTGGTAAAGCAATAAAACCATCCTTTCCTACTTCACCCAAAACTCTGTCTCTGAGATTTAATTCAGTGTAGGGGTACAGAGGCTGGATTTGGCTTGAAAGGCAGGCTGTGAAGACACTATGACCACTTCCTTACTACCACTCCTCCAAAGATACCAGCAATAGGGACTTCCCTGGTGGCGCAGTGGTTAAGAATCCACCTGCCAATGCAGGGGACACGGGTTCAAGCCCTGGTCTGGGAAGATCCCGCATGCCGCAGAGAAACTAAGCTCATGCACCACAACTACTGAGCCTGTGCTCTCGAGCCCGTGAGCCACAACCACTGAGCCCATGTACCACAACTACTGAAGCCCACGCACCTAAAGCCCATACTCCGCAACAGGAGAAGCCACCACAATGAGAAGCCCGTGCACCGCAACGAAGAGTAACGCCCGCTCGCAGCAACTAGAGAAAGCCCGCACGCAGCCACAAAGACCCGATGCAGCCAAAGATAAATAAATAAATAAATAAATAAATGTATTTTAAAAAAAAGGAATACCAGCAATAACAAAAATGGGAACACAGAAATGAGCATTTCCTAAATGCCATAATATATAGTATTCACGTTCTAAAGTCAATACCCCCAAAAGATACTCTGAGGTGGTTATCCCCACTTTAGGCAATCAACTTATTTTATTTTGGTCATTGATCATCACGCAATATTTTCAAACATAGTAAAGAGCACGGAACAATGTATAGGGATCACCCACTTACTAACATCCAGCTTTAGCAAATGTTTGTACAGCCAGTTGAGATATGAAAAAGAAAGAACAGATTCGCTGATGCCAGGTTGCTCAGGCTGGAGGGAAGACCTGACAGTCCAGATCTTCCAACCTCAGATGTCCCCACTTCAGCAGTGCACAGTTCTATGGACTTAAGTTGAACTGGGACCGGTCATTAGAAATCAGCATCCTCATCTATGAAATGGGGATAATGTCTTATTTATTAATCTTACATGGTAGTTGGCATGTATGTTGCAGGGGAGGGGGTTGGGAGGGATGGACAAGGAGATCCCAAGAAACCTCCCTGTATGGAAAACCATAAAATATTCTGCAAACAAAGAAATCGTCGATGCTTACAAGATATTAAATGCCCTTCAGCCATCGGAAAAGCATATCCAATAATCCACTTTGTCTTAGCATCTGTGCAGATAAATATTTGTTAAATGTTTTAATGGTGATGATGGTCACTGACTAGGTAGAGAGTCTATTGGGCCCTTCCCAGTACAATCCCAGTGTGAATAGTGGAGCCCAGTGATATTATAAGCCCACCTCCAAATTTTCTGAAAAAATAAAATGGATGGTGGCTCGTGTCCCCAGTGCCTGAGCCAGATCCCAACCAATCCTGTGACAACATTTCCATTTTACTAATGGCTTGTGCCCCAGTGGATGCCCTCCATTGCCCAAAAATATGCAATCACTTAATTGCCATAGCAATCCTATTATATTACCATTACACAGCATCTAGTGGGGAAAGCTCAGAATACATTATTAGTGCTGAAAGGGACAATTCACTGGATTTCACTAAATGCCATCGCTTCCCAAAAAATGAATCAAAATCACTTGATGATGCACGTCTCACTGTAATGTCCCGCTCAGAGAGTGATAGGGAAGCTGCCACCATGGTCTGAGCTGCTTTCAGCAAAACTGGCTTTGTGGCAACAGCAGGGATGCAGAGACTTGTCTGTCTCCATCGTCACCGAGGTTCCCCAATGTGACGCTAAGGAATACATGTCATATCACCGTGTTGGGGCCCTTGGACATACTCCCTGGTCATCAAACGATCTTGCATGGAGCTCTCATCATGAAACTTTAGTTCAAAGGAGTGTTGAATTCTAAAATGGTTTCTGAATTTTAGAGGCCATGTCAGGAAAACACAGGCACATCCCAAATTCTGAAAATGAAACTTCCAAAGCAATGGAAGGTAAACAGGGGCTATTGGTCTGGAAAGAGTGGAGATCAGTAAAAATGGATCAGACCAAATCCAGGTACAATCCTGGAAAAGCAGTGCTAAACTCTTTGGGTCAGAACATAATCTTTTTACATGAAGAACCGCATGTAGATATATATTCTTCATGTAGAAAGATTATGTTCTGGGACTTCCCTGGTGGTGCAGTGGTTAAGAATCCACCTTCCAATGCAGGGGACGCAGTTCAATCCCTGGTCAGGGAACTAGATCCCACATGCATGACACAACTAAGAGTTCGCATGGCACAACTATGGAGCCCACTGGCTGCAACTAAGACCCAGTGAATCCAAAATAAATAAATTTAAGAAATAAAATTTTAAAAATAAAATAAAATCTGTAAAAAAAAAAAAATTATGTTCTGACTAGTGAGTCTTTAATACCACTTGGCAATGACTCCACTTCTCTCCCTGTTTGATACCTGTTTTCTCACCACTGTAAGTCAGAGTAGTCATAACAATGAACTGCCTTTGGACAGCTACGTTGGGTTAAAAAAAAAAAGATGTGAGCTTGCCTGCAATCACTCTTCTCCCAATACATGCCATGCTTTTTACATTTTGGTGGACAGGTCTTTCTTATAAAGCCGTGAAGCAGAATTAAAAGTCATGTGTGATCGTGATTAACCCTTTGCATGCAGAAACCTGCAAAGCATCAAAAAGGAACGAAAGTCACCTCAGGACCCAGGATGCAAAGGCTTACGAGAGTAACGATGTCTACAAGCAGAGTGAGAAGAATTTGTACAAGCCTTTGATTCTCTCTGATGTTTTTGAAAGCGCAAAGAGGCTTCATATTTAATTTATAGGGTTATATAAGCTGCTCTTCGTGTGTGTGTGTGTGTGTGTGTGTGAGAGTGTGTGAGTGTGTGTGTGTGAATTCCCCGGCAATAACCCTGACTCTGGTAGTTTGGATTTTGCATTACGGAGGCAACAACTATTCCAGGATCTGAATACTCATCCTACAGAGCTAAATCCAGGAGAGTGAAAGGGTAGCAACAATTTTGCTGACCTGGTGGCATTTCCCTTGCCTATAAAACCAGTTTTAACTGTGCAAAACCCTCACCACGTTGCATTTGGGAAATGCAGCGGCTGCACATTAAGCTGTTATGAATAACGGCTGTTGGAATGGAATAAAATGGAAACAAATCTGCGTTTTATTTGCACTCTTTCTGCAATCCCACGCCATCAAAGACTGCAGTTACAGTTCGTGCAACACCGCTGAAAGGACAGAGTTCTGCTGAGTGGCATGACGGTCCTCTGATTGTTAGCCAGGCGATCATTTGAAACCGCGACCATTCCTCCCTGACACTGGCCACTGAACATTCTAATAGAGATGGCTTGCCTCTATGGAAGAAAATATAATCCAAGTCAAGTCTAATTTGACTCAGACACTATCTAACTCTCCCCTTCTAATTCAGAGGCAATGAACCCAGGGTAAGAACTGTCAGGCCGGCCTCTGGGACTCTGAATATTCCTTTGCTTAAGGAGGCATGAGAGTTACATTGGATGATTTGGGCATCCGGCTGGTAACCGCATAGCAATGCACCTACAGTGGTGGCAGGCACTTTGCCATTATCCGTGTTGACAGGATGAAGCTGTAACATTCGGCGCAAGAGGATTAGAATGATCCTACATATTTGCCCAATGATAGGGGAATGATTAAGAAAATTATAATACAGCCTAGACTATCTATGCAGCCTTTAAAATGATAGTCATAGGACCATATAATAAGAACCAAGAAATGGTCAGTGTGGCTGTCTGTTGTGGTAATATTAAGGTAATAGTTATTTGTATTTCTCCGGAACTTCTACCTGCCCTACATTACAGTTTTCTGTAATGTAGAGGCCAGAGACATTACCATTTTCATTTTCCTCCTCGGCACACCCCAAACTGTGTTTCTCAGCCATGTTACATCTAGGTAAAACCACGTGACTAGTTTTGGCCAAAAGAATACGAGCAGAGAGCGCGTAAGTTACTTTGAAGCCTGGATCCTAAAACATCTGGCGTGATCTGCTGACCCCTCTTAATCCCATCCATGTGGCTAGAAGCAAAGAGCCCCAGAGTGACGTAGCCACAGAATAGAAGGACACTGGCTCCCCACAAGGCTGCATGGAGGAGGGCAGCCCAGGAAGGTCCCCGACTCACTTCTGATTTACAGGAAAGAGAAAAAAAAGTTTATGAAGCTACTGAGATGGGGGGTGAGGGTTAAGTAGTTCGTGTTAACCTACTTTGAATAAGAGACTCAAATGTTATGCCATTTCAGTGTTGTGCACAAACGCTCTGCCTTTTAAAATGGAGAACAGTCACATTTTGAAAATCATACCGCGTTCGCAAACAAACTTATGGTTACCAAAGGGGAAAAGGAGGGGAGGGATAAATTAGGAGTTTGGGATTAAAATATACACACTACTACATATAAAATAGATAAGCAGCAAGGACCTACTATATAGCACAGGGAACTATATTCAGTATCTCGTAATAACCTATAATGGAAAAGAATCTAAAAAATAATATATATATATAATATATAAAACTGAATCACTTTGCTGTACATCTGAAACCAACACAACATAGTAAATTAACTATACTTCAATGAACATTTTTTAAAAGAAGAAAATCATACTGAGAAAGTAGGATTGTAAAGTAGAAGTAAAGTCCCCTGTTTAAAACCTGGATAATGGCTGTAAGAATAAAACCAGCTCCCTTTTATGGAGCACCTGGCACAATTTGACGGCATCCTTGTGACAACCCCGCAAGAAGACACTATCATTCCATGCTAATGCTGGGGAACTCAGGATCTGATAAGGAAGGTCAAGTCGCACAAACTAAGTAGGAATTCCAGAATTTGAATTCAGGTGTGTCAGGTGCCAAAGCCGAGGCTTACTTACCAGGACTGGCCCGACGAGACGTGGCATGCCTAAGCTTCAGGCCAATGTGGGTGAAGAGTCGTAACCACTGAACCGTTACGTAACGAGCTTCCTGTGTCCAAGGCACTGTGCGAGGTGGCCCCCTAGGTGAGAAAAGGAAACACTGTGTGTTCTTTAAACATTTAAAGGACTGTAGGAAATGATGACAGCTTGGCGGCACAAATGGTATCTCCCCTTCCCCAGTTGCTTCTGCCTCTGCCCCCAGCCACTTTTTACCACATTTTACTTCTCGGCTAATTTTTATGAATCAGAGTCCAGCACTTTAAGCAGACACTGGCTTGAGTTACTGGGCTTTAGGGCAATTTTAAACCAGAGCAGTCAGGAGAGGGCTTCGGTTTATATCCCAGGCCAACTACTTTATTAGCTGTGTGTACTTGGACCACGAGACTTACTGTCCCTGGGGCTCAGTTTCCTTATTCATAGGATAGGGATGATGATAATAATAGTAATGACTTCATAGAATTGTAGCAAAGCACATAGAACAAGAGTCTGGCACATAGCATGTGCGTGCGTGCGTGTGTGTGTGTGTATGTGTGTGTGTGTGTGTGTGTGTGTGTTCTGGCATTCTGTGAACACCGAGAAATCGGAGCCATGATCAGCTCTTCACAATTTTTCCACACTTTCCTGAACATACAGCTGGTGGGTTGACTTGTCAAGGTCATTCTCCATGACCTAGCTCCCTTTCTGTCCTCTTTCTCTTCAGTTCTTCTGAGCATGTTGGCCTCCAGACTCCAAGTCACAGGGCAGAATGTAGGAGTCACCATTTATACCTCCAGATCTCATCCAGATTTTCCTGGGCTTCCAAAACTAGGACTTTTCGGGCAATGATGAGAAATATCTGAGTCTCCGGCATCATCCCATCACAATAGCACCCAAACCTCATGGCAAGTAATTGAAACTGCTCTTGATGTAATTAAATTCCTAAAAACACAGAAGGTCCCCTTTGTCATCAGAAGACAAAACCAGGTATATGTGAAAGTCACTTAAAGGCAATCTAAATCATGCAGTGCATGTTAATATATTTACGTTGCATTTTGTTGTATTTTATTATATATTTTTTCTTTCACGAGGATGGTTACTATTTATCTGAGTGCTTACTATGTGCTAGCTTATTTTTATAGTATTTGGTTTAATTTTTTACAAAACCCAATGGAGTATTATTATTTTTCTAACTTTAGAGATGAGGATATGGGAACTGGGGGATGGTAAGTCACTTGCTGCTCTGCCGGTGACTGATGGAGCTTGGCTTGGACCTGAGGAATGCCGAATTTCAAAGCCAGTTCCCTTTTCTCTCTATTCCAAGCCACCCAGAGGGCAGGAAACATGTCTTCATCTATCTTTGCCTTCCCAACAGCATATGGTCCATTCCCTGACACACAGTGGGTGCGAACAGTAACAAGATATTTAACAAAGGTTAGCAGAAAAAAAAGAAAGAAATCCTTAAGTCTAATGCCATATCACCGTAACTAGGTCAATTTACTTCTGTGTGAACAGAAAGACGTTGCCATCTCTTAAGTGAGGCATTGTGGCTAAGTCCACATCTACTGATTCTGTCCCCAAATTCTGTCCATTTTGGAGAAGAGCATAATTGGATCATATTGACCATCCCTCCTTTAATATATTTCAGTACAACAAAGAGATTCAGATTCTGAAGAGAGGTCTTCACAGGAAAAGCAAAAGGCAAAACCATAATTTCTGGCCACCTTCCTGTTAGCTACATAATGAACCCCAACTCTTCATTAATTCATACATTCATTCACACATTCATTCACTCATTCATTTATTCATATATTCATTACTCATTCATCCGTATATTCATTCACTCATATATTCATTCATTCATATATTCATTGACTCATTCATTTATTCATTTACCCCCCAGGGGGTGTTACCTGCCTGAAATCTTAGTGTTTAGATCTGACAAAGAAATACAACACAATCTTTGATTATGGCAAGCTCATCATACTGAATAAATTTTTTTCTTTTATGATTTTCCCCTAATAAAAAATAATATTTGCTGATTATAAAACACAGAATCAAAACATTTAAAAAAGAAGCCCCTGTAATCCCCCACTTAAAGATTAATAATAACTAAGTAACATTTGGTTATATTTCCTCCCAGACTTTTCTATGCATATTTTATAAATATGGTATACTATACATACTAATTTATGACTTTTTCTTTACTGAATATACACTGTTTGCATTTCATCATTTTGTAAATATTCTTCTACAATGCCTTTCTTTGTCTGCAAAGTGTTCCACTCAATTGCCCTGCAGTACTTTGCTTAACCACGTCTTGGGTGTATTATTCTTTTTTTTGTTTTTTCTTTTATTCATTTATTTATTTACAGGCATGCCTCAGAGGTACTGTGGGTTCAGTTCCAGATCACTACAATAAAACAAGTCACATGAATTTTTTGGTTTCCCAATGCATATAAAAGTTATGTTTAGGGTTTCCCTGGTGGTGCAGTGGTTGGGAGTCCGCCTGCCGATGCAGGGGACACGGGTTCGTGCCCCGGAGCGGCTAGGCCCGTGAGCCATGGCCGCTGAGCCTGCGCGTCCGGAGCCTGTGCTCCGCAATGGGAGAGGCCACAACAGTGAAAGGCTCGCCAAAAAAAAAAAAAAAAAGTTATGTTTACACTATACTATAGTCTATTAAGTATGCAATAACATTGTGTCTAAAAAACAATGTACATGAGGATACTCAAACAGCCCTATGGAGAGAACCATGCAGTGGGAAACTGAGCTCTCCAGGCAACAGGCTGTGAGGAACGACATCCTTGTGAGGGAGCTTGGAAGCACATTTCCCAGTGCTGCTCAAGCCTTGAGATGACTGCAACCCCAGCCAACGTTCACTGCAAAGTCACGAGACATCCTGAAACAGAACCAGGCAGCTAAGCTGCTCCTGCTTTTTAAACCATGGACGTAATAAGAAAATAAATGTTGACTGTTTTAAGCCATTAAAAATTTTTTTTAAAAATAAAAAACAATGTACATACCTTAAGAAAAAAATACCTTATTGCTAAAAATGCTAAACATCATCTGAGCCTTCAGTGAGTTGTAATCCTTTTTGCTAGTGGAGGGTCTTCCTTTGATGTTGATGGCTGCTGACTGATGCATGTATTCTTCTTTTTTTTTTTTTGCGGTACGCGGGCCTGTCACTGCCATGGCCTCTCCTGTTGCGGAGCACAGGCTCCGGACGTGCAGGCTCAGTGGCCATGGCTCACGGGCCCAGCCGCTCCGCGGCATGTGGGCTCTTCCTGCACCGGGGCACGAACCCGTGTCCCCTGCATCGGCAGGCAGACTCCCAAACACCGCACCACCAGGGAAGCCCCGGATGTATTATTCTTAATGGCATCATTGTTGTTCTTTACAAAATACACAATAATGAGAAATTGATGTTGGCAAAAGTGTAGAGAATTAAACTGCCCCCACATTTTCACCTGTTATTTCTTTTGCATTCGTTTTCCAAATTACCTTAGGGTAGCTTGACACATCTTTAATTGAAGTCCTAATTATTGTACATAATGCAGCTCACACCTGTGGTGATAATGCTTTTATTAGCATTAAAACTAAAGACATCAAAGAATCATATCAGGATAAAATGTCTATTTCTAATTTAATAGAATTGCAATTAAAGCAAATTTGATCTGAATGAAATCCCATCATAACTGTTTTTTTCTTTTCTGCACAGTGAGTGAAAATTATTCTCCCCTAAATTGAAGATTAATAACATGCTTTTAATGTTAAATGTAGCAATTCAAGCATTAGGTTGCAATTCAAGTTCAACATCACTGAACATTTTATAAACTTCACATTTTACCATCTCTGGGAAGCGCTCCGAGGTAAATGCATTAGCGTTCAATGCATTAATGTTATTTTTCTTTATAAATGAGGTTATAACAGTGTTGTTACCTTCATTTGAATATTTTAATGAAGGGATAATATAGGGAGAGTGCTGCATTTTCACAAGGTAATTGTTTCTTCCCTGAGTGGCTAAACTTGGGCAGAAAGTGGAATTTATCTCATTGAAATTCTATTATGGCTGCATGGCTGTTGTTACTTGTCAGGAATCTCTCATTACCTGGAAACTGGGGCTTTTTGTTAAAACTCTTCTTTCCCATGGCATCCAGTCTCTTGCCTTCCTAAGGTGTAATCCTATCCTCTGGCAAGTCACAGCATCAAACCTTTGGTATCTTGCTCCAAGTATGCACTGGCTCAGCACTTAGAACGGAGCCGGATGGAGAATTCTGATTTAGATAAGTTCAGACTGGCTTGGTCACAAGTAATCGAAATTTGCAGTAGAACCTAAAATGAGGGAAAGGTATGCAACTGCTTTCAAGTTACTAAGAGTTGGGTCTGTGCCTATGATAGATTAATTGCAAAAACAGCCCCAATTTTCTGTCCTTCACTGAATCTGCTCCATTCACAATGTAACTTTCCAGATTCTCCCATCAACAGATGGAGTCTGTTTTTCCACTCCTCGAATCTGGGCTGGCCTTGCCATTGGCCTTGACCAGTAGAATTTGGCAGAAGTGACATCTTGCTCTTGGACCCATGGCTCCACGATAAGAACAAGCCCAAGTTAGCCGACTGGAGGACGGGACCCTTTGGGGGAAAACCAAGGTGCTTCTCTCAACAGCCAGCCAAATCTCACAAGCAGAGCCGCCAGCCAAAACACAGATGATAACAGATTCACGAGGGATCCCAGGCAAGGTTAGAAGAACCACCCAACTGAGCCCAGCCTAACTTGGCCACCTGCAGTTAGGAGCCAAACAGCCATAATATGTTACGGAAAAACCCGAACGAACTTTTTGGCCAATCCAATATTTGAAGCCCATAATTTTTGAGTAGTTTGTGACTCAGCATCAGGTAACTTATATAACACCCTACCTCTGCCAGAGTCTACCTGAACGATCATGGATGCGTGAGCTACTAATCTCTTTGAGTTTTCTTTTCCTTCACTGTAAAGTGAAAACAATAAGACTCCTCTATAGGATTGTCTTGAATTAAAGATAGTAGATATAAAATATTTAGTACAGTGCATGCTACAGAAGAGTGCTCAGAATAAATGTTAGCTGTTATAGTTGCTGAAGCTGCTACTGTTCATTTCCGTGACTCAGATCCAAGCATTTCAATTAGTGGTTGACAGCATGTGTCTGGAGGTAGGCTGCCACCATTGGGTGCCTGACTCAGTCATCACTAGCAGTGTGACCTTGAACAGCTTACTTAACTTCTATGCCTCTGTGACCTCATCTCTGAAATTGGAATAATAATAGTACCTACTTCACAGAATGGTTGGGATGATTAAATCACTTCAAAATAGATGAAGTGCTTAAAAACTGATTGCATATTTTAGACACGAAATAAACAGAATTAATTATTATTTATAATAATAGAGAGATTTACAGATCTCTCTGTACATCTAAGTGGAAAAAATCCCTACCTATAATATTTATCTCTGAGATCTCCATTTGGTCTTTGGGACTAAGAATATGAGTATTTTTCTAAAATGTGCGTGATGGAAATTTGCAAATATGTGCACAAGGAAAATATTCAATAGTATAATAAAACGGATCAATCTATCACTGAAACTCAATAGTCATCAAAACACAGCCCGTCTTGTTTTTCTCTACCCTCATCCACTTCTCATTCTCCAGATTATTTTGTTGAAAATGCCAATTATCATATCATTTCCTCTGCAAATATTTTAGCATCTATCACAAAAATACAATCTCCTTAAAATAAATAACCACATTCCATGTTCACACCTAAAAATTAACAAAAGTTCCTAATATCATCAAACATCCCCTTTTGATCCAAAAGTTTCCCCTCCGTATTCTTTATCTTTGCTTTTAATAACCTAGATTATTTGTCACACACAATTTCCCACAGGGTGGATTTTACTGATTACATCTCTCTAGTGCATTTTGACCTGTTCCTCTGTCTCCTGTGTGTCCTATAAATTTATATTTGGATTTAGAAGTTTGATCATACTGGGTTCAATGATTTTTTTTTTTTTTTTTGGTCAAGAATACTTCGTAGAAGGCACAGTTTACTTATACATACGTTGTCTGGTTCTCGCTATTTTTTGTCATATCATCATAAACCACTTATGATTACTGACTAGATCCAAGAATTGATTTTTTTAAATGGTGACAGTTTAATTCTATTATGTCTTCTCTGTTCACTAGAATACCGCTAAATGAAACTTCCCTTCACAACTATTTGCTTATACTGTGATAAAGCACAGTGTGACATAAACATTTACCTCCACCTTGTCTTAATTTAGTTAACAATATATTCCAGAGATAATTACATGGCAACATAATGAAATATTTTCTCATTCCTTTTTATAGCTGTGTAGAACTCCATTGTGTAGATATACATGGATAATTCAATGAACTGCTCATTGAGAACTTCGGGATTGTTTGCTGCCAGTTTTTTGACACTGCAAATAATGCTATAAATGAATAGTTTGGGCATAGAGGGATATTGTTTGTTTGTTTGTGGTCTTGGTCAATTTTTATAGCCTGAGGCTTTCTGAATCTTGTTGGGGAGTGAGAATGTTGTAGGAGATAAATCCAGTTATGTGTATCTTCACAGTAAGGGCAAGGGTATTCCGACATTCATAGATCTTACAGTTCCAGCTTCAACTGTTTTCTGAGATTGCCAAATCCCCCTGACATGTCTATGTAGTCATTTGCCCTTCTGCAGAGATTTAAAGAATCTGGATTGTGGGAGGGAAAAGTGACTCATGTACCCAGCGAGTAAACCCCTTTCCCTTAGCTTCCTGTCTGGTTTTGCTTATCTCTATTGATCACAGATTATGGGCTTGCCTTCTTCATTAGGAAGAGTCTACAAAAGAAAGCCAATTGCCAATGTTGTTCCGGAAACTGTACAGAAGACAAAAATGTCAGAGCGAGTGATGGATGATGGGGATGGGGGTGGTTCATTACATCTTTTTGTTACATCCCTCACAAATGTCAGGGACCTCCTCTCCAGGATTTTTCAGTGGTCAGAAACCAAGGGATCTTCGGAATGGAGGAAATTTAGAGAGTTCTCAGTTCTGTTCAGCCTCTCACCTAGTATATTTATTCTCAAACACATGGATCTGCTGTATAAATACATGGGGCAAAAGTGCACTTCCTGGGAGAAGTCAAAATAAAAACCCCGCTTTCAAGATTGAGTCCCTGAGCCCAAGCCTGTCACTCAAGGGTGTTTCTATCCTCATCAGGAACAATCTCAACTTCAAGCTTTATCTTAGTCTTTCCCAAGGGTCCAGCTACTTAATAGCCCAAATGTGTTTATTGAAAGAAACACCTAACGTGGCCTCCAAGGCCATCAGCACAGCAGGCTCTGTTGTATCCACCTGAGGTTAGACTCCAAGGAGAATGAGGAACACATCTCCTTGTCAACACAGATGACTCCTCCTAAGGAGGGGCCAACAGAGATTCAAGGGGTCCAACATTGGTGAAGGAGTTTGATACGTGTGAGTTCATACCTGTTAAATTGTATCACAAAATAAGCAGTATAAGACTCTTGACAGAAAATACTGGGTTTTTTTTTGTTTGTTTGTTTTTACATCTTTATTGGAGTATAATTGCTTTACAATGGTGTGTGAGTTTCTGCTGTATAACAAAGTGAGTCAGCTATACATATACATATATCCCCATATCCCCTCCCTCTTGCGTCTCCCTCCCACCCTCCCTATCCCACCCCTCTAGGTGGTCACAAAGCACCGAGCTGATCTCTCTGTGCTATGCGGCTGCTTCCCACTAGCTCTTTTACACTTGGTAGTGTATATATGTCCATGCCACTCTCTCACTTCGTCCCAGCTTACCCTTCCCCCCCGGCCCGTGTCCTCAAGTCCATTCTCTACATCTGCATCTTTATTCCTGTCCTGCCCCTAGGTTCATCAGAACCACTTTTTTTTAAGATTCCATATCTATGTGTTAAATGCTGTTTTTTCTAATGTTGTTTACTACCACTACTACTACTGACAATACTAATAGTCACCGGTGACTGAGTCTACGGTTGACAAGAGTTTAAAATGACATCCACTCAAGCAATTCTGCCAGGAAGCTAATATTGGTTCTATCTTACAGACGAGGGGGATTCAGAACTTGCCTGGCTTTAGAGTCAGAAATTAAGCCAGTTCTCTGTGACTCCAGACTTCCTTTTATCCATTGTTCTGTGACCCTCTAGTAACTTCCACTATGGATTCGATTTGTGCTTGGACACCACCCCCCAACCCAGCTGACATTTAAGCAATTAGACTTGTAACCTTAAACTAGGCAAGAGGCTTCCATCAAACGTGGCTGTGTCTCGGCACTAGGTATCGGGGGTAACTGAGAAAACAGGTACCATGGCCTGCAATCCACTCACTGCAGCCTTTTAATGCAAAAGATTGCTCTTAGTTAAATAGCTTGCCCATGTTTTGATTTTTAATTTTCTCCTCTAACAATATAATGTGCCATTTAGAGCAAGGTTCAAATCAATATGACATTTCAGTACCCGTTAAATGTCTTGGCAACTAAACTTCCTTGTTATCCAATTACTTGTCATTTAATAAACATGTTCCCACCTTGAATCAGGGAACAGGAGGGGGGCGAGTTGCCCACATCCTTTCTCTCTGTTGTGATGATGCTTAGCTGGGTGTGGGTGCTGATCTCCCTATTTCTCCTTCCAACCCAACATGGCTCTGTTCTGTTTGCCACTTTCTCGTCTCATTTTGCACAATGAGAAGTCAACCCAGAAATGTGCTTCTCCTGGCCACACAGCTTCGTTCCGTGATTTCGTTGTGGTGGTTGTTACTTAATCACTGGCACTTATCCACCTCACAGCTTATAATAAAGTGTGAAAATAATCTCAGTCCCTAGATTGGCCTGAGCCACCTGCTTTTCCTTCTTGAATCTTGCTTTCCCTAACTCCTTTTTCTCACCTGATAGTCAAGGTTCTTTTAGAAAACCTCTTATCTAGACCAAACTTGCTCCTTTTATCCCCCCACTTCTAAATGCTGAAAAACAAACCTACACATCACAAAGATAAATTCAGAAGCCAAGTTAGCAGCATCTACTTTTACTGTGGCTTTTATCTTTAGAAGTTTTAAAATTCATTTTTTATCGGAATGCACCATTGACATGGGACGTTGAACTGAGAATGTATCTTGAAGCATAAATTCAACATTTGGGTGTCAGTCCTGATTCTGGTATTAGCTAGCAGAAAGTAAATGACCTCGAGAGAAGAACTACCCCCTCTCTGGACCTCCATGAATACATATTTAAAATGGGATTTGTGGGACTTCCCTGTTGGCGCAGTGGTTAAGAATCTGCCTGCCAACGCAGGGGACCCTGGTTCGAGCCCTGGTTTGGGAAGATTCCACATGCCGCGGAGCAACTAGGCCCGTGAGCCACAACTACTGAGCCTGCGCGTCTGGAGCCTGTGCTCCGCAACAAGAGAGGCCGCGACAGTGAGAGGCCCGCACACCACGATGAAGAGTGGCCCCTGCTTGCTGCAACCAGAGAAAGCCCTCGTACAGAAACAAAGACCCAACACTCCCAAAAGCAAATAAATAAATTTATTAAAAATAAATAAACGAATTTATTAAAAAGAAAAAAGGGATTTGTGTGGAATAGATCCATGGTTCTCCCCTGGAGTGATCGCTATGTTCTCCGACAATGGACAGACTCTGATTCTGCATTTATGAGTAAAGCAGGGGGCAGCCACGATTTAAGACCCGTGTGCTTGATGATCCCCAAGTGTCCTTCCAGTCTACACGTCTGTGGGTACGTTGTTTTGTAAGGAGAGAGGATACCTACAAGATCCCAGCACAGCATCCAAAACAGCTTACGAAATGAAGAGAAGTAGCTCAGTCCAACATAAAACGTGCTGTGTTCTAAGTGGAGCAAAACCAGATATTTCATGGGGAGAAGGAACACATTAGCCCTGCTACTGAGGACAGCACCTTCAGCTACAGAAGCTACCTGAGTTCCATGGACAGGGTAAGCCCCCCTCCACTCAAGAGCTGAGAGATACTTCTCCAGCCGGGATGTGGCGTCAGAGTTACTAAAACTGTAGTGATAATAGCTACAGTTTATTAGCTACTACAACCATTGAAATCACTTGGCATCTGGATTCAATGGTTTTCATTTACCAACTAGGGCTAATGACAATACCTACCACATGAAGCTATTAAGGTTTAATAAATTGATTTATGTAAAGCTATAATATATTTATTTAGCTTTTATCATCATTATTTTTAAAAATTCAGATGAGAGTAGAGATGTGGATGGACCTAGAGTCTGTCATACAGAGTGAAGTAAATCAGAAAGAGAAAAACAAATATCGTATATTAACGCATATACGTGGAATCTAGAAAAAGGTTCAGATGAATCTATTTTCAGGGCAGGAAGAGAGACGCAGACGTAGAGAACGGACGTGTGGACACAGGGGTGGGTAAGGGGAGGGTGGGATGAATTGGGAGATTAGGTTTGACATAAATACACTACCATGTGTAAAACAGCTAGTGGGAACCTGTGGTATAGCACAGGGAGCTCAGCTCGGTGCTCTGTGATGAGCTAGATGGGTGGGATGGGGGTGATGGGAAGAAGGTCCAAGAGGGAGGGGATATATGTATACATACAGCTGATTCACTTCTTTGTACACCAGAAATTAACACAACATTGTAAAGCAATTATACTCCCATAAAAATAAAATAAAATAAAAATTCAGATGAGAAACGTCAAATTCAGGGCGATCTCACCCCAAATCCTCTATTCATTTCACCTCATTGAAGTGCAGATACATGCAGGACACACGGGTTTCCTTCTGCCCTTCATCATTCCCTTTAGGATAGCTCTGAATTGTGAAAGGATGAAGTTTAATGCTGGATTAATCCTTCACTGTGACAACCACTAGATGGACAGAGAGCTGCATGCAAGCCATGGGATTTTCAGCACCCGGAGACCCCTAATCTTGTTTAATCAGATTTATTGATCATTAGTTTAAGATGTTTAAGTATCGCTAGGTGGTTAAATGTTTTATTCTATTTTGTTGAAGACTAAAATGTCTCCTTGCCCTGCCACCAGTAAAAGTACTGGCCTATCTGAGAGACACGTCCAGAGGGTATGTGATCTTCCCAGCAGCTCCTTCCTCACCCCCGTACCACCTGGCAGTTCTCACATAAATCAAACCTGAGAATGGGTCATTGATTTCTTTATGTAAAGAAATTCAGTAAAAGGGGATTTTAGAAGCATTCTAATATAACGTGTTTTACTATCTACAAAGTCAACTGAAGTTTCCATCTCTCTCTTTTTCTCATAAATCAATTTTTTTTTTCTTATCAGGAAAAAAAAAATGAAAGCATCTGTCACCATCCTTTACTTCCACCAACATCGACTAAGCATCTGTTGTGCCTATGATGACACAGAGGTACTGGCACTCCTGACCTCAAAACACTCACCTTCTAATAGAGAAGACTAAAAGTAATCAATCCATCAAAATAACATATGAAGAAGGATCATAGCAAATATTTGTTGAGCTCCTGCTTTTCACCCCTAACTGTGTTAAGAGCTATTGCACACAAAACAAGGTGGTAAGTGTAGCTTTGTCTTATTCTAAGATGAAGGTCTAAGACAATGAGTGCCGGAAGTCTTATATTCCTAATTGAGACTTTTGACCTAATGGATGTATATAAAGTACCTGGAGAGTAAAGACTCTTTCCTGGTCCATGAAACATTTATAACAAATGTAACTATGCATTCATGCTGTATTCCAAGTGGAGTAAAAACGGATATTTCATAGGGAGAAGGAACACATTAGCCCTGCTACTGAGGACAGCATCTTCAGCTACAGAAGCTACCTGAGTTCCAAAAGCAAGTATCACCAAGTTCCAAATAATTGGTATTATATGGACCACAGTTTTTGGACTATAAGGTAATTAAGTTAGAAAAGTGTTACCAAAATTAACTAAAATAAATATAGATTAAGAAATTTTAGGGACTTCCCTGATGGTCCAGTGGTTAAGAATCCACCTTCCAATGCAGGGGATGCGGGTTTGATCCCTGGTTAGGGAACTAGGATCCCACGTGCTGCAGGGCAACTAAGCCCACGTGCCACAACTACTGAGCCTGCACACCACAACTAGAAGCCCGTGCATAGCAATGAAAGATCCCACGTGCCGCAGATCCCGTGTGCCACAACTAAGATCCGACACAGCCAAAAATAAATAAATATTAAAAAAGAAAATAGAATCCTTACCTTATTAAAAAAAAAAAAGAAATTTAAAAAATTACTTCCAAACCACCTATGGTTCAGAGAAGCATACTGGATATTTTCAAAATATTTGGAACTGAATTATAATTAAAATACCAGATATCAAATGATGAAGGATGAAGTGTTAAGCATATATACATATTATATATATACACATACATATACATATTTTTATATACATATGATATATATGATATATGATATTCATTTTATATATCTATATTATAAATGTATAACTATATATAATATATACTTTATTTATATATTATATATATGTAATAAATGAGCTTGGCATCTAACTTAAGAAGTTTGGAACAGAACCAACAGAATAAACCCACAGGAGTTAGAAAAAGCAGAGACAATAAAGTTGAAAGCAGAAATTAAAGAAATAGAAAACAAAAGTTATCACAGGGAGAATCAGAAAGGCAGAAGTTGATTCTTTTAGAAAGACTAATAAAGTTGACAGAAGTCCTTCAAAATTGATCAAAGACAAAGGGGAAGAAAGGTGCCACAAACTGATAATGTTAGAAACCAAAAGAGACATCACTACAGATGCTAGGGATGTTTATTTGCTGTGTTACTACTATTGGTGAAAAATGTGGTCACCACTAGGAAGGGAAGTGATGGGAGTCAGGAGGGAACAGAATGTCTCTTCACTGTAAACTCTTTTGTACTGTTTAAGTGATTGCAACCCGTGTGCATTGCCCATTACAAAGTAGAATTAATAAAAGATTTGCCTAAACGTAGATTTTATAAAAAGCATTTGCATAGTTATTTTCCCTTTACAAGGATTTGAATGTGGAGTGTTACTATCCTCACAATGACCATGTGACATACATTTCATGATTTTCATTTTGTGGTTGACAAAATGAAGGTTTAGAGAAAGCAATGCACACGGCTAGAAGTAGAGAATAAGGATTGCTTTTTACTACTTTTCTTAACGTTTAATTGTAAAAATTTTAAACTTCTGAAAAAATGGAAAATAGGGAATTCAATGTGCATACCACCTAGAGTCTAAAATTAATGTTTGATCATATTTTCTTTATCACATAACTAGAGGATAAAAATTTGAATTTATATTGTATGAGCTATAAATTCCATGTTCTTTCTGCCACATCCAGAGAAAAAGATTCACTGTTACTAAAGCATTTGTGTGTGGCACAAAGTCAAATAGCCGTTTCCAGATGGTGCTTTCAGATATATACAAAGCACTGTTGGCATCTTTGCAATAAGCATATAGCTTCCTAAAGTGACTATCTATAAACCATAGTCCTTTCATTATTTTTGTTCTGCATGTTGATCATACATAATGTTTATGTTTCTCCTTCCTTTCCTTGGCCAATCCTTGACCCTTCTGGCCAGCTTCATCCTCTTCTCTGACTCCCACCTATTCTGCATCTTTCTGCAAGAATTAAGAAAATCCCCTCTGCTCACAGCATTCTGCAAACCCAAGCTGGGCCAACAAGAAAGAATGGCAATATTAAAATGCCTTTGCAGGTTATGATTTAATCTCCCTCAGGATTCAGCCATCATTACATTCTTATGACATCATTTCTATATATTCTTGAAGCAAATGTAGACTACTTTTGCCCTGGGAGCCAGTGGATGCCCAGCTGGCTGGCAAAACATTATTTCTAGATGTGTCTGTGAGGTGTTTCAGGAAGAGATCTGAACTGATAGACTGAGTAAAGAAGATCACCCTCATCAATGTGGGTGGGTATCATCCAATCCATCAAAGGCTGGAATTGACAAAAAGGCAGAGTAAGGGTTAATTTGCTCTCTCCTTGAGCCTGGATGTCCATCTTCTCCTGCCCTGGAGCATCAGCGCTGGTTCTCAGGCCTTCAGTCTTGGACCGGGATTTACATCATTGGCCCTTCTGTTCTCAGGCCCCTGGCTTGGACTGCAACTACACCATTGGCTCTCCTGGGTCTCTGGTTTGCAGATGGCAGACTGTGGGACTTCTCAGCCTCCATAACTGAGCCAATCCCTCCTAATAAATCTCTATCTATACATCTTTCTTTATCCTACTGGTTCTGGAAACCTGACTAATACAAATAACTGTGCTTCTTGGCCACTTTATTCCCCCCGCACCGCATGGCTTGCGAGATCTTAGTTCCCGGACCAGGATTTGAACCCAGTCCCACGGCAGTGAAAGCGTGGAGTCCTAACCACTGGACCGCCAGGGAATTCCCTTCGTTGGCCATATTTCCCAAACCTGTAAGTAGCGTGTTCTTTTTTAAGGTTCTCACATAGATAATGTTTCATTAACATTAATCTCGTCATTCATAGAGCATGTATTGAACGTCTGCTATGAGCTAGCCATTCCTGCAAGCATTAGGATCAATTTTGAACTAAAAATAAAAAACAGGGTTATTGCCCTCAGAACTGTCATCTGCTTTTATAAGGTAGGTATTACTTCCCTTTTTCATGGCTCAGAGAAACCAAGAACTAGTCCAAGAGGACCCAACTAGGAGCAGTCACAGCGGAGAGGAAACGCAGAGCTGCCCATCTCTGAACCCAGAGATTTCTCAACGACACACAAATGCCTTTTATACCATCCTGAACGTTAATTTGGTGGCTCACGTTTAAAACAAACATCATTTGGAGCAGGACAAACTGGGGCTGCAGCCCTTCTTCGCAAAGCCCTTGAGCTAAGTGAGAATGTTTTTCCCCCATGTTTAAAAGATTGTAAAACAGCAAAAGCACCAACAATAAGAGCAAAGAAGAGTATGCAATAGAGATCTATGTGGCCCCAAAGAACACGAAATATTTACTATCTGGACTTTTACAGGAAAAGTGGGCCCATCCCTGACCTGGAGTATATGGAGCAATCCATTCGTCTACAGGATTTTGTTTCTGCTTTTTTTTTTTTTTAATAGCTTGGCTGGTGTACTTCAGAAATAGCCACTTTCATCAATTATTTCACCCGCTGTTTCATGAGTAAATAAATGCCCTCTCACAGCATTCCTTGGGAAGATGGCTTCACACATGGTTATAATTCCTGATGAGAAGACAAGCCAATCGGAGGTAAAGTGGGCAAAGAGGGAAACCATGCTGTTTGTTTAAAGCAGCTCCATGGCCCGCTAATGGAATTTCTCTTTCCCAAGTTACTGAAATCTGTGTAGGAAGGAGAGGGGCAGTTTGATGGGATCAGCACTTCCAGAGTCATCGACAGCAACGAAATTGGAAAAATGCACCAAACCCTGGGTTTCAGCGGGCTGTGGACTTAATATAGATTGAGTCAGGAAGAAAAATATTGCACAGTGTGCAGTTTGCACGTCTCATCATCTCATTAAGGACTTGGCTATGGATAACACAATGGGCCTTTTTCCTCCCCAGCTCCCAGTCGAGGGAATCAGGCATGCAAGGAGTAATAATATATCATTTCATGGCACTTTGAAGGAACTGCCGTAATTCAGCGTGAAAACCCGCTTTGATCCTTATTTACAAAAATAAAGCCTACCCATGCCTACAAGCACATGGCTTTCCTATCGCTTGCCACTCCCGTCTCTGCCTTCTCAGGGATGACCCACAAAGAGCAGCTTCATAGCCTCTCCCGGCCGGCCAGCCGCCCGATTATTTAATTACAGTTTTCTAGCTTCAGCACTTTGCCCTTACCAGGGAATGTAAGTGAAATGTGTCAGAAATAAAGAAATAAATTACAAGCTAAATCAATAGGAAAGAACCATGCAAACTGGCATCACAGTGGATATCTGTTTATCCAAAGGTTTTCAAAGGCATTTAGACCTTCAAGGAAAAAAGAAAAAAAAAAAGACAAAAACAGGGTTAAGTTGGAGAGGGGCTGGAAACACGAGGGAGATGTCTGTCTGCAGACAGCCCCAGACTGTATCTGTCTGGGCTTCCTGCAGAGCCCCTGAGGTTAGCCTTCATGTTACTCACCAACGCAGGTGCCAACACGCGGTTTCCTAAGTGGAAAATTTAAAAGTAATTTTTCACCTTGAAAGAGAGGTTTCCTTCTGTTTAACGCTTACTCAGGCAAGAGAGCAAATCTCAAAAACAAATTGGAGGCATTTCTGCCAAAACTCCACTCGGACAGAAAAAAAGATGGAGAGATCACTTCTCCCTCTTGGCTGGAGCTGGAGAGACGGCCAGGGTGAAGTTTTGAAAGCCAAGCCTCTTTTTCTTATTCTTTTTTTTTATTAAGTTTTTTTTTTTTTTTGGCTGCATTGGGTCTTCGTTGCTGCGCACGGGCTTTCTCTAGTTGCGGCAAGCAGGGGCTACTCTCATTGCGGCGCGCGAGAGATTCTCATTGTGGTGGCTTCTCTTGTTGCAGAGCACGGGCTCAGTAGTTGTGGCACACGGGCTCTAGAGTGCAGGCTCAGTAGTTGTGGCACGCGGGCTCTAGAATGCAGGCTCATTGCTCGGGCTTAGTTGCTCTGTGGCATGTGGGATCTTCCCGGACCAGGGCTCAAACCCGTGTCCCCTGCATTGGCAGGTGGATTCTTAACCACTGCGCCACCAGGGAAGTCCCCAAACCTCTTTTTCTATGCTTTTCTCAGACAGTAACAGCAGCCTCTCCTAATGTCCTTAAGGCATTTTGAATATCATTTTTATAGACTAAGCAGAACTCAAATGTGGAGGGTGTGTCCTCCCCATGTGTGGGCTTTTTGCCCCCCACAGCACCAAGCAATCCTTCAACACCAGCTGGGTGTCCTACAGTTAACTCAATGCTGTTGCTCTCTACCCAGAGACAGCAACAGATTCCACAAGTTGAGGGATACCATCGGATTACACAGTCCGAAAAGACTGCCCACCCCCCTCAGACACCAATCACAAGTCCAGTTTGTCACCTATACATCTGACCCACTGGCTGTAGATGGGCGGTTCCAACTATCCCCTCCTTGGGTTTGATTAATTTGCGAAAGCAGCTCATAGAATGCAGAAAAACATTTTACTTACTGGCTACAAAAGTGTGTAACTCAGGGAACAGCCAGATGGAAGAGAGGCCTAGCGCAAGGTATAAAGAAAAAGAGGGTACCGTTCCCCCCAAACATCCACGTGTTCACCAATCTGGAAGCTCTCCAAACCCCATCCTTTTGAATTTTTTGTGGAGGCTTTATTGTATCAGCACAACTGATTGAATCATTGACCACTGGTGATCAATTCAACCTCTAGCCCCTCTCTCCTCTCTGGAGGTCAGGGCAGGTGGGACTGAAAGTTCCAACCCTCTAATCACACGGCTGGCTCCCCTGGCAACCAGCCCCCACCCTTCAGTACATTCCAAATATCACCTCATTAACATAAACTCAGGTGTGGTTGAAAGGGGTTTGTTATGAACTCTTATCACTCAGGAAATTCCAAGGGTTTTAGGAGCTCTGTGCCAGAAACAGGACGAAGACCAAATATATATTTCTATTATAAATCCCAATATCACAGCTTGCATGTGTGAGCATGTTTCCCACACATTTAAGTTCTACTTAGGAGAAATGAGAGATTGGGGATGCCAACGTTGGATCTCCCCAATAAAGACAGCGTATTGGTGAAGATATGATTATCTCTAAGAGTTTAAAAAAAAAAGCACCTCAATTTAGCTAGGAGCAGTAAACAGCAACTGGGGAGCTTGGTTGGAATTCCAGGGGTGTGGTTAACATTATGGAGTTTAGGGATTCAATTTCATCAATTTCCTTCTCCCCTTCTCTCTCTTCCCCCATATTCTCTAGTACTTTCCCTCCTCTTCCCAGTTTGGTATCTCTCTCTGTCTTGATATTCCTCTTTTGTCTTTTAAGAGGGCTTCTACCAAGAGCTGAAGTCAGAGGCACAGAGCCCCAAGCTTACATTATCAGGACATAGGAGTCCCAAAGAAGAGAAAGAACTTTTTTCTCCTAATAGCAGAAGATAAACTCCCAGGGATGCTTGGTGATTCACCCTGCTTGGTTTAATAGCCTCCCCTTTGAACATCCATTGTGGTGCAGGGGATGAATACTCACCTATACGGTAGAATCATAATGTCCACATCATAAGGCAGTTGTGGCAGTTGTGATGATTGAATGAGATCAAAGCTATAAAAAACAAAGTATAACCTACAGTGAGCCAATCCAAGTCTTATAGACATTACATTAATTTTGGGCCCTCTTTTTTCCCCTCTAATTAGAGTGACCATCTGTCCTGGCTTGCCTGTGACTCAGTGATTTCCTGGGACATGGACATTTAATGATAAATTTGCCCAATTTGGCCAGGACTAAAGGTTATCCCCGAATGTGGGACTCAACAGTACTAAAACTGGGACAGTCCTTCCATTAGTGGCAACACTTCTACTAATTTCTATCTCCTGGAATTTTCCCCTTTGCTCTGGGTCATTTAATGGTATAATAAAGGAAAAAAATAAACAAACATAAAAACAAAAAAAAACCCCACTTTATCCTTTTTTCTTGGTATGAGAACAATGGTAAAATTTCTACTTATAAGAGCCAAGCTTCAAAAAAAACCCCATTTATAAAATTATTAAACCCCTAGGGGATCTTTTCTATACACACCTTTAAAGAACACATAGGAATTGTGTACACACATGCCTTTTTCCTAAAGTGATATATCAATAATCCATTACATAGATCAATACCATGGTGGTCATAACAGCTGCATTTTTAGGAGTTTTTAAAAATAAAATATAAACATTTACCAAAATTTTTAGAATGTAAGTTTTGGGATATAATTTAGAATGGAAATTTTAAAATACATTTTAGGCTTCCTATGTTCAAGGACCTTAATATTTTCATGGAACTCGAATTCAAAATTAAAATGTAAACAACATTTAATGTTGTTGTATCTATTGTTTAAAAAATATCACCTGCTAAGAATGCTAGGAACTGTTAATGACGTTAAAGAAAAAGGGATGGGGTAAGAGAGGAAGAAGGAAGAAGGAAGACAGTGAGAGGAAAAAGAGAAGAGAGCAGAAGAATGGGAGAGAGAGAAATAAAACCCCTTGGCTTCTCTTTTTAAACAAAATTCCAGGGAACACCTTCTTGCATTAAGATTTTTTTAAAAAATTAGATTAGATTCTTCTTACAGAAGCTGTAATTTAAATTTCTTGATGAGATCTGGGGGATGCCTTTATCCTTTCAATGGAAACATCATTTATTTGGAGGAGGAGTGTAGTGAAAATTCTATTTAGAAAAAGATATTTTAAGAAGTCAAATTTCTCAGATGTTCATTTTATCTAAATATTGGAAACTGCCTAAATGTATAAAAGAAGGTAAAATTATATTCAATATTCCCAATTCATAACTCTTAAGAGCTTTTAATAACACTTATGAAAAAATTGAGGAACCATATCCCTGACTTTATTTCTGGAATGCTGCTGCAATGCTCTGAGGGAGAGCAACCATATTGTGACCATGAGGATGATAGCCACATTTTAAGGCTGCATAAAAAATAAAGTAACCTTGTTCTGGATGACACTGGGGAACTAATATATACACATATACACGTATATATATATATGATATGTATATTATATACACATAATATAATATGTATATTATATATATCACAACTATGAAAAAATATATATCACTATATATCTATATCTGTATCACAACTATGGCAAACAATAGATTACACAGGTCTGGGGACCTAGACAGAAGAATAATATGAGTTGAGCCCTAGTTTTCTCCGTTCTCCATAGAAGGAATATATAGGGTATGGTGTGTCTGTGTGGGAGACAGAACCCAGAAAGACTCCAGTGGCCTCAATGATTTGAGAAGATGGAGATAACAAATATTTAAGGAAGCTGATGAGCCTAAATACGTGAGAAAACAGTTTTGGAAAGAAGGGAGTTACGTTGTCGGTCAAAGGTTGCAAAGTTTTAGTTCTGTAGAATGAGTAAATTCTAGAGATGTAATGCACAGCATAGTGACTATAGTTAATAATATTGTATTGGACACACAAAACTTGCTAAGAGAGTAGATATTAAGTGTTCTCACTACACCACCACACACACACAGAAAGGTAACCACGTGAGGTTATGGACATGTTAATGAGCTTGACTGATAATAATGCTAATAATCATTGCACAATGTATGTGTTATCAAAACATCATATTGTGTACCTTAAATATATAACGTTTCTAAAAGTAATAAAACATGAGTATATTTCGATATGAGAAGTAGAAGTCTATTCTAAAACTGATTTTTTTCCAAATTAAGTTGCTAGAAGTATGTAGTAAAATCTTTTCATCCTCTTAAAAAATAAGAAGAAGAAGAAGGGAAAGAGGAAGTGATTTATGCTGAAAAAGAATGCCTCATATCTACATAGGGGTCCCTTTGAGTCTTTGCTTAGCATGAGGCCACATATGCACAAAGGGACATCACAAAAGACTGGTCAAAGAACAAGGAAATTGTAAGCAGAAAATATACCAGAGATCATAGAGTGTGGGTAGACGTTCAAGTTTTAATCAGAAAAAATGGAAGATCCTTGGTGAGTATTTGGGGCATTCAGTGAGGACCCAGAAAGATCATGACAGGAATAAAGCTGAGTTAACTTATGGTTTTCCAACACTTGCCCCAGAAAAGATGGACCATAAAACAGGTCTCAAAAAATTTAAAGGGATTTGAATCTATAGGTTCAACAATTTCATAACTCCAGCCCTGGTGGGATTTTTTTCATAGAAATTGATTAGATTTTGATTCTAAAATGTATGTGGAAATTCAAAGAAACTAGAATAACCTAAATAATTTAGAAAATGAAGACCAGAGCTGGATGACTTATACTATTTAGAGTTATTATTAAGCTACAATAATCAAGGCATTGAATAGAAGTAAAAATAGACTA